>NW_024412400.1:45354398-45447993 GCF_014898765.1 Herpailurus yagouaroundi
AAAAGCTCTTTCTTAAAAAGTAGGTAAAAACTTGTTAAATAGCAAGACAGTGTTGGCTTTCTTTTTTGCTCCATTTTTAAAGCTCTCCACGTGATATAGGAAACAAATGTGAAAACCATCCCATTTTTGTGAAAAGGCTACCATCTTTCATATGATGTAGTTTCACAAAAACGTCAAATATGATAAATGGTGGTGATTCACAGTACCTGTGAGATGGGCTTTTCTAAAACAGTGAGACTGGTTCCACTATCTCCCCTATTTTCTAGTTACAATGACAACTGTGGCAGACAGTTTGCTAGACATTTCATCTGAACAATGAGACCCTCGTGGAGAAGTTTTGCCCATAGCTGGAATCTGCCCCTAATTTTATTGCGTCCAGTTCCTAGTAAATAAGGAGAAGTAAGCTACAGACACTGAGCCATTTCCCCCTCTTTGTGGTGAGTTGTAGTGACTGAAACTTTTAGATCCCTTAAGAGGCAGGAAGCAAGGTCTGCTGTTAGAACTACGTTCCCAGAAGGGAAATTTTATCTTTGTTCCTGTCATAGACCATCTTCACAAGGCTCTAATTAGGTAGTGTATAACCCACTGTGGTTCTCACACGCATGTGCCATCGATTTGATTGGCAATAAGTTTCAGAATAATGATATGGCCACTAGAATTAATTATAACTTTCAAGTATGATGGAATGAGCAACCCCTAACTTTAAAAAAAAAAAAAAAGATAGACATAAAACCACCTGACTGCTGAGAATAGTAAATATCTCACCCCTTTAGACACTTCTAAAGTTACAAAGAGGGAACTTAAAAAAAAAAAAACTCAAGAGATTTCTTTACATGAGGTGGGTAAATCTTTCAAGTTCAGTGGAAAAAAAACTCTTCACTTAAAAACTAAACTTTGAAGTTTGCAAATAAAAGCAGACCCGATTCCCAGTTCAGAAAGGAGATGCTTGAAAGTTAATCAGCCTTTGAAAGAGCTCTGTGGGATTGCTGACCCGGATACCCTCCGTGCACCGGGACTAGAAGAAGGATCAAAAAGGTGCTGGCCCCAAGACAGACAGTGGGACTGGGCTCCCATTCTGTGTTTCAGCTCAGCCTTCAGCCCCTCAGTGTTTCACTCTGTGTAGCCTGTGTCTGCCTCTCTTTCTTCCTCTTTCTCTTCTTTTTCTGCTGTTTTATTTCTACTTCATCTCACCCATCCTCCAACTGGCCATAATGTAGCCCAGAAATATAAATATGTATACTCTTGTTAAACTTAGTTAAAATATAAATGTTTCCCAATGTCAATTTTTAAAGTCATGGATTGAACACCTGATGATTCTGTTCGAAAAATTATGTGTGTTATGAATTTGCATGTGGTCTTTGATCTGTGAGGTTGTATTCCCTAAGAGACGATGGCTTAATCACAAGAGGAGAAAATTTTCTGTGCCCTAATTTAAATTTCAGAATCACTCACATCCCCTATAGAGCAGAAGGCACAGGGAATTGGTTTTGTTTTGTCTCCACCTGGTGGTTGGAAATCAGAACACAAGTCATTAATGGAACTGGAAAAAATAAGTCATTTCAATTCCTTTTTTAAGTATATGAAATCAAATTCTGTAAGTAGAAAATGTTTTCAAACTGGAAAAAAATCAATTGTTATGAAACCTAAGAAAGACTGATATATTCCTTTCTTTCTTTAATTTCATTCTTTATAGGAACCAAGAACGGAGAAGTCTTCTTAATTTTCAAAAGTCTTGTGTTACTTTCTACCAGAGTCTGATATTCTCTCAAACTACCTATATCTTCATCTAAAAAGTGCCCCTGATGCAGTTATGTTTTTTAATGGAGAGTCAAAATTTGTAACTGAAAAACACACAGCATTGAAAGTCCTACTGTTATATGAGTCTCTGTTGTTGTTGTTCTTGTTGTTAAAAACACAAACAAATGAACAAATACGGCCCCACAGAACACCATCAATTTTTGAATGCAGTGAACATATACTGCAGAGTGAGAATCATGTTGATTTTCCCCTCATCCCTTTATTCTTTTCTTCTGATATTGCATTACTTTCTTTCATTCTACAGATATGTTGAATGAATACTATGTTATATATAGGCCTTATATCTATATGAGGGTCTATAGAACCTTCTCATAGAACCTTATAATACTCCCTCATATCACAAATATAAATGAATAATTAATTGTCTAATTACATTCAATTCTTATAACTCTTCGTAGTTAGGGTCTATGAGTACTGAATTAGTGAGCACTGACCGCTGTTCCTAGGGGAAGTAAAGAGTTAGGTTCCTGCAAGACTCTGGCCACATTTTCATCAACTGATCAATTTATAAGATTGTTTTCTGTGTGTTTCCTTTCAAGACACCTTTTTTTTTTTTAACGTTTATTTATTTTTGAGACAGAGAGAGACAGAGCATGAATGGGAGAGGGTCAGAGAGAGGGAGACACAGAATCTGAAACAGGCTCCAGGCTTCGAGCTGTCAGCACAGAGCCCGACACGGGGCTCGAACTCACGGACCGCGAGATCACGACCCGAGCCAAAGTTGGCCGCTTAACCACTGAGCCACCCAGGCGCCCCTCAAGACACCTTATTTAATGTGCATCGTCGATTCACCAATATTGAACCCACGGGCAACTCCTGCCTGAGTGAAGTCCATCTGACACACGCATTTTCTCCACAGGGCACATCACAGCCTTCTTACGCTTAGGAGCACTCGACGGCCCCTCAGCACTGCACTTGAGGTCTACTTTTTTTTTTTTTTTTTTTTTGAAGTACACTTTAAACAGCAAAGTCACCCACGAAAAGCACAAAAATGCAAAAATAGTGGCACTAACAGACCATGAAGAAGACACTTGTTTAGAGAATGGGAACTGAAACAAGGCAGCAGTCACCTTGTTCGACTTCAACTGGGAACATGTGTGACACACAACACAAATGTTTTGATGCTCTGCCTACGTCTGTTCATAACCATGAAAGTATGGGAAGTACTGATTTGGGGGTTACAGATAGATTTTAGGAAGTAGGCTGCTATGGACTAAACTGAAACATCCCCAAATTTATATGAGGAGGCCAAACTCCCAGTGTGACTATATTTAGAGATAGGGCCTTTAAGAAGGTAATTCAGGGGGCGCCTGGGTGGCGCAGTCGGTTAAGCGTCCGACTTCAGCCAGGTCACATCTCGCGGTCTGTGAGTTCGAGCCCCGCGTCGGGCTCTGGGCTGACGGCTCGGAGCCTGGAGCCTGTTTCCGATTCTGTGTCTCCCTCTCTCTCTGCCCCTCCCCCGTTCACGCTCTGTCTCTCTCTGTCCCAAAAATAAGTAAACGTTGAAAAAAAAAATAAATTAAGAAGGTAATTCAGATTAATGAGGTCATAAGGGTGGGGCCCTAACCCAATAGGACTGGTGTCCTTATGAGAAGAGGAAGAGACACCTTCTCTCTGTGTTTGCAGGTACATAGAGAAAGGTCATGTGAGGGGACATAATGAGAAATCAGTTTGCAAGCAATGAAGAGGGACTTGGCCAGAAACGGAATTTACCTGCACTCTGATTCCGGACTTGTCGCCTCCAGAACTGTGAGAAAATACGTTTCTATTTAGACCACCCATCTGTAGTATTTTGTTACAGCCCTTGCAGACCATCCATAGACAAATTTGCAAATACAGAATCCATTAGGTTTGACCCTTTCTGAGGACTCTCTTTATTTCTGAGAATTGACTATATATATATTTTTTTTTTTATGTCAGCCTCCCTGCTGAACTGTAAGCCACATGAGGACAGGAACTGTGGATCTGCCTCGTCACTGCGGTTTCCTCAAAGCACAGTGCCTCACCTGTAGTAGATACAGAAAAACTATCATGAACAAATAAGTGCCAGGTACTATAGTTTCATTTCCAATGTCTTTCCTTGCCTTCCTATTGTTCTTGTTATTTTAATATACTATCATATTTTTCATTTTCCTACTTTTTTCATATTTTATTATGGTAGAGAAACCAGAACAGGTCATACAGACTGATGGCATCCTGTGTTCGTTTTATTCCAGGCAGCAGCTGTTGACATCGTTGTCATTGACGATGCATTAATGAGCTTGGTCATGGCTGTCTATGTTATCTTCCCTTCCGTTGAGTTGCGTGCATTATCCTATTGGATGCGTTAAGCTTTATTGCCTTTTAAAATGTCTTCAGAATGTTTACACTGTGATTCAATATTGAAACACAAAGTCATCGAATACAAAGGAAGGGCCGGTAGTGAAGTTGTGGGACTTAAGTTTGATATTTTTGTAAAGCAAATATTTGTTTTTGGACGCATTCCTGCAGCTCTATATTTTCTTGCCAAGCAACAAACGCTTTACGAGGACCTAAGAACGGAAGATAATCCGTGAGCAGATGAAGAGGAGTTACATTCTGTTAAGGAATTCCCTGTCAAGATTGCTTGTCACCTTGTTACCCAACAATTGGTGTACAACCAGCAGCGTCAGCAGCATCTGGGAGCTTATGAGAAATACAAAATGTCAGCTCCATCCCAGATGTACTGTATCAGAATCTGCATTTTAACACGACTCCCAGGTGATTCATGTGCCCAGGCAAGTTTGGGAGGCGCTGGCATAGCCCAGGCCAGGCTGTGCACCTGAAAGAACTTGGAGATCTTGCCAAATCCCTCCGACTAGAGGAAAGAATTGTCAAAGTAATGAGAGATTCGTGTGACCAATTATTGCATAAGGACTTCAGCTGTGCCACAGTTTAATTGGCAGCATTCATTTTCGTTCTCAGCGATTCATAAAACAACGGTCCATCCTACAATCGGCGGCATCTTCGATTTGATGGAATTACAGTAGTACTGGTTCAAGACCTTATTTTTGCTCTAAATTATCGTGATCACAGGTGTGGAGACCCAAGAGGAGCTAATTTGTCACAATTTACAGTCACTCAAGCACCAAACTCTCAAATCAATAATGTTTTTCAGTTTCAGCTCCTGGAAAAGCCCAATTAAAGCATCGGGGGGAGCAGAGAGAGAGAGCGCGCGCGACAAAGGGCCATTCTCTGGGAAGACAAAAGGTCATACGCCACATCTTCAGAAGTGATCGAAGCACATGAAAGTAATGTTTCTGTGACTAAAGATTGTTGGGGATTTGAGGAAAAAAAAGGAAATATGCATGAACAGTCTTCATTTTGAGAGTTGAGTCTTTTTAAAATTTTGATTTAGAAAATGTTATGATATTCCTCATTCATTCTTCCTTCTGGTCCACAAGGGGGGATGGTACGTAAAATGAACAGAGTTGGGCAGAAATGCAATAATTGGCTTAATATTAACAATGGTTGTTTTTCTTAACAATTTCTGAGTTTCTTAACAATTTCAAACATAAGTAAATACAAAATGTATGCAAATGTACTCATTTCAAGCCCTCAGATACTTTACTTGATGTTATAGAGGTTAATTTAAAGCTGGGGGCTCTGAAACTGACAACCAAGGTTCATAGCCCAGCACCAGCACTTTCTCACTGTGTGACTTGGGGAAAGTTAGTTAACCTATCTATGATTCAGTTTCCTCATTTGAAAATAGAAAAAATAAAAGTTGTTGTTAAGACAAATGAGTAAAGCCCGTAGAATAGTGTCTCGTATATACTAAGTGGCCAATAACTATGAGATGTGGTTTTTCTGATAATATTGTTAGCCTTGAGCCTTTATTCTCAAAGTATGGTCCCTAGACTAACAGCATTAACATCACCTGGGAATTTGTCAGAAATGCAAATTCCCTAGCCCAACTCAGAAACTCAATCAGAAACTCTAGGAGCAGGGCCTGGCGTTCCTTTGTTTCAACCTGACCTTCTGGCTAAAATTTGAGAACAGATGCCGCGGGGGATGAGCCCTTTAATAGTGATGATCTGAAGTTTAGGTTGCTAGCTCTTCAGCTTCCTGCTTTTTAGCTGTTTAGCAACGTGGAAAGAGCCAGCGGAGACACCAAGTCAATTTTTAATCTTGTTCAGGCCTACTCTCAAGGCTTGATAACACTGCACTTAAATTAGAATGAGCAAGTGATTGAAAGGCAGAGTGTAGTAGAGATCAGGCTGCATGAAGAAGAGAAGCTGAGTCAACAGGAAACCAAAGTCCCCAAAGTACTTAAAGCTCAGCTAAAAGAGAAGATCGGATGGTAAGATTATAATAATAACATGTGCGTACGAGGCACCTACCACAGTGAATGGTCACGTAAGAAGGCAAAATGAGCCAGAGCAAAGATGAAATGGCCAGTAATGTCAAGGCAGCTAAATTGGGAAATGCAACACCTCACTAGCTCGCAGTGAGACACTGAGGCCTCCTGTGGATTTTGTCTAGTTATTCTCTGGGGACAGGTGCCTTTAAAATCTAGGTTATTGATGATCAAGACACTGACAGGGTCTGTGGCTAACTACTAAGCCTTCTGCATTTGGTACCTTCTGGGGTTGTTCCTTTCTGGAAATTTGTAGCTAGTTTCCTTGGTTATTGGACTGGGGTTGCTCAGGCCTTGGCTTGCATTCTTTTTAATGCATCTGATTTTTATTTGCTCCCCTTATCAACGATGAAGGATGGCCACTGGAAGTGCTTTACAGTAGCAAAATATTGTTTACTGAACTTCAGACGTAGTTGAGAAATTGATTAGAAACTCAAAAACTCCTCAGAGGATTTTTAAGATGCTTGCCTGACTGAATTGATCACACGCTTTGCAAACATGTGGTATTACATAAAATCTCAACTACAAAGAAATAGTACCTCTAGTAAGTGTCCGTGTGGGATGCTGCTCTTTATCCTGTTCTCAGCTGATGACCTGTCTCAGCTTAGCCAAGTGGTTCATATTTAGTTAAACAGTAAGCACAGAAGAAGTGGGGACTTTACAAGGTTGGTAACACAGATGATCAGAGGGTCATAAAGTCTAACCCAGTGTACTGGTATGGAAAGGCTTTCTTCTAAGACAGAAGAGCTGCTTCGAACAAGTACACAAATAACTGCAATGGCCTATAATCCCTTTTCTGTTTATTTTCCTTCAAATATATCTTGTCCCCAAACACAAAAATATTCCTTAAAGCAAAAATAAATCCAAAAAGTCAAAAGGCGGAAACGACTCAAGTGCCAATCACTGGATAAGTAGATAAACTAAATATGATATAGGCACACAATGGAACATTATTCAGCCTTAAAAAGGAAGGAGAGGGGCGCCTGGGTGGCTCAGTCAGTTGAGCATCCGACTTCGGCTCACGTCATGATCTCATGGTTTGTGGGTTCAAGCCCAGCATCGGGCTCTGTGCTGACAGCTCAGAGCCTGGAGCCTGCTTTGGATTCTGTCTTCCTCTCTCTCTCTGCCCCTCCCCCGTTCACACTCTGTCTCTCTCTCTCCCTCAAAAATAAATAAATCATAAAAGAAAAAAAGGAAGGAGATTCTGACACATGCTATAGTATGGATGATCCTTGAGGACTTGTGCTAAATAAGCCAATCACAAAAAAGGCAAATGTTATGTGATTCCACTTATGTGAGGAATCTAAAGTTGTCAAATTCATAAAAACAAAGTAGAGTAGGGGTTGCCAAGGTCTGAGAAGATGAGAAAATGAGGGGTTATTGCTTAATAACCCAAATTGTAAAAATTCTGGAGATCCGTTTCATAGCAATGTGAATGTCCTTAATACTACTAAACTGTGCGCTTAAAAATGGCTTAGACAGTGAATTTATGCCATGTGTTCTTTACTAAAATAAAAAGAAAAGTAGGCTTCCCCTGGGAAAAAAAATGGCTAAAATGGTAAATTATATGTATTTTACCACAATTAAAAATAAAAACAAAAGGTAGAAAATAATAGAAATAATCCAAAAGGTCAAGGTGCAACCTAAGAACGCTGTACATTTTCTTCATACCTGGATCCCCAAAGAGTCCTATGAGACAGTGGCTTTTAATGAAATAATGAGAAAAAAAAAACTGAAGCTGAGAAAGAATGGTTAATCTGACTGAGGTCACCTAAAATATAACGAACCTCCCTCAGCAACTGCTTTCGTAAATGCTGAACTAAACAACACTCTGGTTTTTTGTTTTTTTTCTTTTTGCTTATTGATTTTGAGAGAGAGCAAGGGGGGGGGGGGGGGGCAGAGAGAGGGCGAATCCCACCAGGCTCCGCGCTGTCAGCACAGAACCCTATGCTCTTCCAATGGAAAAAGAGACAAGTTTAAAAAGAAAAATGTCCATGTCCATTCAGGGACACCACTGCTGCCCTGCAGACAGGGAGCTGCTGTGCCTCTCACCCTGCATACAGCTACAGTGTGGACGTATGGACACGTGTGCAAGAGCATCTGGAGGAATGGCGAACAGCTGCCGCCTATTTGATCTGAGAAAGGAACAGAAGGGGTGAGTTCAAATTTCATCAGAGAGATTTGGGGTGAATGTTTGCAAGAAATTTCTGTCTCCAGAATTAACCAGTGAAAGGTTCCAGAGGGAGGTGGTGGAATTCTCCAGAACAGAGTTTTGGCAATGTTGGTGCAACCTCATGCCAGGTCAAAAGGGTAAAAGTGCTCATCAAGGTCTCTTTTAACTCTATAATTCTTTTGTTAACTAAGATGATTCACCTCCTCCCGGGTTTAGGGCTTACGGTGAGGTCAGCAAGAGCCCCTGTAGTTACCAATCTACCTGCTAACAGGGAAGAAGAGATAAAATCAGGGTCATGAAAAACAACTAGTGTGTGTGTGTGTGTGTGTGTGTTACACAAGAGTGGAGCCAGGCCTAAGACTAGGCTAGAGTAAAAATGCGTTTAATTTCCCCATCTTGACTTTAGGTTTTATGTATATCCATAGTTCCAAATTTCCTACAATGAACACGTATTACCACTGTGCTGAGGAAAAAAAGACCTCCTTCCCCATCTGCAGCAATGCTCGTCTTATAATTAATAAGGAAGCAGAGGTTAACCTGACCCCTGTCAAAGTTGACCACAAGTCCTAGACTATTTTGTATCCTTCCCATTGTCAAAATTATTTTAATGCCATGTTAAATAAACATAAGGCTAAATCTCTACTTCATACCATGTATGAAGATCAATTTCAGTTACATTAAAAAATAAGTGTTTAAAAACACACATAAAGAATACTAAGAAAAACACAGTAATATTTGTAAACCTTTTTTAACATGGCACCAATACCAAAAATCATACGGAAATAACTGGCACATCTATACTCATAAAAATGAAAAGCCACTGGGGCACGTGGGTGGCTCAGTTAGTTAAGTACCCAACTCTGATTCCAGCTCAGGTCATGATCACACACAGTGTGTGGGTGTGTGGATTCGAGCCCTGCATAGGGCCCAGTGCTGACAGTGCAGGGCCTGCTTGGGATTCTTTCTCTCCCTCTCTCTGCCCCTCCCCTGCTCTTTCTCTCAAAATAAATGCACGTAAAAGAAAAGCCACCCAGATAAACAGTGATTCTGGAAAACTATTCCTTAAACATATGAAAATATTACAGATAACGGACAATGTCTTTAATAATAAGGACAACTCTTAACATTAGTAGTAGTAAAAAACCAGAACATTAAAATAAAACTATTTTTCACATCTTATGTTGGCAGATATTAAAACCCTTTTCTTCCATCCTACAAATTAAATTCCCGCCAAAGCCTACAAAGCCATGAATCAGGGCAATTCCCACATTTGTCAAAGTCTGGGAACCATTGCCCACAGCCATTGCCTAACAGGCGTACAGGGAAACCAGGAAGCAGCTAGTTTTGACTGCAAAGGTGAGGGAGTCATTCTGTTAGCCAGTGGTTTAATGAAGCACCATCCCGTAGAGTAATTGGAATCCTCATATAATGTTGGTGGGAGTCTTCATGACTAGAAGCACTTCGAAAACTATTTGACAAAGTCTACGGAAGCTAAACTTACACATACCCTATGACTCAGCATTTCTTCTTCTTGGCATGTCCACAACCAGGTATACTTAATGTGAGCACTTAATGTGTACCCAGGTTCAGCAACAGTAATGTACGAGAATGTTCATAATTTCAACAGCCCTTCATGATAGAAACACTCAACAAGCTAGGAATAGAAGGGAACTTCCTCAACCTGATTAAAGATATCTACAAAACATTCACAGCTATATTCTTTTTTTTTTTTATGTTTATTTATTTTTGAAAGAGAAACAGAATGCATGCAGGGGAGGGGCAGAGAGAGAGAGGCACACACACAGAATCTGAAGCAGGCTCTAGGCTCCAAGCTGTCATCACAGAGCCTGAAACAGGGCTCAAACTCGTAAACCGTGAGATCATGTCCTGAGCTGAAGTCAGACGCTTAACCGACTGAGCCACCCAGGTGTCCCTTCACAGCTATATTCTTAATCGTGAACAGCTGAATGCTTTTCTCCTAAGATCAGGAAGAAGACACAGATGTCTACCCTCAACACTTCTGTTCAACACTTTATTGTCTGGACCATTCTAGCCAGCCCAGGTAAGCAAGAAAATGAAACTAAAAGGCATACAGGTTGGAAAGAAGTAGAATTACCTCTACTTGCAGATGACATGATCTTGTATGTGGAAAATCCTAAGGACCCTACTAAATTATTAGAATTAATAAACAAGTCCAGTAAAGTACAGGACACAAAAATCCATATAAAAAATTATATTTCTATACAGTTGCAGTGAGCCAACAGAAAATGAAAAGAGCAATTTTATTTATCATAGCATCAAAAAGAAAAAAAATGCTTATGAATAAATTTAACAAAGGGGCGCCTGGGTGGCTCAGTCAGTTAAGTGTCTGACTCTTGGTGTCAGCTCAGGTCGTGATCTCACATTTTGTGACTTTTGAGCCGTGCTGACAGCACAGAGTCTGCTTGGGATTCTGTCTCTCCCTTTCTCTATCCCTTCCTCCCTTGCTCTCTCCCTCAAAATAAACAAACTTAGGGCACCTGGGTGGCTCAGTCAGTTAAGCATCCGACTTCAGCTCAGGTCACCATCTCGCGGTCCGTGAGTTCGAGCCCCATGTCAGGCTCTGGGCTGATGGCTCAGAGCCTGGAGCCTGTTTCTGATTCTGTGTCTCCCTCTCTCTCTGCCCCTCCCCTGTTCATGCTCTGTCTCTCTCTGTCCCCAAAATAAATAAACATTAAAAAAAATAAACAAACTTAAATAAAAAGAAGAAATTTAACAAAAATGCAAAACATACTTTGAAAAGTAGAAAACACTATAGAGAGAAATGACGGAGAGCCTAATTAAACCCACTTAAAGATATCATATTTTCATGTATCAGAAGACTTAATATTGTTAAAATGGCAGCATTCTCCAAATTGATCTACAGATTCAATGAGATCACTATCAAAATACTAAGTGACTTCTTTGCAAAAATTAAAAATTCATATGGAATTGCAAAGGACCAACAATAACCAAAACACTTAAGAAAAACAAAGTTGGACAACTCAAACTGATACATTTCAAACCTTACAACAAAGCTGCAGTAATCAATACTGTGTGGTATTGGCATAGATTAGACATAGTAGGTGAACAGAATAGAGTTGAGAGTCCAGTAATAGACCCTCATGATTATAGTCAATTGGATTTTGACAAGGGTGCCAAAAAGACTAACTAGGAAAAGAATAGGCTTCAAGAAATGATTCCAGGACATGTGGGTATCCACATACATAAGAGTGAAGTCTGATCCCCTACCTCACAACATCAGCAAAAATTAACTTGGGGCACCTAAGTGGCTCAGTCAGTTAAGTGTCCAACTCTTGATTTCGGTCATGACCTCATGGTACATGATATCAAGCCCCACGTTGGGCTCTGCACTATCAGCAGATTCTCTCTCTACCCCTTTCTTCCCCTCCCAGCCTTGTGCTCTGTCTCAAAATAAGTAAGTAAACATTTAAAAAAAAATTAACTCAAAAATGGCTCAAAGACCTACGTGTAAGAGCCAACACTGTAAACTTCTTAAAATAAAACATCGGCATAAATCTTTTTGACTGGTTTCTTAGATACAACACCAAAAGCATAAGCAGCAAAGGAAAAAATAGACATGGTAGGCACCATTAAAATTAAACACTTTTGTGCTTCGAAGGACACTATCAAGAAAGTGAAAAAAAAAATCCATAGAGTGAGACAAAAGTTTGGCAAATCATAAATCTGATAAGAGACTTCTATATAGAACGTACAAGAAATAATTACAACTCAGTAATCAAAGGGCAAACAACAATTTTTTTTTTTTAGTAGGCAAAGGATCTGAATAGACATTTCTCCAAGGAATATATAGAAATGGCTAACCAGCCCACGAAAGGATGCTCAGTATTATTAGCCATCAGGGAAATGTCAGTTAAGACCAGAATGAGATAGTATTTCATACCCACTAGGCTGGCTAGAATCAAAAAGACAAATAATAACTAGGGCTGCTGAAGAGGTAGAGGAACTGGAACCCTCAAACACTGCTAGTGGGAATGTAAAATGATGTGGCTGCTTTAAAAACAGTCTGGCAATTCTTGAAACACTTAAACATAGTTACCGTATGATCCAGCAATTCCATTCCTCAGGATGTACCCAAGAAAAAGAAAAACATATGTCCACTAACCATACAAAAACTTCCACACAAATGTTCATAGCAGCATTATTCATAAAGGCCAAGAAGAGATGGAAATCAACTGGTGAATTAATGGAAAAGTACAATGTGATATAGCCATACAATGGAAAAGTTGGGTCAATACAAAGAAATGAAGTATTGATATATGCTACAACATGGCTGAACCCCGAAAACGTGCTAAGTGAAAGAAACCGGTCACAAAGGGGCCACATAGGGTGATGTCATTTGAATGAAATGTTAGGAACAACCCAGCTGCTCTCAAGAGATATCAGTGGTTTTTCACTCCTTTCAAGTCTTTTCTCTTCGTATTTCAGAGCTCAGGTAGTGAATGAAATTTTGGAATTGCCTTCTGCAAGGCCAAGCCATTCTGTTTCCTCTCAATCAGATCTCACTTCTTTGCTGCTTACCCTATTCCCCCACATTTGCTCTTTTCCTCCACCTGCAGAAGAGGTCAAACACTGTATGTTTTTGTCCACTTCAGGACTAGAGTCGGGCATGGGGTTCCGATTCTCAAGCTGCTCAGGAGGCAAAAGCAAAGGTATCCGAGAGAACCCGAGGCGGGAAATAGAGTACACTGGGGTTTCAACGAATGCCCTGCATTACAGAACCAGAAGTAGTCCCCCCTCAGCTTTAGAATATCCTTCCTTAGATGCCAGAATTTATCTAAGATGGTGTTTTCTCTGGCTGAGGCCTCCTTCTTCTTCCAATGGAAGGCTTACCAGGAAGGGGGTTGGGAAGAGACAGGCTGGAGAAGCGTGGGCGCATGAGGCCTCATTACAGAATCAGATGATTAATGTACTTTTGCTGTGTTTGGGTTTTCCCCTCATTATTCCCTAACCACGTCTCTTTGTCACATCCTAGATATCACATCTGCACATCCTCACTAAGAGACAGCATGGAGTTAATCCCAGCTCTGTGACTAAGACCGTAAAACACACACACACACACACGCACACACACAATACTCCTCTGTATTTACCTCACAGGACTGCTGCTAAAAGAGCCAAATACATACTTTTGAAAATTTCATGGCACCTGGGTGGCTCAGTCGATTAAGTGTCCAACTCTTTGTTTCGGCTCAGGTCACAATCTCATGGTTTATGAGTTCGAGCCCCACGTTGGGCTCTGTGCTGACAGTGTGGAGCCTGCTTGAGATTCTCTCTCTCCCTCTCCACCCTCCCCTTCTCACTCTCTCAAAAATAAATGAATAAACTTTAAAATTTTTTTAAAAAAAGAAAATTTACATTACCAGAAATCTGATCAGATAATTATGTGAAAACTTTATAAATTGATAGAGGTTACATAAATGATCCTTTTAATAATATTATGGAAATGTTGTAACATTGTGGTGCTTTATAAAGTCAGTGAAAGCATTGGGACAACTTCCTCCAAAATGGGTCTTCGAAAGGAATCTAACAAACTCCAAATGTTCCCCATTCTTAAATCTGAAGATAAACCAAGCCAAATCTAGAGGACAGTAATGTTGGCTAACACTGACATCATGCCACATTAGACAGTGGCAGTGGTCAAGATGTTTGGTAACAAAGTATCTGAAAAACACTTTCTACTAGCCAATTACCAAAGTATTCCCCTGGGGCCTGCAGCATCAGCCCAACTTGGGAATTTGTTAGAAAATGCAAATTGTCAGGCCCCGACCCAAACGTCTTGGAATCAGAAGATCTGGGGGGTGGGGCCCAGCAATCCGTGTTTTAAGAGCCCTCCAGATGATTCTGGAGCACCCTTCGGTTTGAGAACCACTGCTGTACCCACTTACCTATTTTTGTAGGCAAGGCCTTTAGAGATGATCAAACATGTCACACACCTGGTTTCTGCTCACCAACACTGGACACAGCCCCTCAAACTATCTCTCCTCACTCACTGCCGAAGTTATCTGCTTTGCAGTTTGAGTCTCCGATTGCAAACTCTGGCTTATTTTACGTTCTACCACCTTAATTCAGGCCTTCAGTCCTGGGGTGGAGGGAGATGCCATCTTGGTTGCCTGGGGGCCTGTCCTCTCCCTGAGCCAGGCAGCTCCTGGGAAGCATCTAGGGAACTGGAAATAGGCCTCACTGTCAGCCCCTCACCACCCCGCTGACATCCTCAGGGGCAGTGGGTCTGTGGGGGTTCTCAGCCTTTACCCCTTGCAAAGGGTTGGGCAGTCTCCACAGGGTCTCTTCCAGCCCCAGGGAACCCCGAGAGCTGCATTTCTTGGCTCTCCCACCTGTGTCAACCCCTGGCTTCATTGCTTCTTTTGCAAAAGACTGGAAGAATATTTGACTTCTGGTTGCTTCTGCATTTAATCCTGTAAGTATCCCTGAAACCTCCAAACCCTAAGGATTTGAAATTTGGAGGACAAAGACAACTTAAAAATTCTGTAAGCTATCTTGCCATAGGTATTTCTAACTATCATTGAAATAACCTGATATGTATTATTTATCACACTTCAAGGTTATGTATAAGGGCAAAATGTGAAAGATTGCCCTTAAGTCATAATGGCAATAACAAGCATATGCATATTTTTTTCTTATGCTTTACTTTGGCTTTTCAAAATTATCTGGTTATTATTATGGTTGTCAAAATATAAACAATTTTTAAAAATACACAAATGACCCTATTATGATTAAAAAAAAAACAAGTTAATAGGATCCAAATTTCTTTCCCATTTTAGTATGGATATATCAGTACACATGTTATTTTACATTCTGACCTTCTCATTTATTCAGGATTTCAATGTTACCATATAAATGTTATCAAATTAATTTACAAGGTCTGCGTGAAATTAATTAAAATATGCACAGATCCTACAACCTCAGAATTCTACTTCGCACAAGTGTTTGGAACAAACTTAACAGCCTTTTCTATCTTGTAAAGTTTTCATTGCTCGCCCCACTTAAGAAAACAGAATGCTAGGGCACCTGGGATGTCTCAGTTGGTTGAGCTTCCGTCTTTGGCTCGTGTCATGATCTCACAGTTCGTGAGTTCAAGTCCCATGTCAGGCTCTGTGCTGTCAACATAGAGCCTGCTTTGGGTCCTCTGTCCCCCTCTCTCTGCCCCTTCCCCACTTGTGCTCTCCCCAACATAAAGAAAGAAAGAAAGAAAGAAAGAAAGAAAGAAAGAAAGAAAGAAAAGAAAAGAAAAGAAAAGAAAACAGAATGCTTCTGCATTTTATCCCATCCTCTTAATCTTTTCTACTTGAAACACCAGTTGCCTCTGTCAGGGGCCTCCCTGTGCAGGACACTGCTGTTGCCTCACAGACAAAGGCATAAAGTCAGTGAAAACCAATGCCAGCTGCTGGCCTATTGCTAGAGAAAGGGGTCATCTTTCCTGACTTTTATCACCCTCTACCCCCCACAAAGACTTTTCATCCCCCTAACTTCTTTAGAGTTCCTAGGGCTGGGCATGCAGGGCTGTCCCCAAAGGGCTTTCAGCCCTACGGTAACACTCTAGGAGCCAAATTGGCTTCATCTTCCCTCCTGAAACAGAAACCATAAGGTCCAACCCTGAAATATGAAGGAAAACCCTGAATGCAATTTCATCTCTCAAATTCCTGTAGTGGTTTTCAACATATGCTTCACAAGGAATGGTCTGGGGTGGTAGGTGGGGGAGAATGGACTGTCTGTCCCTAGAACCTAAAATAGTTGTACCCTGTGCGTATTCTACCAATCAGCAACTGCTTCTCCTGCTACCATCATCCGCTACTCTTCTATAAATAGTCTGATACATTAAATTCCCGAGGGTCAATCAAATGTTTATTTGCTCAATAAATAATCAAATGTTTATTTATGGCCCCTTATATTTTCTCAGAAATTTCAGGAGAGCAGGGAGGAAATATTAAAGTAATTCTTTTTCTTTCGCTATCCCTGACTCCCACCCTCAGGTTAGGATCCACCAACTGTGCAACAGATTGAAGAGAAAATACTGTGGTTTGGGGTTTTTTTTTTTTTTCATTATGAAGATAAAGAAATTACCAAGGTAAGATCTTCTCTGCGAAATTACTATGAAATCCAAGGTTGTGTTTAAAAACTTTATTCATGACATTCTTTAAAGAACAGTGAGGCAGACTTTATTCAGGACCATTTCTATAGGTGTAGGTACCACTGAAATGGGGTTTTGCAGTGGGGGGAGAGAGATTAAGCTCAACTCCAAATACGATAAGGAAAAGTGGAAATTTATAGCCAAGGATGGGGTGGGGGTCAGTGAGTGGAAAATTTACTAAGAGGAAACATCAGTGGTAAGGAAGATTCGGGCTAAGCTGACTTGGTAGGATTCTTGCTGAAGGCAGGCAGGGTAATCAGACATCACCTAGGGGGTGATGGAGACCAAGGAACCCAACCAAATATTGAGGACAGGGGATTCAGGCAAACTTGCTTGGCAGGATTCTTGCTACAACTGAACAATGAAAAGGCAAATACAGAAGCCCAAGAGTTTAAAAGAGATGTCTGAGTCAGTCCGAGCTGCTACAACAAAAATACCACAGACTAGGACTTAAACAACATTTATTCCCCACAGTTCTGGAATCTGGGCAGCCCAAGATAAAGGTACCAGCAGATTTGATGTCTGATGAAAGCCCAGTTTCTCATTCATAGATGGCCAGCTTCCTGCTGTGTCCTCACAAGGTGGAAGAGGTGAGGGGACTCTCTGGGCCACTTTTATAAGGACACAAATCCCATTCACAAGAGCGCTACCCTCATGTCCCAATCATTTTTACCTCCCAAAGGCTCCACCTCCTAATATCATTACCTTGGGGATTGGAATTTCAACATAGGAATTGGGGAGGACACATTTAGTCCACAACAACAGAGTTCAGAGGAGACTGATTAAAGTTTGGTCAGAGGGAGACTGTCAGTCCTAAGAATATTTGAAAATAGCAAAAAAGATTATTGGGATTCTTCAATGTAAAACTAAGCACTATTTAGAGCCCACTTTTTCAGGTATCTTACTCTAGCCTTTCACTGCATGTCAGCTATTTTATAGCTCTGTAAACTGTGGATGAATGATAGCATGCAAAGTATGTCCTGTCCATAGATGTGCAAATATATTCTGTCCAAGGATGTTTGGGATTGACTTCCCTCCTCCCCATGGAAAAAGCCAGTTTTCTTGTTCATTCGTAAATTCATTTCAACATGTCTTTATTCCATATACATTTGTGATCCTTTGACTTCCCCTTTGGATTAGTTAACGTTGTACTGGCTCCTTCATTAACAATGAGTTAAATAAATCTTTAATACATGTTCATATTATATCTGTATGTTCATATTATATCTGTATGAAAGTTCTGACTTTAGCTTTTCAAAAAAATCATCCTTTAACAAGGTCAAGCATCCCAAGTCCAATAAGAGGCCTAGAAAAATCTACCCTCCCATTCAAAGAATTGCTAAATCAAATATAAAAATAATCCCCTCAAGAGAATAAATTCACAGGCTATAAGAGACTTGGTTTCACAAGGGGTAAGGAGGTGGAGGTAAGGTCTGCACCCTCAGTGAAAGAGTAAATCAGAATGCAATGTGTTCTCCAAGACAGGAAGATGTCTAGTCTGTTCTAGACTCATAGAAAACACAGCCCCAACTAAAGCTGACTTTGCTGGAAAAAATTGTTAAAGCATGAGAAATTATTCCACCATGAGTGACAATCAGTGAATGTAAGTACCAGAACTTGAGATAACTAAAACGACAAACTGAAGGAGAATAAGATAATTATCTTTGAAGTGATTAAAAATATTTTTAAATAATCAAAACTAAATAAAATAAGACCCTATTTAAAAAAAATTTTTTTTAATGTTTATTTATTTTTGAGAGAGAGAGACCAAGTGTGAGTGGAGGAGGGGCAGAGAGAGGGGGCAGACAGAATCCAAAGCAGGCTCCAGGCTCTGAGCTGTCAGCACAGAGCCCAAGGCTCAAACCCACTAGCCATGAGATCATGACCTGAGCTGAAGTCAGATGCTTAACCGACTGGCCCACCCAGGCACCCCAAGTATATGAATGTTTTAAATAAATTCTATACCATATAATTATCATGGATTATATATAAACCTCTGCTTTTGACTACTCTGTGTACTGATCAGAGTCGTTCTGTATACTCTCTTTACTTTTGTCTTCTTTAGACTCTGATAAAATTTAAAGGAGGCAGAAATCTGCATTTGAGGTCACAATGCATGGCTCTTTTCTTCATAGTTTAGTAGCTTGTGGCTTTTTTCTTTTTTTACTGATTTTGATATCACACACATTTTTTCATAATCTTATTTTGCCATCATAAAGAAATCAACAAAAGCTATTTCCAAAAACGGTTTTGAGAAGTTGGGTTTGAATTGGCAAATTTTGTAGTTGCAGAAATCGAGCACTGGGTGGCACCCAATCATCAAAAATATTAATGTATTGGTTTATTTATTTATTTTTACTTACTGTGAAATGAAAAATTTCACAAAAGGAACTGTCTTTTTAACCTTTTATTAAATATGGAGTTTTAAAATTCTTCCTTTGGAAATAATTTCAAAGTTATAAATATTCCGAAATAAAAATACTATATGTCCTTCACCCTGATTTACCTGTTGTTAGCATTTTATACCATTCACTTTCTTTTCCTTTAAAAACAATTTTTATTATTATTTTAAATCCAGTCTAGTTAATATACAGTGTTATATTAGTTTCAGGTGTATGATATAGTGATTCAACAATTTTATGCATTACTCAGTGCTCATCATGATAAGTGTATGCTTCAATCTCTACCACCTATTTCGCCTATCCCCCCTCCCACCTCCCCTCTGCTAACCATCAGTTTGCTCTCTATAGTTAGGGATTTGTTTCTTCATTTGTCTCCCTTTTTTTCTTTTGCTCATTTGTTTTGTTTCTTGAATTCTGCATATGAGTGACATCATGTGGTATTTATCTTTCTCTGACTGACTTATTGTGCTTAGCATTATACTTTCTAGATCCCGTCATGTTGTTGCAAATGAAAAGATTTCATTCTTTTTTATAGCTGAATTACATTCCATTGTATCTATATGCCACTTCTTCTTTATCCATTCGTCTATCATTAGACACTTGGGCTGCTTCCATAATTTAGCTATTGTAAATAATGTTGCAGTAAACATAGGGGTGCATATATCCTTTCAAATTAGTGTTTTGTATTCTTTAGGTAAATAATTTTAATGCAATTGCTGGATCATAGGGTAGTTCTATTTTCACTTTTTTGAGGAACGTCCATACTGTTTTCCACAATGGTTGTACCAGTTTGCTTTCCTACCAACAGCACAAGAGGGTTCCTTTCTCTCCACATCCCCACCAACATTTGTTTTCTCTTGCATACCATTCATTTTCATCATTCCCTCTCTTCCTTTTCTTCTAACAGATCTATGTATCTATAGTTAGTTTCCTGAACCATCAGCAGATAAGTTACATACATCATGAATCTTTACCCGTAAATATTTTAGTGCATATTTCCTAATAACAGGAATATTCAAAAGAGTCTCTTTGATTGTATTTATAGGAAATTTTTACAGTACAAAAGATTACAATAAAAACGTTATTTTTTTCAAAAGCCTCATACACTGTGAAATACCATCTTGTGTGCTTTATATACACTTAAATTATGACTTAAAAATGAAAATAATTTCAAATTAGTTTCTACAAAATAAGCTTTTCTCCAACTTTCCCTAAACTGGAAGAGAAGGAAGGAACTACAGCTTAATGAAAAGATGGTCTCCAATTTCTGAAATAAAAAAGCCACAGGTAAAAATTATAACAAAGAAAATGTTGTGCTTTTAAGATATATTTTGCCCTTAAAAAGCCCCAGCAACCTGAAATCTCCATAAATCCAACAGAAGGTAGGAATGGAAATTAAAAGTAAGCAAAATAAAATAGTGATGATGATTATGATCATCATCATAACAAGTTAAAACATGACCAAAATCCAAGTATATGCTATTTAAACTAGACACAAAACATAATGTCATAGAAAGATTGAACATAAAGGGACAGAAAAATACACTACAGGGGTGCCTAGGTGGCCCAGTCACTTAAGCACCTGACTCTTGACTTCAGCTCAGGGCATGATCTCGTGGTTTGTGGGTTTGAGCCCGGCATCAGGCTCTGTGCTATCAGCTGCTTGGGATTCTCTCTCTCTCTCTCTCTCTCTCTCTCTCTCTCTCCCTCTCCCTCCCTTTCTCTCTATTTCTAGTCCTCCCCCACTCACATATACACTATCTTTCTCAAAATAAACAAACATTTAAAAAGGGAGGTTAAAAAATTAATAAAACTATATTTAAACAGCATAATTAACAATTTTACCAAAGGAGCAAACAGAACTGACACCAAAAATTCGAGAATACACATTGTTATTTTCAGTCATATATACCACATTATAGAAGGTAACTACATAGGGATACTGGCTAGGAATATAAAACAGAATGGAAGGGAATTCAGTAGTATCTGACTGCATATATTCTTTGACACAAACTTCTCACTTCTAAGAATTTATTTCAAAAATTTATTTGCAGGTCGGAAAGCTGGGGAGATGGCAGAGTAAGAGGACCCTAAGCTCACCTCATCCCACAGACACAACTAGATAGCACTCACATCAGTGTAAATAACACAGAAAATGGGCCGAAGACTGGAAGAACAGACTTTGCAACTAAAGGTAGGGAAGAGGCCATACTGAAGAAGGTAAGAAGAGTGAAGGTGTGGTTTGGGAGTGAAAGAAACCATGGCCATTTATGGCTGGACAGAGCTGGGTCTCAGAGAAGGGCAAGAAACAGACTGTCATGCTGGGGAGCCTGCACAAGGAAGATGAATCCCCATAACATTTGGCCAAACTTAGCAAGTTCTTACGACTAACAGAACTTAAATACTGGAATTTTAAAAATTACTGAGCTTGGGGGGAGCCTGGAGGGTGTTAGGAAGCTGAGTCTCCACCTGCGTGGAGACAGCACCAGAGCCAGTGAAAATACAGCATAGAAGGAACAGTTTGAAAAACACCTGTGGCAGGGGTGCCTGGGTGGCTTAGTCAGTTAAGCATCTGACTTCAGCTCAGGTCATGATCTCATGGTTCGTGAGTTCAAGCCCCAAGTTGGGCTCTGTGCTGATGGCTCAGAGCCTGGAGCCTGCTTTGGATTCTGTGTCTCTCTGTCTCTCTGCCCCTCCCCTGCTCACTCTCTGTCTCTGTCTCTCTCTCAAAAATAAATAAACTTTAAAAAAAGAAAAAGAAAAGAAAAAGACCTGTGGCATATGGGAGGGAGAGTGATGTACTCGTTGCAGAGCATGGCCCCAAGAAGCAGGGATCACAAGAAGATCCCTCTGGGAACAAAGAAACTGGCAAGTGTCATTTCCTCCCTCTGCCCTTCAACATGAGCACAGGGCCACCCGTGGGAACCAGTTGAGCATCAACATTTGCTGCCTAACTTGCTTATACCAAGCCCTGTCCCCCTGCACTTTGGCAAGTCTGCCCTTACCAGTCATGCTTGCCTCAGTCCCAGCACTGCAGGCCCCCTCCCCCAGAAGACTGGCACAAACTTCACTGGCACTGGGTCTTCCGACATGCCTTGTGCATGGCCTCTCTTCTGGCAGGTTTCATTTCACAAGCGCACCAGTGCACACCTTGTTAAAATGTGCCCTACCTGTCAGGGACCAAACACTGCCCACAACAGGCAAAGACAGCCTCTGCAGATGACTGGACTGAAGGAAAAAGAGGCTAGGACTCAACAGCAGAGTACACACAACACACATAGGACACACTCCCTGAAGTGCCACGTCCTGGGGAACAGGAAACACTGTACTACACGATTCTATAGTGTCTCTTTTTCATAAGGCCATTACCTTCGAGAGCAAGAGACATAGCTAACTTTCTTAACACAGAGAAAGAGACAGAGAGAGGTAGAGAAAATGAAAAGACAGAGGAATATGTCCAAAATGAAAGAAGAGGACCAAATCATAGCAAGAGACCTAAGTGAAACAGATATAAATAATGTGTCCCACAGAGAATTTAAAGGAATGATCATAAAGATACTCACAGGACTTGAGAAAAGAGTAGAGGACATTAGTGAGACCCTTAACAAAGAGATAAAAAAAGAACCAATCTGTGATGAAAAACACAATAAGTGAAATTAAAAATACATCTGATGGAATAAATAGCAGGCTAGAGGAAGTAGAGAAACAAATTGAGACCTAGAAGACAGAGTGATGGAAAGTAACCAAGCTGAGCAAATGAAAGAAAAAAAAATTATAAAAATTGAGAATAGTCTTAGGAAATTCAGTGACTCCATCAAATGTACTAATATTCATATCATGGGGATCACAGAAGAAGAGAGACAAAAGGGAGCCGAAAACTTATTTGAAGAAATACTAGCTGAAAACTTCCCTAATCTGGGGAAGGAAACAGATATCCAGATCCAGGAGGCACAAGGATTCCCCCCACTCCCAAATCAACCCAAGGTCTATACCAACACATAGTAATTAAAATGCAAAAAGCCGAGATAAAGAAATAAATTTTAAAACAGCAAGAGAAAAGAAGCTAGTTACATACAAGGGGAAACCCCATAAGGCTATCAGAGGATTTTTCAGCAGAAACCTTGCAAGCCTGAAGGAAGTGACATGATATATTCAAAGTGCTGAAAGAGAAAAATATGTAGCCATAATACTCTATCCAGAAAGCTTATCATTCAGAATAGAAGGCGAGATAGAGTTTCTCAAACAAAACCTAAAGGAGTTCATGACCATTAAACCAGCCCCACAAGAAAAATTAAAGGTGATCCTTTAAGTGGAAAAGAGAGACCATAAGTGAGAGTATTAAAGGAAAAAGCATAAAAACAGTAAAAAAAAAAAAAATAAGTATTTCTGTAAAAATCAGTCAAGGAATTCATAAAATAGAAGGATATAAAATATGACACCATATACCTAAAACATGGGAGGGGAGAGGAGTAAAGAATTGGTTCAAACTTAAGCAACTATCAACTTAATATACATTGCTATATGCAGAAGATGTTATATACAAACCTAATGGTAACAACAAACCAAAAACCAGTAACAGATATTCAAACAATAAAAAGAAAAGAATCCAAGTATATCACTAAAGAAAACCAACAGACCACAAGAAAGAAAAAAAAAAAAAAAAAAAAAAAACAAGAGAAGGAAGTATCAGGGGAAAATTGCAAAAACAACCACAAAACAAGTAACAAAATGGCAATAAATACATACCTATCAATAATTACTTTGAATGCAAATGGAATAAATGCTCCAATCAAGACATAGTATGACAGAGTGGATTAAGAAACAAGACCCATCTATATGCTGCCTACAAGAGACTCACTTCAGACCTAAAGACATCTGCAGATTGAAAGTGAAGGGATGGAGATACATTTATCATGCAAATGGATATCAAAATAAAGCCAGAGTAGCAATCCTTACATAGAACAAAATAGACTTTAAAACAAAGACTGTAACAAGAGATAAAGAAGGGCACTATACAATAATAAAGAGGATAGCCTAACAAGAAGATATTTATGCACCCAACATGAGAGCACTCAAATACATAAAAGAGTTAATAACAAACATAAAGGAACTAATCAATGGTAAAACAATAATAGTTGTAGGGGACTTTAACACCTCACTTAGATCAATGGACAGATCATTCAAACAAAATCAACAAGGAAACAATGGCTTTGAATGACACACTGGATCAGATGGATTTAACAGACATATTCAGAACATTGTACCCTAAAACAGTAGAGTACACATCCTTTTCAAGAGCACATAGAACATTCTCCAGAACAGATCACGTATTAGGCCACAAAACAAGCCTCAACAAACTAAAAAAAGATTGAAGTCATACCATGCGTCTCTTCTGACCACAATATATGAAACTAGAAATAAATCATAAGAAAAAATCGGGAAAGGGGCACCTGGGTGGCTCAATCATTTAAGCATCCAACTCTTAATTTCAGCTTATGTCATGATCTCATGGTTCATGAGTTCGAGCCTCACATCAGGCTCTGTGCATACAGCAAAGAGCCTGCTTGCAATTCTCTCTCTGCCCCTCCCCCACTGTCTAAAAAAAAAATGAACATTTTTAAAAAAGAAAATAAAGAAAAAATCTGGAAAGAGCAAAAATACATGGAGGTTAAGTAACATGTTACTAAATAATGAATGGATGGGCAAGCCAAAATATCAAAGAAGAAATTTAAAATATGCATGAAAACAAATGAAAATGAAAACACATAGGTCCAAAAGCTTCGGGATACAGCAAAAGTGGTTCTAGGAGGGAAGTTTATAACAACACAAGCCTACCTCAAGAAGCAAGAAAAATCTCAAATAAACAATCTAATCTTACACCTAAAGAAGCTAGGGGAAAAAAAAAGAACAAACAAAACCAAAGCCAGCAGAAGAAAGGAAATAATAAATATTAGACAGAAATAAATGATATAGAAACTAAAAAAAAAAAAAGAAGAATAACAGATCAATGAAACCAGGAGCTAGTTTTTTGAAAAGATCAACAAAGTTGAGGAACTTCTAGTCAGACTCATCAGAAACAAAAAGTGACAGAGACAGAGAGAGAGAGCCAAATAAAATCACAAATGAAAGGGGAGAAATAAAAAAACAATAAATACTACAGACATAAAAACAATTGTAACAGAATATTATGAAAAACTATATGCCAACAAATTGGACAACCTAGAGGAAATGGATAAATTCCTAGAAACATATAACCTACCAAAACTGAAACAAGAAGAAATAGAAAATTTGAAGAGACTGGTTACCAGCAATGAAATTGAATAAGTAATAATAATAATGATGATGATGATGATGATAATAATAAAACCTCCCAACAAACAAGCTTTGCAGGTGCATTTTACCAAACATTTAAAGAAGAGTTAATATCTGTTCTTCTCATACTATTCCAAAAAATAAAAGAGGAAGGAAGGCTTCCAAATTTATTCTGTGAGGCCAGTATCACCTTGATACCAAAACCAGATAAAGAACCACAAAAAAAAGGAGAACTACAGACCAATATCTCTGATGAACGTAGATGCAAAAATCCTCAACAAAATACTAGCAAATTGAATCCAACAATACATATTAAAAATTATTTCACCACAGTCAAGTGGGATTTATTCTCAGGATGCAAGTGTGGTTCAATATTTGCAAGTCAATGTGATACAGCACATCAATAAGAGAAAGGATAAAACCCATATGATCATTTCAATAGATGCAGAAAAAGCCTGCATAGATAGATAGATGCAACATCCATCAGGATAAAACCCTAAACAAAGCAGGTCTAGAGGGAACATACCTCAACATAATAAAGGCTATATGTGAAAAACCCACAGCAATCATCACACTCAATGGGGAAAAACAGAGCTTTTTCCCTAAGGTCAGGATCAAGACGAAGATGTCCCCTCTCACCATTTTTATTCAAGATAGCACTGGAAGTTCTAGCCACAGCAATTAGACAACAAAAAGAAATAAAAGGCATCCAAATTGTTAAGGAAGAATTAAAGCTTTCACTATTTGCAGATGACGTGATACTATATATAGAAAACCCTAAAAACCCCACCCAAAAACCACTAGAACTGATAAATGAATGCAGTAAAGTCACAGGATACAAAATTAATGTACAGAAATCTGTTGCATTTCTGTACCCTAATAATGAAGCAGAATACAATGAAATTAAGAAAACAATCTCATTTATAATTGTACCAAAAACAATAAAATATGTATGAATAAACTTAACCAAAGAGATGAAAGACCTGTACGGTGGAAACTATAAAACACTGATAAAGAAATTGAAGAGGACTCAAAGAAATGGAAAAACATTCCATGCTCATGGATTGGAAGAACAAATATTGTTACAATGTCTATACTACCCAAATTAGTCTACGCATTTAATGCAATACTTATCAAAATATCCACAGCATTTTTCACAGAGCTGGATCATACAATCCTAAGATTTGTACACAACCGCAAAAGACCACGAATAGCCAAAGCAAGCTTGAGAAAGAGAAACAAACCAATAAAACTAGTGGTATTACAATTCCAGGCTTCAAGTATATTACAAAGCTGTAATAATCAAAACAGTATGGCACTGACCTAAAAATAAACACATAGATCAATGGAACAGAACAGAAAACCCAGGAATAAATCCATCATTATATGTCAATTAATCTCTGACAAAGGAGGAAATAATATATAATGGGAAAGACAGTCTCTTCAATAAACTGTGTTGGGAAAACTAAACAGCCACATGCAAAAGAATGAAGCTGGACCACTTTCTTACACCAGACACAAAAATAAACTCAAAATGGACTAAAGATCAAAATATAAAATCTGAAACCATACAGATCCCAGAAGAGGGCACAGGGAGTAATTTCTTTGACATTGGCTGTAGCAGCATTTTTCTAGATATGTCTCCCAAGGCAAGGGAAATAAAAGCAAAAATAAACTATTAGGACTACATCAAAATAAAAAGCTTCTGAACATAGGGCACCTGAGTGGCTCAGTCGACTGGGTCTCCAACCCTTGATTTCAGCTCAGGTCATGATCCCAGGATCTTGGGATCAAGCCCTGCACCAGGCTCCACTGAGCATGGAGCCTGCTTTGGATTCTCTTTCTCTCTCCCCTTCTCCCCCACTCTCATGCACTTGCTCTCTCCTTAAAATAAAATAAGAAATCTTCTGAACGGTGAAGGAAACAGCAAAACTAAAAGGCAATCTAGTGAATGGGAGAAGATATTTACAAATAACATCCAATAAAGCATTGGTATCCAAAATCTCTAAAGAACTTAAAACATTCAACACCCAAAAAACAAATAACCCAATTAAAATTGGGCAGAAGACATGAATAGACATTTCTCTAAAGACATACATACAGTTGGCCAAGAGACAAATGAAAAGACGTTCAACATCACTCATCATCAGAGAAATGCAAATCAAAAGTACAATGAGGTAGCACCTCATACCTGTCAGAATGGCTAAAATCAAAAACACAAGAAACAACAAGTGTTGGCAAAGACATGGAGAAAAAGGAAAGCTCTTGCACTGTCGGTGGGAATGCTGATACAGCCACTGTGGCATGGAAAACAATATGGAGGAAAACAATATGGAGGTTCCTCAAAAAGTTAAAAATAGAGCTACCCCGTGGTCTAGCAATTGCAGTACTAAATATTTACCCAAAGAATACAAAAATATTAATTCAAAGGGATACACACACACTGATGTTTATAGTAGCATTATCTACAGTAACCAAATTATGGAAGCAGCCCAAGTGTCCATTGATTGATGAATGGATAACGAAGATGTAGTAGATAGATACACTGAGATATTATTCAGCCATAAAAAGAATGAAATCTTGCCATTTGCAATAGCATAGATGGAGCTAGAGAGTATTACGCTAAGCAAAATAAGTCAAAAACAAATACCATATGATGTCACTCATATGTAGAATTCAAGAAAAAAAACAAGCAAGGGAAGAAAAGAGAGAGAGGCAAACCAAGAAATAGACTCTTAACTATAGAGAACAAACTATGGTCGCCAGAGCAGAGGTGGGAGAGGGGATGGGTAAAATAAGTGATGAAGTTAAAGACTACACTTATCATGACGAGCACTGGGTAATGTATACAATTGTTGACTCACTATATTGTACACCTGAAACTAGTATAACACTGTATGTTAACTATACTGGGATTAAAATGAAAAACAATGAAAAAATAAATTTGCAAAAAACATATCCATAAGGCAATTTATTCCAGTTCGGTTTGTAATAGCAAGAGAATGTAAAACAAATATCCATGAATAGGTTACTGGCTGAAGTTAAATAAATCACGGCACATCCTGATCATTCAGCTGTAAAATGAAGTGAGGAATATCTCTACAGATGGATAGGGACTGATGCCCAACATGTGTATTATTTTAATTTAATTTAATTTTTTAGTTTATTTATTTTGAGAGAGAGAGAGAGCAGGGGAGGGGCAGATAAGGAAGGAGAGAGAGAATCCCAAGCAGGCTCCGTGCTGTCAGCACAAAGCCCAACACAGGACTTGATCCCACAAACGGTGAGATCATGACCTGAGCTGAAACCAAGAGTTGGACGCTTAACCAACTGAGCCACCCAGGTACCCCCCACCCCGGCCCCAGCACATGTATTTTTTATTTTGTTTTCCTGGATATATTTTAAATGAAAAGAGGAAAGTGAAGAAAACTGTATGTGCACAATCTACCATTTATCTAAGAAAGTGGTTGTGATATATCTCTAGATAAGATAGATGGACAAAAGAACTAATGGAATAAAACAAAAACTCTTTTTAAAAGGTTGTTTATACTCCTAGGCATACACCCAAGAGAAAAGAACACCCATATGCCCACACATAAACTTGAATATGAATGTTCATAGCAGAATTATTCATAATAGCCAAAACATAGAAACAACCCAACTCTCCATCAACTGATGAATGAATAAACAAACTGCATTACCTGCATACAATGGAATGTTATTCAGCCATGAAGAAGAAACTCTGAATACATTATGCTAAGTGAGATAAGTCTCTCACAAAAGGCAACATACCATATTATTCCACTCTTATGAAAAGTTCAGAATAGACAAACTCACAAAGAAACAAAGTAGATTGGTGGTTGCCAGGGCTGGGAGGAGTGGGGAATTGGGGGTGACTGCTAACAGAGGTTTCTTTTGGAAGAGACGAAATATTCTGAAATAAGATAGTAATTGCTGCGTAACTTTTAAAATGTACTAAAAACCACTGAATTTGTGCTCTTTAAAAGGGTGAATGTTAAAGTGTGTTAATTATATGTCAATAAAAAAAATTTAACGTTATCAATAGAGGCAACACAGTGGAAAGAGCAGTAACAGGAATGGATTTCTCTGAATATATCTTCTTCGGTGGATTTAAGTTTAGAATTGTGTGAATATGTTACATAGTTGTACAATCAATTTGACAAAAATTAAAAAGCAACCCTTAAGGGTGTACTCCTGGCATGGCAATGTTAGGACCTCTGTGTTCCCTCTCCACAGCGAAATTGGTGAAAATCACTTCTAAATATTCATTCTCTAGAAATGCTCTTCAGGCCATATAGCAAATGAAGAAACATTTATTCAAGAAAACCTATTAAAACTTAGTAAGAACAATGAGAATTGGTGGCATCTGACCCACGACCCTCTCCCTCTCCTTCTCGACTCGACGTGATAAAAACCCCACTCCAGACAGATGCAGCCAGGAACATAGGGTTCCCTTCTTTCACCCAGCTCCCACTTGTGGGACAGAGACTCTATGCTGGGTCTGGCACACCGAAAGTACTGGGATCTGATTCACCCTGCCCCAGTTCATTCATAAAGCAGAGTTTCCATGCCCAGACAAGGAAGCCAAGAATACCAATGGTTACAGAACAGAGATGAAAGAAATAAAGAATACAAAAATAATAGAGAAAATTAATAAACCGAAAAGGTGGTGATTTGAAAAGAACAGCAAAGTTGACAAACCTGTAGCTTGATTGATCAAGGAAAAGAGAGAGAAGGTTCAGATAAAAGGGGGGGACATTACTATTCACCTTACAGAAATAAAAGGATTCTAAAAGAATATGATAAACACTTACATGCTAATAAATTAGATAACTTAGATAAAATGGACAATTTCCTAAAAAGACACAGACTGAATCAAGAAAAAAATAGAAAATCTGAATAGCCTTAAATAAGTAAACAGATTGAATTTGTCATTTTAAAACTATCTGCAAAGAAAGGTCCAGACCCAGATGACTTCACTGGTGACTTCCTTTTTTCTCCCCCAGTTTTATTGAGATACAATTGACATATAAGATTATGTAAGTTAAAGGTATACAACATAATGATTTGAGGTAGGTACATACTGCAAAGTGATTACCATTCACTGGAGAATTCTACCAAATATTTAAAGAATAATAAACAATTCTTCATAAACTCTTCCACGAAATAGAAGAGGGAAGAACTGTTCCCATTTTATCTTCTGAGGCCGCTATTACCCTGATACCAAGACCAGACAAATACATCTCAAAAAATGAAAACCATACCAAGATCTCTTATGGACATCAGTGCAGAAAATTTTTTTAAATGTTTATTTGTTTTTGAGAGAGACAGGGAGCACCAGCAAGTTAGGGGCGGGGGGGGGGGGGTGGCGGGACACAGAGGATCTAAAGCAGTCTCTCTGCTGACAGCAGCTAGCCCGACATGGGGCTCAAACTCATGAACTGCAAGTTCATGACCTGAGCCAGAGTCACGCACTTAACCAACTGAGCCACCCAGTCACCCCTCAATGCAATGCAGAAATTTTTAACAAAATAGTAGCAAACTAAAATCTCTACCTGAAAAAGTTATCTGCAAAAAACCCACAGCTAACATCCTACTTAATGGTGAAAGGCTGAATGCCTTCCTCCTAAGATCAGGAATAAGACAAAGATATCTGCTGTTGCCACTTCTAGTCAATATTATATTAGAGGTTCCAGCCAGAGTAATTAATTAGTCAAGAAAAAGAAATTAAAGGCATACAGATTGGAAAAGAAAGAGTAAAACTATCTCTATTTGCAGATAACATAATCTTGTATGTAGAAAATCCTAAGGAATCTACTAAAAACTATTGGGACTAATGAAGGTGTTCAGTAAGATTGCAGGGCACAAAGTCAACATAAAGACACAAATTGTACTTTTATATAGTAGCATTGAGCAAATAAAAAATGAAACTTAGAAAACAGTTCCATTTATGATGAAATCAAAAAGAATAATACTTAGGAATAAATTTAACAAAAGTTTAAAACATATACTCTGAAAACTACAAATCATTGTTGAAAGAAATGTAAATACTATATAAAGATACCCCATGTTTACAGATTGGAAGGCTTGATATTGTTAAAGTGACAATGCTCCCCAAATTGATCTACAGATTCAACATCATACCTACCTGAATGTAAGTTGGCTTCTTTGTAGAAATTGACAAGCAGACCCTAAAATTCATATGGAAGCTTAAGGGAACCAAAATGTCAAAATAATCTTGAAAAAGAACAAAGTTGGATGACTCACCTCCTAATTTCAAAACTTACTACAAAGCAAGAGTGATCAAGACATTGTGTTACTGACCTAAATCTAGCCAAATAGATCAGTAGAATAGGATTGAAAGTCTAGATAAACTCATGTAGAGTCAATTGAGTTTTCAACAATGATGCCAAGACAATTCAAAAGGGAAACAGTAGCCTTTTCAACAAATGGTGCTGGGACAACTGGATAGCCACACACAAAAGAATAAAATTAGACGCTTTCCTTATACCATATACAAAAAATTAACTCAAAATTGATCAAAGACCTAAATGTAAAAGCCAAAACTATGACACCTGAAGGAAAAAACAGCGGTAAATCTTCATGACCTTAGATCTGGCAGTGGATTCTTGGATATGACAACAAAAGTACAAGCAACTAAAGAAATAGATAAATTGAGCTTCATCTAAATTGAAAATTTTGTGCTTCAAAAGACTCAATCAAGAAAGTTAAAGACAACACATTGATTGGGAGAATATATCTGCAAATCATAATCATATATATCTGATAAGGGACTTGTATCTAGAATTACACAAAGACCTCTTACAACTCAATAACAAGAAATAAATAACTCAGTTTTTAAATGGACAAAAGAGATCTTACATCGAGTGTTCTTATTAAATTTAACTAAGCAAAGGACCTCCAAACATATTTCACTAAAGAAGATACGCACATGGTTAATAAACATATGAAAATCATCAGCCATCAGGGAAATTCAAATCAAAGCCACGATGAGCTACCTCTTCATACCCACCAGGATGGCTAGAATAAAAAAGACAATAATAACAAAGGATGCTGACATCCTTTGACAAGTGTTGACAAGGATATAGAGAAATTAGAACCCTCCTACGCTGCTGGAATATAAAATGGGGCAGCCACTTTGGAAACCAATCCAGTGGTCCTCAAAAAAGTTAAAACATCGAGTTACCATTTGACCAAGCAATTCTACTCCTAAGTATCTATCCCAGAGAAATGTAAGTACACAATGCACACAATGTACACAAATGTACAGTAGCAGCATTATTCCTAATAATCAAAGGTGGAAAAAACCCTCAATCTCCACTAAATGATCCACCAAATCTGGTATATCCATATAATGGAATATTATTTAGCCATAAAAAATGAAGTGCTGTTACACACTACAATATGGATGAAGCTAGTCACAAAATACCACATATTAAATGATTCCATTTGTATTAAATGTCCAGAATAGGTCAATAGAGAGAGAGAAAATAAGTTAGTGGTTGCATTAGGCTATGGAGTGGGGGTGGGGGAGAATAGTTGAGTGTTCATAGCCAAAAAGTACTAGATTTCTTTTTGAGGTTATGCAAACGTGACTGTAGGTGATCATCACACAACTCTGAATATACTGAAAACCATTTAAATGCATACTTTAAAGGGGTGAATTGTATAGCATGTGATTCATATCTCAATAAAGCTGTTTAAAAAAAAAAATCCTGAAAATCAAAGTCAAATGGAACAAATGATCCTAACTCAATATCAAGTTAGTGGCATCATCACACAGAGAAATTTCAGATGATTTAGAAGCTTCTAATTTGGTTCTGTATCCCTCATGAAATATCGCCTAAGGACAAAAAGAACTGCAAAGAAAACTGTTTTCAATAACCATATTGTTAATAAAATGGTTATTATATTTTGAAACTATTATATATTTAGTAGGATAAAACAACTAAATAATTGCATTAATGTTGTTAGGAACCAAGATTTTCAAACTTAAGGAAAAAAAGGATACAAATACAAAATTCAAGAAACAAGTGAAAACCTGTCATCTTAAGTTTAAACTGGAAACACCAATATAAAATCATGATGTACTTTCCCTTAAAAATACATATTTTGGGGGTACCTGGGTGGCTCGGTCAGTTAAACATCTGACCCTTGATTTCAGGTCATGATCTCATGGTTTGTGGGTTCAAGCCCCACATCAAACTCTGGACTGAAAGTGTAGAGCCTGCTTGGGATTCTCCCTCTCCCACTCTCTCTGCCCCTCCCCCATTCATGTGTGCATGCTCCCTCTCTCTCTCTCTCAAAATAAATAAATAAACTTTAAAAAATACAACATAAAAATACATATTTTTTTAGTTTTGTTCACTAAAAGTCTTAGAGGCAATGACAACACAGTTGTAATAAGCTCCTGTAGAATTCAGGTTGTAATCTCTAAATACCATATCCTGGTAAAAAGAGCCATGGCTGATGGCTCCCAGTCTAGGGAAAGAGATATCTCAGGTGAATTTGGGGCATCGTGTTCTACCAGTCTCTTTTCTGTGTGCTTTACCTGTATTTGTTCATTTAATTCATTTGTAATTGAAAAAGCAGAATTAAACAGATTGCCCAAGGTCACATAGGTACAGAGTGTAAAAAAAAAGATACAAATCCAGGCTTCAGAGCCAGCACTTGAAAAGTGGCTCAACCTTGCTAGTAATCAGAGAGAGGCATATTAAAACAGCACCGAGACAAGTTTACCCTCTTATTAGAAGGGCAAAAGTTAATGTCTCATCAAATAAAACTTTAGTGAACTCTCAAGGAAATAAAAACTCTTACACATTGCTGATGGAAACTCAGAATCTTTTCTAGATAGTTAATTTACCATCCTTAATACATTTGAAGATGCACCTGCCTCACGCTCAGATGTTCTACTTATAGACTAGATTCTCTATATATTTATACAAGGAAAAATGTATAAACATCCACTTCCATTACAGCCCAGAGTACAACAGTGAGCCAGCAGAAACAGCCTCAGCATCTCTCTAGAGTCTAGATGCAAAAGTGCGGCTTATTCATAAAGAGTATACTCCATACAGCAATTAAAATGAATGAATCAGATACACTGGAGAAACCTCAAAATTATGTGGAGTGAAAAGTAAAATTGCATATAAAATGTATGGTTTGACACTACCTATGTCAATCTTAAAAGTTCACAAAGCAAGAGTGTGTATTATTTGTGAATTTGTATATGTGTAGTAAAGGTACAAAAATGTCTAGGAGCTCCTGGGCGGCTCTATGGGGTAAACGTTAGACTGTGGCTCAGGTCATGATCTCACAGCCCGTGGGTTCGAGCCCCGTGTTGGGCTCTGCTCTGACGGCTTAGAGCCTGGATCCCGCTCTGGATTCTGTGTCTCCCTCTCTCTCTGTCCCTCTCTCACTTGCGTTCTGTCTCTCTTTCCCTTAAAAATAAATAAACATTAAAAAAATTTTTTAATGATTTTGAATGGCTTAAACTGACTTCAGAAGGCAAAAAAGGGGATATTTTTGTTATATCCTTAACATTTTAATTATATTTCAAAAAAGAGATTTAAAGCAAATATGGCAAAATTTTAACGACTGTTAAATATTGGCATATTGGTGGTAGCATGTAGGCATCTCATATATTTTGTGTATATATCCAAAGCACACTACCCTATATGAGGCACAATTACAAAAAGGCTCATTCAAAAAAGAAAAAAAGATGGGGGTGAAGGCTAAAGTACAATGTGGTAGCAGCTTGGACTTAGATTCTAAAACAGAAAAGGGACATAGTGGGAAAACTGGTGAAATCCAAAGAATTGCAATTTAGTTAATAGTATTGCTTCAGTGTTAATTTCTTAGTTTTAACAAGTGTATCATGGTTATGTAAGATATTTACAATAGGGGAAGCTGAGTGAAGGGCGTAAAGGAAATTTCTGTACTATCTTTGTAACTTTCCTGTAAAAATGTAGATTTATTATTTTTTTTTTCATTTGACTTATTTATTTTGAGAGAGACAGAGACAGCATGAGTAGGGGAGGGGCAGAGAGAGAGGGAGAGAGAGGGAATCCCAAGCAGGCTCCTTGCTGTTAGTGAATCGCGAAACCATGAGATCATGACCTGAGCTGAAACCAAGAGTGGGACGTTCAAGTGACTGAGCTACCAAGGTGCCCTAAATTTCTTTTTTTTTAATGTTCATTTATTTATTTTCAGAGAGAGAGAGAGTGCACAAGCAGGGGAGGGGCAGAGAGGGAGAGAGAGAGAGAGAGAGAGAGAGAGAGAGAGAGAGAGAGAGGGCGAGGGGGGGGGAGGGAGAGAGAGAATCCTGAGCAACTTTATGCTCAGAATGGAGCCCGATGCAGGGGTCAATCCCACAACCATGGGATCATGACTTGAGCCAAAATCGAGAGTTGGACACTTAACTGAGAGCCACCCAGGCTACCCTAAGTTTATCTTTAAAATGAGTGAAGGTAGGGACACCTGAGTGGCTTAGCTGGCTAAGTGACTGACTTCAGCTCAGGTCATGATCTCATGGTTCGTGAGTTCAAGCCCCATGTCAGGCTCTGTGCTGACAGCTCAGAGCCTGGAGCCTGCGTTGGATTCTGTGTTCCCCTCTGTCTCCGCCCCTTCCCACTCCCACTCTGTCTCTCTCTGAGAAATAAACATTAAAAAATATTTTAAAATATTTTCCTAATGAGTGAAGGTATCAAATCAAAGTCCATATATCTTTTTCTAAACGTTTTTCTGTTTTCTCTTTACATGGATTCAAGTCTTTTTTAAGGACAAATTTCAGAGTCTATATATTTACCAAGCGCCCTTTTCACACCGGAGGTACCATTACCTGCAAGTGTGCCCTCTGTACTTCCCCAGAAATGGCAATTTTGATGTGGGATGATAAAAGGGATGTCACAAGAGCCTCGAAAACAGGGATACCTGTGTGGACAAGCGGTCTTTGAGACCAGGGTACATTCTGGATTCTCTTCAAGTTTCCACATGCGATCGATCTTATCGCATTCCTAATTAGCTGGATAGGATTCACAGTCCCATAAGTTTTAAGAGACTGTTCAGAAGGCAGAACTTTGGGAAAGTAAAATTATAGTTCAAAATGCATAAATAGCAAGTGATCCTAAGAAACAGGTGATTTCCTGCCAAGTCAAATACAGAGGCTACTGTTACTTTCTGTTTTCAGTGAGGAAGGCCCCTCACCCTATCAGAGATGGCTTCTGTTTGCAGTTCACAAAGCTAGTGAATCTTATTTACATAGAGTATTTTAGCTTTTCAAAGTGCTTTTACTATCATGAGGTTTCATAACAGTTGCATGAAACGGGAGGGTTAAGTGGTTCCTTTTCAGTAGGCAAAGAGAACGAAGCCCAAGGAGATTGGGTATTTGTTTATGGCCAGGGAACCAGAACTCTGAGATCTCTTCAACACTTGTCAAAGTTTAATTTGTATATGAATTTCCTAAGGATCCTGTGACAATGAAAATTCTGATTCAGTGGGCCTTGGGTGGGGCCCAAGAGTCTGTATTCCTAATAGGCTTCCAGGTTTCTGTGGGTCCCCCTGCCACACTGTGAGTAATAGATTAGACCATTGACCTAGGCTGGCTATTAAACTCTGCTGGTCCACTTTCCTTGTGTGTACTTGGAAAGTGCAGATGGACTTTCACATAATGTGCAGCGAAGAAAGGGATCTGGCCTTGAAAAGCATTCTTTTTTTTTTTTTTTTTAGATTTTATTTTTAAGTAATTTCTACACCCAGTGTGGGGCTTGAACCCACAACCCCATGATCAAGAGTTTCACAGTCCACTGACGGAGCCAGCTTTTCCCTTGAAAAGCAATCTGATGCTGTTCTCAGTCAAGCAGAAATGACTATTACACCTCCCTTCTCCATGTAATCCACCTGTAATTAACAGGAGGTTGTGTATAAGTAACCAGGACTGGAGCTAGGTAGAAATACGCTTGGATACTGCCAGGGTTTCTTTATCTTTGTCATTTGGGCTTTGTCAGAAATTATAATCTGTCTGAACCCCAGATGCATTCGTGCCTTGGCATCTACAGTTGTTCATTAAATGGTGCAAGTGTCAGGCAGAAAACAAACTTGCAGCGTCTTCGTGGTTCACCCTGGTCCCATGGCACAACTGGGTGTCAAGAGTTAAGTGGTTGTCCAGAGCTCCACATGGCTGCATGGATGGCCTTTTCCCAGATGGGCCCCGAGAGTCTCCTTTGCCCAATGGATGAGATCTGGTTTGGTGACCACATGACATCATAAATGCTAGTCTGTGTGGTGTGACCTTGCTGGAGGGAATTTCCTTGCGAAGAGAACAAGCTATCCCTTTCATGGACTGGATCTGGTTTGGGAGAAGCAAAGCCTTCTGGGTTTGTGGTCTGATTTGGAGAAAGGCGCACCTCCTGTGACATCCTTGTTCCTTCCTATGCTCTGGGATGGGGCCCAGGACAGAGGGCAGCTGACAGCCCCCAGGCACCTTCTCTGAACAGCATGGTTGTCTGACTCTTTCCTTATAACTGGACAGACTGGTGTGATGAGGTGGCAGCTTTCTTTATACAGCACTTTTTATGGTTTTCTCAAGGACACTCATAACGAGCGGTTCTCAAATATGCCCGAAGGACAAATACCACTGTTGACTTATTTCTAAATATCAAGCGTATCCTGAGAGAGTCCGTTTCAAAGGTGGACTGTACTCTGGTGCTAAACCCAGCCGTTAAGCAGAGGTGGCCAAGACTGGAAGTAGTTGGGGTGACTGTTGTATCAGGAAGATTATTTCACAAGACATGTTCTTACTTTAAAGATTATTCTGATATGATAGGGCCTCCAGTGCTCTCTTTTATCACTCACCTAAGGGGCACCTGGGTGGCTCAGACTTTGGCTCAGGTCATGATCTCACAGTTCATGAGTTCGAGCCCCCCATTAGGCTCTGTGCTGACAGCTCAGAGCCTGGAGCCTGCTTCGGATTCTGTGTCTCCCTCTCTCTCAAGAATAAACAAACACTAAAAAAAATTTTTTTTTAATGTTGAACTCCCTCTATGTGTGTAAAGTTGCATATTCACCTTGAGGGTGGTGATGGGAGATGAAAAAAGAATGAAAAAAATAAAAATATTGTTTCTCTTAAGGATTCTTTCTATATTCTAGCTGAGAAACTAAGCAAACAAAACTAATAAACATGGCAACATAATAAATGCTAACTGGTTCAGAGTCAACAATCCCAAAGAGTTTCTAATTTCCATAAGAGAAGACTTCATGGTGGGGGAGGGGGGGAATTTAAGCTAGACTTTGTGAAGAATAGGTAGTATTGTAATGTAGGGGAAATGAGCAAAAACAGAGCACAAGGTATTTGAAAAATGAAAGCAGACTTTGGGGGTTAACTTGGCAATGGAGAGAAGTGGGAGAGTGAGGGGGCCAAAGCTGAAAAGGTAGGTTGGACCATGTTGTGAAGTCTCCCGAAAATCAGAGCTTAAAGAGTTATTTGATTCCAGTGGCAGTGGGAAGCCATTGAAGTTTAGTAAATATTCAGATTTTGCCTTCACAGTACACTTATGGGGTTTTCTGAGATTAACATGTAATCTAAAATAAAATAAGATATTCCTAAAGAATCAGAATTACTTTCTAATCCTTGTTCTGCTACTGATTCATTATTGGTGATGGGAAAGAGAACTTCTCTAGGCCATAATTTCCTCAAATGTAAAATAAAGGGGCTACTAATCAAGATAATTTCTAAAGTTCCTTTCTGGCTCTAAAATCAATTATTTTCATTCTCCTGGTCCAGACTTTCTTCACAACAGTGAGAAAAGAAGAAAAACCTGTTACTAAAGCTTTTATTGACCTTGAAATCATAGTTTTATTTAAATTTGCAGATTTTTTCTATCTACATCCCAAAGTAGAAGTTTGTACATGGTTAAAAAAAAAAAAAAAAGTCACACATGGTTTATTCACTGAAATTTTGTAATAAAAAGAATCTACGGAGGGCACATGACTGCATTTATTTTTGGCTACCAGACTATCAAGTAAGATTTTTCAACATCACAGATGAAAATTTTAAAACAAAATACAGAAGAATATATAGCAAAATATTTGTTAAAAATGTACTCTTGAATATGTTACAGTGGATAACATTACTGATTTGATCTATTTTTGTGCTATACAGGAAACATCATAGTAAAATTGTCACTTAAATTCATTTTCAAAAGAAATTGCATCTATAAAAGGACAAGTTTTTTTCTTCTTTGAATTGGCAACATGCAAAAACATTTTTTTTCATTAAGATTTTTTTTCTAAATGCAGAAGTAAAGAGCTCATGAAAACAGAAGTGCTCTGTATAGACGTTTTGCAATCATTCCTATGGTTTCTCTAGGGTACAGTTGAGTCTGGAAACCTTGGTTCTAGTTTCTGCTCTGCCTCAGCTAGCTTTGTGAGAGCAGACACCATTTATCTGGTTTTACTTTTCCTTTGAAATACTGACCACAATTACGCTTTTCACTTTGTCTTTTCTCCCACTACTGGACTGAAAAATACCTGAGTGCTGGGACTGTTTTCACAGCTCTAACTCGATATCTGGCACATAAGTTACTCAATATTCATTGAATAAATGCGATTGGACTAAATTGTTCATGTCCTTTCCATATTTATGATTCTGTAATATCCAAGTCCTGACAGTTGAGTTTTCCCCTTCAGCTTGACTTCTAGCCTTTTACTGCTCATTCGTACTCTTTTCAAATTAGGACATTTTTCTCCTAATTCAACTTAAAGATAAAGCAGTACAAGTAGCTACAGTGGGATGAAGTTTAGATAGGAAAGGGTTCTCTAAGGGAGTTACAAAGAATTTGCTGTTGAACCCAACTCCTGCTTCTTGAAGTTCTGGTTTGCATCTAAAACAGTAAGTTAAAGGTAGGTAAAGACAAATCAAATTTCAAAAGAATTTCTAATTAGAAAATTTGATGTTCTAAATTTCAGATGCTCTAAGAGCAATAAAATTTTGATGAACCTCCCAAGAACATAATCCACCTCTACAGGGTCCTCCTTTATGCCAGCAAAACACCACAAACCTCAGTAAGAGCGACCACCCTGCAGTTGAGCACACACACTTCTTCCAAGTAAGTCAAAGCCCATTACAAAACATCCTGTTACAATGAAAATCTTTCCACATTCTGGAAGCCCACTTGGTTATTCTGAGCAACATTACATACAACCCAACAGATACAGTGAAATCCTGAACAACTCCTTGAAATGTTATACCTAAGTTACAAAGCGTAATTGGACACAATGTAGACAACCCCCAACAAAGCATCATCATACTATGTTCAACACTGGATGACACCAAATTCAATTGGGAAAGGGAGATCAAAAGAACTGTGATTTTTCCTCGAATGAGACTTCTCGAATGATGAGATGAGGGTAAATCTTAGGTGGAGAAGTATTTAATTCACTGTGCTTTTCATGTTTTCCTTTTTTTAAATTTTACTTTTGAGGGCAGGCCAGCGCAAGTGTGCAAGCAGGGAAGGGGGCAGAGAGAGAGGGAAAGAGAGAATCCCAAGCAGGCTCTGCATTGTCGGTATGGAGCCCAAGACAGGGCTGGATCTCATGAACCATAAAATAATGACCTGAGCTGCTATCAAGAGTCAGCTGCTTAATTCACCAAGCCACTCAGGCACCCCTATACTTTTAATGTTTTTCTTGCTACCTATTTCCAGTTATAAATTTTTAATCTGAGTCTCTGGGTACCAGTTCTTTTAACTCAAGTACAACATAATACTAGGCATTCTTTAATTTTCTATTAACTATAAAAAGTACACTCAGATAAGAAATCTGTAAAATCATTTCCTTTCAGAAGGAATCAAATATTCTGGGAACTTTATTTTTAAAGGATAAATCAAGACATAGCTTTCATTGACCCAAACATGCATAATCCATCCTTAATATAAAATGTACTCAATTAGGAAATCACACATGAAATACAAAAGGAATGCAACTTTACATATGTAAAATGATTGCTAGCTGTAGCAATTTAACAGTCAAATCAATAAAGACATTGTACAACTTAAAAAAAAAAAAACAACAAAACCCTAACATCTTAAAGCCAATTATTTATAGTAAACCAAGGGAAATTTTTATACGGAATGGTTTGACTCAATGCAAAGAATAAGGCACCTGCTATAAATTTAGAACAGTAACTTTCATTTTTAAAGTTATAATAAAATAGAATTAGTCAATCAAGACACTTGCTTCATAGGGAAACAAGTGTTTATTTCCTGGGTGAGAAAGGCAGGTAACTGCAGATAAAAACCTGCTGGCCCAAGGTCAGCTGATTCCTTCCTTTCCTGTTTTAGAGTAGTCAAGTTCCTAAGCATCCTTAACTACTCCTCTCCCTCACTCGTCCCCTATATTGAGGGGTATCAGAAACTCTGAGGTTCACAATGTGTATGACTAGGTACATTTCCCTTCTGTTCCTCTTAAAACAGCTTATTTTAAAAGAGATATCCTGAGGCAATTAACAAAGCAAACAAGCAGCTTTCTTTCCAATTCATTGATACATAGACACCTCTCAGGCTTTTTTTTTTTTTTTTAATCAAGTTATGGCTAAGTAAACAGCCAAAACTTACAATTCTCAACAGTATCAGAAAACCTAAAACCTGCCTTCTCACCCTTACCATTAGTAAAAAGAAACTTTGATCAATCATAACCTATAAAATTATACAACAAAGGGAAGACTAAAGACTGATCCTTATCAGCAAATCCATTTAATTCCAGATGGCACTTTAGTCTGATGTATCTAGTGCCCTACCAAAATTTTAATCATAAACCCAGAAAATTATTTCCAAACTAAGTAACTTTTTAGTTGATGTGCCTTTTTGGTATTAAAAGTGCTATTAACGTGCTAAGATGTCTTATGGCACATTAGACTCATCAGGATGTCCTATTGAAACATCCACTTTTAGTAGTATTTTTCCCCAAAATATTGTCTAGCATAGTAGACCCCTTTGATATATTAATTATGGTAAAATCAACGGTGACATAAACTTTCCCTGACTTTACTCCACATGGTAGCTTTTAGTGAAACTGAAGTTACTGATTAAGTTACAAAATGCTCAACCAAGTTTTCTTATGGCATTTTACATTAGTATAACTACTCATGCAAAATCCAAGGTAGTGTAATAGAAATAATATTGTTAAAATAGATATTGTAGCTATAAGCATCTCCTTTTATATTAGGCATTTAGAAGCTTTTAAAAAATTTTAGGTGCTAAAGATTATGGGAAAACGAGGCTAACTGTGTAGTTGTTCCATTTATAAGCACTTTATTACAGGACAGTGACATTACCCTATATGGGAGTGTGCTTTCAATTCAAGATATAGTAATAAAGTGCCTAACTATATAAAAACCATGACTCCAAATTTTAAATTAAACTAATTGCATATACACATTAGGGTTAACAAAATCTAGACTCTGTCTACATAGATTTAATCTAATTATCTATACTGGATAGGGTTTTAACAACCACATTAAGAAAACTTACTCTTTACTGACTGAATAAGTAGGGTCCACTACTATAGCTTAACAATCAAATTTTATTGCTTTATTCATGTGGTGCTTTTGCAAGGCACTGTGGTATGGACTAGAAAACTTGGAATGACTCATGGAGAAACCTTGGAATGACAAATGAAGGATGATATGAAAAGTCATTCTGAGGCAGGATGCTTTACTGAATTGTTTTTAACCAGGGTATCAAACATCAGGAATGAGTTCAAGTTAAAATTCACAGGAGAATGGAAACATCTTAAGGTCAGTCACTTCACATGCCCATCCTGATACTTTGAATAATCTGGAAAATTGCTGTAAAAAGAAAGAACAAATGTTTTAGTAAGCATGCTTTGAATTAAATAGGAATGACAACTGGCAAATATTCATTAAGGTACTTCATGATAATCCAAGAGCACCCTTAAAATTACTTGCAAATGCTATGTAACTTCATTGAAGAAGTGACGACAAGCCTACCCTAATAAACCAATTCAATGTCCATAAGTTATTTTTTTCAGCTTTTCTGAATTCTACGTCTAACTGTCCAAGAGATTTTGCAATACACAATCATTTTAGAAAAAGCTTAAAGCACCAAAGCAAACAGGTTTTTCTAGCATAGAATTATTTTGATTTATCCCCAAAATATTGTGTTCTTCTAAGGCCTGGCCTATAATATAACCATGTTTCCTCATTCTCACAAAGCTGAAATTGAATAATCTTTAGGTTACATAAATTGCTTGGCTCTTGGCCAACTAGTAAGTTTAGGAAGCAGGCGAAGTGAAACGTTTAAGAGAAACCTCAGTAACTTTAGAATGTCAGAATATAAAAAACAGAAACAATATAAACAGTTTGCATATCGAAAAAATAAATGAAAAGAAGAAAAATATTCTGTAATCCATTTGCAGAGGCAGGAATCTATTACTTTAATAGCAGGCTGACCTGATAACTTATTTTTCCTCCCATATGTCAAACGTTTCTTTAATTAATCTAAAAACATTTGTCTCCTACACTAAATTACCAATCAGGTACATTTCCTCTATACCCAACCAATTCTTCGCACGAGCTTTACTTTACAAAATATACCCAATTTTGCCATAAAAACATTAGATTTTGGGAAGAGTTAAATTCAGTTCAACGTCCACATATACATCATGTTCCTAAGTTTTTTGCAAATACATTCATAATATGCTTGCAAAACATTCTAAATTCTCATTCCGTGAGGTTTTTTTGTTCTGGTCTAAATTTCTTCCAACTTGATCACTACTAACTGAAGACCTGACCTCCTTTTCTGATCTCCTGTGAGCACAAATCAAGCTATGAGAAGTTTCTGGAGCACCACCCTCTGTGCATATGTGGGACAAGTAATTTGGTTCAGGCGAGAGACACTTATGTGGAGCTCCCAGCAGGTGGGTTGAGAACTACGCGGGTAGGATTCACCACTGATGGGTCACCACGTCATCCCAAACCCGACATCCAATGCCCTACCCGATGGTAGCCCCAAAACACTTACCAGAACCACAAACGACAAAAATGAAGAGAGCCAATAACCAGGGTCCTACAGACGCCTTCTCTTCGGGAGCATTTCTCTGCAAAAACGGAAAGTCCCATTTCAAATGCAAAAACCCAATCCGATCCCGGGCTCCTGCAGCCTACACCGCGGGCCAGGTTTCCAGGTCCCCTCACAGGTTTGCCCTCCGTTCCCGAACAGCCTAGCTTCAAGCACCCACCTACCCGAATCACCCTCCCCCCTGCCCCGCCCCGCCAACTTAGCGTCCAGCTCGTGGCCTCGGGCCTGGGGAGAACTCGATCCTAGGACCCGGGCCTGAACCCCGGCTGCGGGACGGACGGGCGCCTGCTCTTTCCTTACCGAAGTCTTGGCGACGTTGCCCCGCTGGGTGATGTTCTTGCTGTGCTTCTCGTTGGCCATACGGATTCGCTGCTTGGCGACCATCTTCACGGCGCCACCACCTGCCTCAGCCACCCCTTAGACTCGCTAGCTCGCCTCCCCTCGGGCCGCTGCGACGCTCTGGTCCCGGTGCCTGCGCTGCCGGAGCTAGAAGGCTCTCAGGCGGGGCGCTAGCTCCGGCCGCTGGGCCTGAGCGAGGCGAACTCGGGTGCCGAGCGCTAGCCGGGCGTCGGGCCGCCGACTGACGACGCCGGACCAGCCGGCCGAGAAGCGGGCACGCGGGACGACAAGCAGGCCGCCGGGATATTCTCGCGCCGCCGCTCTGGCCGCCGCCGGGAGCGTGGAGTGAAAGAGGAAGGAAACGCAACGCAACAACCGAGCAGCGCTGCCCGTAGCCTCGAACTACTTCGGGTTCGGCTGCCAACGTCAGCACTGGACGGACTCCGCCCCGCGGAAGTGCGGACTCCGCCTGCTGTAAAAGAGGGAGAGGGGAGGGCAAAGGCAGGCGCACGAGCACTAGTCCCGCCCCGCAGTGCTCTTTAAAGTGTCTCCCCAGAGCTGCGCGTGCGCGTTCAGACTCCTTTTTCTACTGCCGTCTCCCACCGGAAGTGAATTGGCCCCGAGGCTCGTGATACCGGAAACAGCTATGCGCTGTCTCCACGCCTGTGGAGACGTGTAGGGGCCGGGTTTGGCCCTCGTGAACTCTGACCCCAGCGCATGGGTTTCTCTTTCCGGGACAAGATGGCGCCGTCCACGCCACTACTGACAGGTGAGTCCTGAACGAGTAAGAGACTTTTTCAGAGCATTTTCCTCTTGTGTCTTTGCTCTTGGGGATTACCCGAGAAGCACTGGCGTCTGCTCCACCTTTCCTTGTGGACTATGGAAGAGCCAGAGGGCCTTGTGGGTTGGTTGGTGTAGCGTGGCAATCGGAAGTGAGGCCCCAGCCTCTGGGCTTCAGCATTCCCCTCCCTTTTGCCCGTCCATCATTCCTCCCTGTCGCTTCAGATTCCACTGGAGTTGCGGACCAGAGATAAGAACAGAAAGTGCGGGTTGAATTTGTTACCCCGGGTCTGCAAACACGGGTTTTATACGTACTCTTATATGGTGACAGATCTTGTTGACAGAAGTCATTGAGTTCTGTAATGAAGAACAAACATAAACAAATGGCTAGAATGCGCACACACATTAAATACACCTGAATTTAAGTAGTACCAAATTCTGTGCTCTTTGCTTTAATGAAATTAGTAGGATCAAATAGAGTGGAGCTGTGGTAGCGTAGGTTTAAAGTGATGAAAGTGTGGTCTGGGGTCGTGGCAGTGAGCATTATGGAAATGATGGCGACGTTTGATGTTGAAGTGTTTATGAGTATTTTAGAATCTGATTATTACCGGATTCCTGAGATTTTGGATTGGAGGCAGCGTTTACGATTTTATAAAAGACAGTTAACTTAGTCTTGGACTGTGTCCGGGAAGACTCTGGGTTAGGGTAATGGCTGGGATTCTCATATGAGTATCAAATAGAGGGGAATTGGGAGAGAAAAGAACAGAGGCTTTGATTAAGCCATGGATAGCTTATAGAGAAGGAGAAACACCATTAACAGAAAGGTCGTTTACTTTTGAGGAAGGGGGTTATGTCCCCAAACTTGAAAGGAACATTAGAAAGCTTTTGCACTTTTTGCCATTCTACATTTTAAGATCTTTGTTATTAAGCACCATGACTGCTCATATCAATCTGGCTACCGCAGTTCAGTCATCAAATATTTATCAAATAATGAGTATAATTTGTAAGATAATATGCCAGACAGATACTATTTAAAAGGCATAATTACATAACTAAATGAATTTTTTTCTCTGGCTTCTTAAAAGTAACTAGTATGTTATTCACAGTTTTGGAACACTGAATGCTTATTTGTACTCTAAAAAAACAGTACATTTAAAAATCTGATAAATTTTCTATCTGAAAGTAATGTAATATTGTGTGTTAATTATATACAAGTAAAAAATTTAATTTGAAAAAAATCTTTACAGGGGCTGCTCAGTGTTTACAGGGTAAATTCCATCCTGTTTAGCATAGCATGTGGAACCCTTCATAATCCTTGAAAAGCTCTTTGCATTCATTTCTTTGCTCCCCACTCTATTGTGCTCCATCAATATTGGACTGCTTACAAAACCCTTGAAAAATCTACTTCAGTCTAGGACTCCTGGTCCTCTTGATTTGGCTTACTTTTCATCTTTTAAAATTCATTTCTGGGGCGCCTGTGTGGCTCTGTCAGTTGAACGTCTGACTTGGAGTCAGGTCATGATCTTGGGGATTCATAAGTTCCCCAAGAACTTGGAGTCGCTGCTGTCAGCACAGAGCCTGCTTTGGATACTCTTGTCCTCACTCTTCTCAGACGATCAGTCACTCCCAGGCTATTTTTGTACTTCATATATACTTGAATTTTTTTTTTTTTTCACGTATCACATAGGTTAATTATCTAGTTGTTTAGATGCTTTTCTGCCTTTCTAGACTAAACTCCTTGGTGGCAGGGCACAGTTTTCCTCATCTCGGTCTTCTCAATACCAGGTACAGTGTGTACTAAACAGTAGACATTCTAAATGTTTGATGGAGGAATAAATTAATGAAGCATAACCACTTCATTTATAGTCATATTAACAAAGTGACAGTTTTCTTACAATGCTTAAAATTAAGGACGTGGTAAGAGCTTAAAGATTAGCTAGTCAGTCTATCCCTCATAGTCTCATATTCATAGAAGCCCTGAAAGATTAGGTGGTCAGATTCACATTGCAAATTGGCAGAATTAGAATTATATTGAATCATTCAACTCCATGGTCCATTTTTCTTTTACATGAACACACTAATTTTTAAAAATTGTTAGTATAGGTATTTCAATCAATAATAGATTTTTACTTGCAAAATTTTTTTTTAAACTTAGACTTACAGGATTTTGGAGTTTGGAATAATTTGGACATTGTCCAGTAAGTTTTGTCAGTTGCAACTTTTTTTAAAAAATTTTTTTACATTTATTTATTTGAGAGAGACAGAGCACAAGTGGGGGAGGGTAAGAGAGAGAATGAGACACAGAATCCAAAGCAGGCTCCAGGCTCTGAGCTGTCAGCACAGAGCCTGATGTGGGGCTCGAAGTCACAAACCGTGAGATCATGACCTGAGCTGAAATCGGATGCCCAAACAACTGAGCCACCCGGGCACCCCTGTCAGTCTTAACTTTTCACTGAAAATGACAAAAAGCCAGAGTAGGTGATAAAGGGAGTTTTCTTTTTTTTTGAAACTCATGTAATTGTAAAGCTTCAGTACGGCTACACCCAGGTACTCACTTGACTCCAAAAATGTTTTTCTTTATCCCTAGGCTCTTGCTTTCTTTTCAATTAAATTCATTCTTAGGCTAACATTCTCCAGGTTTACATTCAACTAGCTCACAGCCCCAAAGGAAAGCACATTTTTTGCTAGTCTCAATGCTGGCTGTTTTTGGCTTGGCTTGGCTGGATCTTGTTCATCTTTGAATCAATATTTAATCAAATCACCAGGACCAAATTATAGTCTCAGTCTTGGATAGTTCCCCCTGGAAAATTAGAGTCTCCTAGAAGGTAGGACCTGTGTCCATGCCAGGCATGTAAAACAGTGGCCCTTGCGTGAAACCCATATGTCTAATCAGCTTGCCTGGTTGAGGCCACCATTGAGATAATTGATTCAAAATGGAATCATTTTCCTACACTGATAGGTACTTCAGTGAATGTAAGGGTTGGAAAAAGTATCCCATTGTAATGATCACCATATCCCTGGTACGGGATCCTTGTTGTTGAAGCCTAGTAGTTTTCTCATATTGAGTCAGCCCTAGAGCAATAAATGGCATATGAGTATCTATAAAGGCTAGTAATCTTTAAAGTTTTTATTTATTTATTTTGAGAGAGAGTGAGCAGGGGAAGGGCAGAGAGAGAGGAGGAGAAAGGATCCCAAGCAGGCCCCGTGCTGTGCAGAGCCTAATGCAGGATCTAACTAAAGAACGGTGAGATCATGACCTGAGTTGAAACCCAAGAGTCAGACGCTTAACTGACTGAGCCACCCAGGCACCCCAAGGCTAGTAATTTTTTTAAAGATATTATTTAAGTGCAACATTTAATGTGATTGTTTTAAAATAGTTTTTCTTTGTGAAACTCTGGCATTTATTTGTTGCTTTACTGAAAAGAACTGTTCATATTCTAGATTTTTCTTTCTAATAGAACATATTTCCAGATCCCCTTTGATTAACAGGGGAAAGTCATTAAAAACAGGGGATCATATCAACTCTCAGTACACTATATTAAACTATCTCTACATTGTATTCACTGTTTCATATTTAGTCACTTCTAATTAAAATGAATTTCTCATTAGAAAGTAATATGTAGAAAAATTGTTTTAGTTACTGAAAAGAACTTTTGAATCCATATTTATTTTGCCTTTATTAACTCAAAATACAGTTTATGTTGTTAAGAATCTGATTTTGTGTGTCTTCTAATAAACTTTGTATACCCATTTATTCTTGTAGAAGTTACTCAAACTGATTAAATCCAGTAAAATACCTTAGTGGTTCCAAAACGTCTTGCAACACTTTCTCCTAGTTCTGCTTCTGTGTAAGGAGGTGTGAAATGAATATAAATATAAGTAGGGATTTACATGTGCGAACAAGACTGTAGTGACTCATTGTGATTTTTATGATGAATTCAATTGATAATTAGTTCCCCTAAAATAAACATATCTATTATAAAGCATCATGTACAAAGAAGGGTTGTCTAATTGAATGGGGACCAACAGTATCACCAGTTTTAAAGTAGCCCTGGTTTGTACTTTTGTCTCATGGAATTTGTTTTTACCTTAGTACATAAGTCGTGGTCTCTTCAATTTTTTATTTTAATGTAACACTTTTGCCTGGTATTCGCAAGCAAATCCATTCTTGAGAAATGTTGGAAAACGTTTTTTCCAAACTTTTGATTGGTTTAATTTCTTGCCATATTGTGAACAAGCACTACCAAAAATGATGGTCTTATAAAACACCTTATATCTTGATACAGTTTAAGACTTACAAGAAGTTGCAAAACAGTAAAAGGAGTTCCCCTGTATCCTTCACTTAGCTTTGTATACTATCTTACATAACCATACTACGTTATCAAGACTAGGAAATTAGTGCTGGCACAGTAGTATTTACTAACTTAAAATCCTTATTTGGATTTCACCAGTTTGTGCGCGTATATCACACTAAGAAATTTTGTCACATATATAGATTTCTGTAACCGCCACTATCGGAATATAGAACTACTCTATCATAAAGAAGATGCTACCCTTTTATAGTCAGAATCCCCTTCGAGCTCTAAACTTTGGCAACCACTGATCTGTCCTTTATCATGATAATTTTGTCATTTCAAGAGTGTTAAATAAATGGAATCATAGAACATGAAGCCTGCGGATTTGTGTTTTAAAACTGTTTTGGGGACACCTGGGTGGTTCATCTGGTTCAGCATCTGACTCTTGATTTCAGCTTAGGTCATGATCTCACTGTTTCATAAGTTTGAGCCCCATGTAGGGCTCTGTGCTGACAGTGTGGAGTCTGCTTGAGATTCTCCCTCTCTTTCCGCCCCTTCCCCACTCTGACTCTGTCTCTCCCAAAATAAATAAACTTAAAAAAAAAGAAGAAAACTGTTCTTTATTTAGAATGTGAACATGTGCATATTGAAAGCACTTGATTAATTTGACTCAAGATTTTGCTTCTCCAGAAACATAACTAAAACCAGGAAGTAAAAACCACATGAGACTGCGTGCTACTTGAGCAGGAAAGAGTGACACTTTTCACACTGACATTTCTGTCAAGTGTTGCCTTTTAAGATTTTGAGTTAACAATCTGTATGAAAGAATGTGGATTAAGTAGTTTTTGTTCCTTGCTCCTGTTCCTGTCTTAGTCCATTCAAGCTACAATAGCAAAAATACCCTAGAGTGGTTGGCTTAAACACTTATTTCCCACACTTCTGGAGTCTGGGAAGTCCAAGATCAAGATACTGGCAGATTGGGTGTCTGGTGAGAGCCTACTTCCTGGTTCATAGATAGCCATTGTCTGCTGGGCAGAAAGGGCAAAAGAGCTCTCTGGGATCTCTTTCATAAGGGTGCTAATCCCATTCTTGAGGGCTCTGTTGTCCTGACCTAATTACCTTCCAAAGGCCTACCTCCAAGTACCATTACTTTAAGGATTAAGATTCAACATACGAATGAGGGGGCTGGTAATCATTCAGTCTATAGTAGATCCTTTGGGGTTTTCCACCTGTCTTAGTTTGGTATGTAGGTATGAAATAGAAATTTTAGAAAAGGAAAACCTTGTACTGATTGCCCTGAATACCCTGAAAATTCCCACTGCTACCGTCATGGGTTTGGCAATATAGTTGCCACTTTAGTCCAATTGACCCTTGAGTAACATGGGTTTGCACCATGCAGGTCCACTTAAACATTATTTTTATTTTTATTTATTTTTAATGTTTATTTATTTATTTTTGAGAGAGAGCAAGCACAAGCAGGAAAGGGGCAGAAAGAGAGGGAGACACAGAATCTGAAGCAGGCTCTAGGCTCCGAGCTATCAGCATTGAGCCTAATGCAGGACTTGAACCCACGAACCATGAGATCATGACCTGAGCCAAAGTCAGGCGCTTAACCAACTGAGCCACCCAGGCACCTCTGCTTATGATTTTCTTAATAACACTTTCTTTTCTGTAGCTTACTTACTGTATTGTAAGAATATAGTATATATGCATATATAACAAAATATGTGTTAATTGACCATTTATGTTATCAGTAAGACTTCTGGTCAGCTATAGGCTATTAATAGTTAAATATTTTGGAGAGTCAGGTTATTCACAGATTTTCAGTTGTGCGGGATTCAATACCCCTAACCCCTGTGTTGTTCAAGAGTCAACTGTATAATGTACAAAAACTTTGAATTTTACCCCAAGTAAACATTGTGGTTGTTGATAACAGCAAAGTCAACAAATACAGAGGACCAAGGTCACTAGTTGCAAGTTCATGAGAACACAAAAAGCTGAGATGAGTTCGATAAAGCTTTTTTTTTTTTCCTTTTTTCTTTTTTGCCAGTCACCTCAGGCATATTTTCTAAGGGCCGGCAGTTAAGGCAATAGAACATGGTTTGATTGCATCATCATATAGCACATTCTCTAATTACACTTCAGCTTCAGTGGGACTTCACTGATGATATGCTGTTTTATTTTCCTAGGCCTATATGTGAGTTCTGTAAGAGGGTCCTTAATGTGTTAAGTTGCCACAGCAGCTTGTGGGAGGACTTCATTAGGCTGACAAAGTTTTATGTAACCCTTATAATAAAGTGTAATCTGGTAACTAACTCCCTAGTTTGGTAAAATCATTTTTGATTAATTCCTCAAATAAAGATTTATTAAAACCATTATTATAGTATTAAGAAAAGAATGGCCTGTTTTCTTCTAAATCAGAATGTGTCATACATGATATTGCAGCAGATGATTTGATAATGAGAAATAGCATCGTTTTGCCTGTGTAGTATATTGCTGCTGCATTTGATCTTAACCAAAAAACCGAGAAGCAAGTGAGAATTTTCATGTTAAAGGATTATACTTCATAGTTTTAAAATCTTGTAGGAAAACATTTTCTGGCACAAAATTTTCTAATGTCATTAGAGATTTTTAAAATAGATAACTTCAGTGTTTCATTCAAGGCATAGCCACAGACTGAGCTCCTTTGACATCATTACCTTGAGTGCAGTGATGGATCCATTTTTTTAAATCCCTAATACCTAGCCCATAGAACTGTGAAGGGGCCAAATCATATAGAAGTTTATAGGCCGTAGTATAAGGAGTTTAGATTTTAATATGTGCACAGGCACCTGGATGGGTCAGTTGGTTAAGTGTCTGACTCTTGGCTTCAGCCCAGGTCATGATCTCATGGTTTGTGGGATCGAGCCCTTGTCAGGCTCTGTGCTGACAGCACGGAGTCTGCTTGGGATTCTCTCTCCCTGTCTCTCTGCCCCTCCGCGACTCTAGAGCACGCGTACACACGCTCTCTCAAAATAAATAAACTTAAAAAAGATTGTGATACATGCAGAACACTTTGCTAGAATTCATTCCATTCAAGGCCAAAGGACCTATAACAGTTTGACAGTTCAGTCTGGTGCTCTGCATATGAAGAAACATGGTAGCTACTTGTATACTTTTGGATCTCTAACTAGAAACTTCATTTAGTTGTATGTTTGCTTATTTTCCATCCCTCCATTAGAATGGAGGCTCCACTAAGACAATCAATTTTTGTCTTGTTCATCAGTGGTTCTTTTCCTTTCATGCTAACTTTATTTACTTTGGGTCTATAAATTATATTACTTTCTGTATCTGAAAATTGAGCTAGTAATTCTCAGGTAGAAAATCAGTGTTAATGAGAACCGTCCCTCGACAAGGGAGTTGAGAGTGGCCCCTATTTACCAACTTTGCTGCCTTCTCAGTAAAGAGAGGAAGGGGATATTTGTGAACAGCTGGCAGAAAAGGAAGCAGATATAATTATAACCATGAACCTCAGTAAAAGTTTTTCTGCTCTTCAGCTCTTAAACTGTTGCTGCTAGCAAGAATTTTAGCTGATAAAATAGTAACTCATCACCAAGCCCTGCTAATTTTATCTCCTAAAATTAAACACACTCGTTCTCCATTTCCACTGCCCACCCCAGTCCAAGTTTCTATGCTTTCCTGTAGGATTCCTGCAGAACTGTCTTGAATAGTCTTTTCTTACCCACTCAACTCTCTTCCAGTTTATTCTCTACCTTGTACCAGATTGACCTTTACAAAATGCAAATGTGGTTCTCAAAATTTGCCTAAAACCCTTCTGAAGTTCCCCACCATTTTTTTTAAATGTTTATTTATTTTTGAAAGAGGGAGAGACAGAGAGCGAGTGAGGGAGGGGCAGAGAGAGGGAGACACAGAATCCCAAGCAGGCTCCAGGCTCTGAGCTGTCAGCACAGAGCCCAACGTGGGGCTCATGAACCGCGAGATCATGACCTGAGCCAAAGTCGGACGCTTAACCGACTGAGCCACCCAGGCACCCCATGAAGTTCCCCACCATTCTTAGGCTACAGACCAACATTGCCTAACTTAGGCCATAAGATCCTGCTTGGTCTGAACCCTGTTTTCCTCTCCAGCTCCAGTTCCTTCCATAAAGGCCCTCTTTCCATTTCTGTGTTGCTGTCATCTCTCTTGCCATGGAGGTTTTGCACTTGTTACTGTTGTCTTTGCTTGTTAACTGCCATTCATCCCTCACATCTCAGCACACAAATCCTGTGCTCAAGGACACTTTCCCTAACTTTCCATTTTCAGATCAAAACTCACCTATTAATCACTGGATTAGCCCCATATATCTTTACTTTGTAGCACTAAGCACACTTACAGAATTCCATGTATTTGACTAACTATTTGGTTAATAAGCTCAGGAACAAGTCTGATTTTCCTCCCTATTGTATCTCCAGTACTCAACAGAGGGTCTGGGAGGCAGTTTTCATTTTTTACTCAGTAAGCATTTGTTGAATGAACGAATCAATTTATTTGATTCAGCTTTAGAAACTTCTAATTCAGCCATTTAAAAATATATAATTAATTGTATAGATGTTCTTAATCTTGGACTTTATTCCCACTTAATTTTTTAGGATATTACTGTCCTTGGGAACTTTGTAATGAATGTGTCTCATCCCACTTGTTCTCTTAGTTTGAGAATTGTATTAATAATGCCTGGTTTTCTTTAAGAACTTTGAATATATTCTATATTTTTAGGTTATTGTTTTGCATAAAGCACACAGCCACCCTGTGTTCTAATATTTCCTCTCTTTCAGGTTGCACACTGCCAACTCTTTATTGTATCTTTACACGGCAGAAGGAAAGCTGGCTAGGTCTGGGACTGTTCTTCTAAGGGTACTAATCCCACTCATGAGGGCCCTACCCTCATGATCTAATTATTTCTCAAAGTCCCCAATTCCAAATACTTTCACATTGGGATTAGAGTTTCAACATGAGGATTTGGGGGAGACATAAACATTCCATGACATTACCTATTGGTTTCCCAGCAATAGGGTTATGTAATTTCATGCAATAGGGTTAAGAAAAATTTACCTTTGTAATGCCAACATTGTATAGTTTTATGAAATGTTTAATAGCTTCATTGATACTTTGACTGAAAGCTTTTTGTTTTTTAAAATATTTGTGGGTTGCCTGGATGGCTCAGTCAGTTGAGCGTCCAGCTTTGGGTCAGGTTGTGATCTTGTGGTTTGTGAATTGGGCTTGCTGCTGTCAGTGCAGAGCCTGCTTCGGATCCTCTGTCCCTCTCTCTCTCTGCCCTTCCTCTGCTCATGCTTTCTCTCTCAGAAAGAAAAGAAATAAAATATAAAATAAAATATTTGTGATTACTGAGTATTTATTAACAAACTAATGGTGGTTCTGTTTTGTTTTTTTAGTCCGAGGATCAGAAGGACTTTACATGGTAAATGGACCACCACATTTTACAGAAAGCACATTGTTTCCAAGGTATGGTTTATTTTGTTAAGTGATGTTATAGGGAACTATATAATAATTCTAAATTATTTTTGCTGTTGTTATATTCTGAACAAGAAAGAAAGAGCAGATAAGCGAGTTTCCTGGGGTATGTTATATAATATTAACAGAAGATGGAAAGAATGTATGTTCTCTACCAAGAAAAATGATCAATCTTTAGATTTGAAACTAATAGCTTCAGCATGTTTAAAAGAAAAAGTGTAGACACGAGTATAATTGTGTTGAAGCCTTTGACTTAGAAGAATTTTATCTTAGGGGATGAAGAAAAACTTGCAAATGTGATAGTCAAACCTCTGCCTACAGTCTTCGTAAAATCAGAGAATGACAAATGTATAAGAAAGGAAGGAAATACGATCGATAGATGTAGATATATTTTTTTCTTAAAAAGAATAAAAAGGCTAAACCAAAAACAAATAAAAGTATTAAGTTGGTGGCATAACTATATGATGACATTCAAAATTCTTAAATGCATTCAGTAGCTTTATTGGCAACAGAAAATTGATATTGTCATTTTAAATCTATTACAGGATAAAACAATTATATTAACATCCTGAGAAACCAAGATTTTCAGCCTGAGGGTGAAGGGATAGACTTGCATATGTCAGTATGAACTCATGATTTCTTTTCATAAAAACACTTCTATTTTTTAGTAATGTCCACTGAAAAAGGTTAAGGGGCGGTGATAAGGTAGTAGCAGTGAATACCCCTGTCTCACAGTTTATGATCTCTAAACACCATTCTTCAGTAACAGGAACTCGTTCCTTGAAGATGCGACTGATTCCAGGTCTAGTACAGAAGACAGTACGAGTTGAGCTAGAGACATTTTGGTCCAGAAAGCAAGGAAGCTATAAAAGACTACCAGGGCTTTGTTGAAGAGTCACAAGAGTCAACTTCAGGGCATTCAAAGCAACTTAAGATGAGGCAGTTTGAGCATTGGAAAGAATCATGACTAAAAGGATTGAGACATTCAAGTATGTAAACACTTGCCCCCAAATTCCTCTCTCTCCAAATCTTATTGGTCAGCATTGGAGGTTGATGGGGTCCTTGCCCATTATTTTGAAAATTGACAAATCAAGAGAAGAAATCACGCATTTATTTTGTCTTTCCCATACAGACGGTTTTTCAAAGTATCCAAATTGTTGATGAGGAAAACTTATTTAGAGGAGAATTCCAGTGGATCAATACAGAAGTAACATTGGGGTTAGATAATCATTGTAATCTTAAAGAAATCTTGTGTCAGTTCTCAGACTTTAGCATACATCAGAGTGATCTGAAGAGCTTGTTAAAACACAGATTGCTGCTTCCTCTCCAGATATTCTGACTCATTAGATCTGGGGTGGGGCCCAAGAACTAGAATTTTTAACAGTTCCCCAGTAATGCCAAAGCTGCAAGTTTAGGGACCCTGCTTTGAGAACCACTGATCTGGGCAAATGATCATCAAAAGATGCTGAGCCTGTTAGAAGAACTATGGATGGGGAACTTTATAATCAGGCTGACATCACCTAAGTCTGTCGACCAATTTTTACTAGACCCAGTTCTTTAGAACCATGATACAGGAAGTATCAAGACCAGCTATATTGCCATCACCTTGAACCAGTGTAACATCTCAGTCCCTGATTCAGCTTACTGAATCAGAATCTGTGTTTTAACCAGACCCTCAGGTGATTTGTATGCATATTAATATTTGAAAAGCACTACTCTAGCAAACAAGTCTGTGTCAGAGCTTTTGTGCTGCAAGCACTTCAGTGGGGTGTACAATCCCAAGGCAGCAGGAATGAGGGGTAAAGGGAATAAGGCAAGGAAGAAGTGAAAGTAAATCTAACGTAGAGTGCACTGAGCTGACCACAGATTCATAAACTATAGCCAGGTTTCTTGGTCATGCAGAATGTCTCCGGAGAGGCTGAAAGGAACCACTGTGCCTCAGAACAGTCGTGAAGAGGAAGGGTAAGAAATGTATGTACAGCCAGAGCCTTTTTTGGTCTATTCAGGTTGAATCTGAATGTCGCCTCCTCTTCCTGCTGCTGCAGTAGGCATAGTGGAAGCCGTGCTGAAATGTGGCCCTCACTCCTAGAAAGTCTGAGACAACCAGTGGTCTTAGGGCATGAGGTGGCCAGGTTTCTTCATTGAATAGCTGATGACTGGGAGCAGGAAAGGTAGGGTGAATCTGAGGAGGCACTTGAAGAGTCCAGTACAGCCTCAGCATCACTAAGGGTAGAACAAGGAGACATTATGTACCCCCTGGTGGGTAGTAATGGGAACTACATGATACTTAACTTCTAGGAAGGTCCAAAACCAAAACCAAAACAAACAAAAAACAAACCTATGGCCAGTCAAGCTTTTAGATGAGTGGTTCTCAAATTTGGCCACACATTAGGATGACCTGAGGAGCTTTTCAAAACCTAGATATCCAAGGATTGGGTATTAAATGATAGTAAGGATTATTGTTATTATTTATGTGAGACGAAGTGGCATGGTGGTAAAGTCAGCTGATTAATGAATTGATTTTAGTTTGAGGGAAGGACTATATTGGTGAGCCATATGATCTTGTCCAAAGCTCATTCAACATTCTTACCATGAATTTAGAGGATAGCTAAGAATGAAGTTTTATAATTTATACATTACATAAGTCTGTAAGAAATGACTAATGTTTTGTAAGAGAAAATGAAGATGTAAATAGATCTCAGTAGGCTGAACTAATTAATAGGCCAAAGCCTGGGTGGAATTAATAAGGATAACTGCACATTCTGCCCTTAGGTTCAGAAATAAGTTGCGGTACAAGTGTAGGATGGGGGACATCTTGGTCTAGTTGTTTATGTGAAAAGAGGGCAAAAAAGGATATTTCAGTAACTACAAGCTGAGTACAAGGTACCATTATTATGTGATGCAGAAACACAAAGGTCATCTTCGGATGAATTAATGTAAAGATAGTATCCAGTTTAAGGGGGACGTACTGGTCAGTTCTCAGTGCTTGTTACATAATAATCCAGATGTTCATTAGCTATGAAGTTCTGGTTTTATGTGACTACACTTACGGACATTTACATGTTCCCACATACACATTTCTGTTTGGGTGTTGATTGTCACTGCGAGATGTACTCGTAGTAGCCTTCTCCTGTATCTTGAGAGATACAGTACTTAGAGTACTGACCACTGGATAGAATATTGGCCAATATTGCCAAGAACTCTGATTTCCCCAGGTCTGTTTTTGTAGAGAATCCTGCATCCACACTTATTTAATGTGAAGATCCTCTTACCGTTGTTATACTTTCTGTCTCTGCACATCAGAAATCGATGGAAGATCTTTTTCCTTCAAATCCAGGACACTTCTTGTCTACTTCAGGATATTGTAGCCACACTTGTTTTGTTATGCAGGTGGTCTGGGACATTCTTCACAAAGTCTCTATATTGAAATACGTCAGCCCTCAAGATCACGGTTGATAGCTCGTAACTTCCATGTTCACCTGCATTTTTGGGTTTTTCACACAAACCAGTTATTCACCTAAAAGGGCTCTGTTTTCTCCTTAAGATTGATCTGTTGTTGTAACATCGATTTCCACCTTACTTTGTAGTGGTTGTTGGTACTGCGTTTTAAGAGATAAGGTATTTTGGTAGACTAAAGCATTATGGAATTACTTTCTTAAATTTATGTAAGCTCATAATCATTAAATTAGTGATAAGATTGTAAATTTTTAATCATATTTTTTTAAAAGTATTCATGCTTATTAAACTGTTTTTTTGTCATTTTCAGGGAATCTGGGAAAAATTGCAAAGTCTATACCTTTAGTAAGGATGGCACCTTGTTTGCCTGGGGCAACGGAGAAAAGTTAGTGTTTATTTATATAACATATTTTATGTGTCATCAGTTTAAACGTAACTGGCATTATTTGAATAACACATGTTTGGGTGTCATTAATAAAGTCCATCTTTTAATGTCACGATGTAGTTAGGTATTGTCTGAAATGCAGGTTCCATAGAACACCTCCAAAGTTGTTAGCTTCTGTTTATATGCCATGACTTGACTTATCTAGTTTCTTAGAATTAAAAAGTAATGTGTGGTAAGGGGCAATTAATTTAATGCTAGAGAAGCTGAAAGGTTTTTTTACATAGTGCTCTAAGTTATCAGTTAGGATTTCTTAAGTTCTGTGCTAACACTTAGAGAATAACTCTCTTTGCTTGTTTACCTTAGATTTAGATACTTTATTATATCTTTGGTATTAAATTAGTAGCAACTGCTTGCTTATTACTGTGAGTTTTATTGTATATAAAAGTATTATTTAAATATTTTATAAATTATTCAAAAGTATGTCTAGGATAGTCTATATTACATAAAATAATCAGATCACAAAATTGGTTTTGCAAAAAAAATAAGTATTTTGATTAAGTACTCATAATTGTATTAAGAAAACCATGCATTTTTAATTTTTCTGTAGGCACTACAACATTTCAGGCAAAGAACCAGGAAAATGCCTGAATATTTGTAATTTGGTTTAAAGTTATTTTTGTTGTTTCTTATCAGATGTAATATGTTAGGTTTTTTAAAAGGGAAAAATGCATACATTAATACAAAAAGTACATTTTATTTTTAAATTTTTTTTTTAACGTTTTATTTAATTTTGAGACAGGGAGAGACAGAGCATGAACAGGGGAGGGTCAGAGAGAGGGAAACACAGAATCTGAAACAGGCTCCAGGCTCTGAGCTGTCAGCACAGAGCCCGACGTGGGGCTCGAACTCACGGACCGCGAGATCATGACCTGAGCCGAAGTCGGTCGCTTAACTGACTGAGCCACCCAGGTGCCCCCAAAAAGTACATTTTAAATGTTGGTTTTTACACAGTGGTAATATAAGCTGAAGTCTTTCAACTGTCAGGTCAGATGGGATTAAACACGTGATTTTTTTTAAATTAATGCCAAAAAGATTGTGCGGAATTAGATGATTCGCTTTTTATGACTGTAAGTACCTGGCAGAATTAGCTTTTGTAATTTTATGTTAATCAGTTTTTGACTTCTTTTTTTTAAGTTTTTGAATCCAATAAGCATACTACTACTCATAAATTATTAGGAATATAATCGTATTGGGTCCTTATCCACAATGTTAACAGACAGTCTTAATCTCAGTCTCAAAGAACATACTCTCAAATTTTTTTATTTTTGGTGTAACTGATTGTGGGTATTTGACTTTTATTTTTTAAAATTTATCTTGTAATTTATACTATGAGTAATGAGCTCATAGAAATTCACTATTTAATGGGACATACCATACTTCTTGTCTATTATCTTTTTGAAGTATCCCTTATTTTGCTAGCTTAGAGTTTGTTGAATAAGCCTGTTTTCACCTTCACAGTTATTATTTTTTATACTTCGTATCCTTACTTGGCTTTCTATTGGATTCAACTCTGAACCTTATTTTGTTTTTTTAAGCTTGTATTTTTTGAGAGAGAAAGAAGAGATTTCATGAAAGCTGGGCGGAGGCAGAGAGAGAGAGAATGAGAATCCCAATGGGGCTCTGTGCTGATAGCACACCTGATCTTATGAACTGTGAGATCATGACCTGAGCCAAAATCGAGTCTGACAGTTAACCGACTGAGCCCCACCCAGGTGCCCCTGAACCCTTTGTTATGCCCATTTGTTGTGTCCATCTTTTTAATAGATATTTTCTATACCTGGTTCTAGCATTTATTTCCTTAAACTGCTATGGCCACAACAACATACAATGTTCCTGAGGTCAAGAGAAACAGATGTAGTGTATTGATTATGGCTTTGCTGAGGTCATAGTTAATTAATCAAAAACTATAACGGATTTTTCTTTAAATATGTGAGGTTTTAGTTAAAATAAATACTCTTTATTTTTAACTAAGAATAACTCTTAAAGGCTATCAAAAACCAAAAAAAAGAAAGTTTCATGTAATTCTAAAATACGTAATTTACAGTAAGTTTTAAAGAATCTTGTATATTTGTGTGTGTGTGTGTGTGTGTGTGTGTGTTGTGTTTAAACAATATGCAGTAATCGTTCACTCTTAGCAATTTCTGCTTATCCTAAACCAGTGTCCCAAACTTGAATAGAACAAAGTAACTTTAAGCAATTTTTTTTTTTTTTAGCAATTTCTAAAATAAGATGGAATATATTTTTCCCCCCAAAGAGTACATAAGACAAGTCAGGCAAAACTGGTTTTAGAACTTGGGAAACTTTAGAACTTGGCTCTGGCATTTATCAGTCGTATGATCTTGGACAAATCATAAATCATTTACTTTTTCTAAGCTTCACTTTTAACATTTGTAAAATGGAGATGATAATACCTATTTTACAAATCTCTTGTGAGGATTAAATGAGAAAATGTACATAAAGTGGTCAGAGCAAAACATGGTTCATAGAAAGCATCCAAAAAATGGAAACTGCTTTTATTATACAATTGCTGTAATTTTCATCATTATCGTATTATGATGATTCATAGTTTTACCTTTATCTTTTGAAGATGGCTTCTGATATTTTGATAGACATCGAAAGCGTCCTTATTGATCTCACAACTGCTACAGCTTCCATTTAGTCAAATTGAAAAATATACTTTTGGCCTAGCACTTCTATTTTGCTTTAGTCTAATACACCTCAGCTTATATGTAGGTTAGCTCTGTGTCCACTTAAAGACCTGTTGTTTTCTTTTCAGCTAAAAGTAGAATCATGTGTTATATCCTTCTGCTAATTCTGTATTCCCCAGTACCAGCCTTACATAGGGGCCTTTTGGCAAAACATACACTTGGTTTTTGTTGTTGTTGTTAAGGTGTTTATTGGATGTTTTCTAGAACTTACCTGAAAATTGATTTTTATGAAAACAACCACTTTACAGTGATCTGTATTTGAAAAGAGGTATGAATGTTTTGGATAGTGCTGGCTATTTTAAAACAGTATTTCATTGCTGAAGTAATTTCTTTTGAAACCAGAATAAATATTATCAATGTCACTAACAAGGGACTACGGCACTCCTTCGACCTCCCAAAGGCGGTTTGCCTTGAGTTCTCGCCAAAAAACACTGTCCTGGCAACGTGGCAGCCTTACACTAGTAAGTATTTTCCAATTGTAAGAATATTGACAAGATCAGTTCAATTCAGGGGGGAAAAAGAGACAGTTTACAACCTTTTAAGAAAGCAATTAATCTTTAGATAGTAAGTAGTGTTTGTGAAAATCTTTACTCAACAACGAATCTTGTATTCCCCCAATACAATGTACTTTAAGTAATTTCAAGGTACAGTAAGTTAATGAAAAGGTTTATCGTGAGATAGAGGAAAAGAAAAAGCTCAAGGGGAATTTTAGAAAGTGAATCATCAGTGGTTACTTATGGAGAAGATCTCAAAAATTAAGAATAATAATGGCCTTTAAATGGAAAACATTTTAAATAATTATTGTAAATCAAAGAGGAAGTTCAATAGACGCAACATGTAAGAAATGTGTAAGATATGACAAAGAATAGGAAGATGGTGTGCCATTTTTTTTTTAACACATTTAACGATATGATGGTATGTTGTATGAACATTTTATACAGCTGCACTTCATAGATGAATAAGAAAACACTCGGGGTATAGGGGCTTTTAAAAAAATGTTTTAATAGTGTGGGCATTGTTGAGTTAAATATATGATAATAGTTCGTTGTTTGGTTATAAACCTTCTAGCTTGCTTCTTCCAAGAGGCAGACTTGAATGAATCTTCTTTTTCCAAGTAAATAAATGGGAAATTGAGACTCATGAATAGTTTGTGTAACTTTGTGTGTGTGTGAAATAGAGACACACGATTGATTTCATAATAAGATAATTTAATCCATTTAACATGTCACGCTTAATAAACAAATCTTTTAAGTACTCTTAAAATCTATAGTAATCAACTCATTTCAGAAATGCTGAACTTTGGCATGGCTTTAGGAATAGAGATTAAACCCAAAAGGGAAAGTTGATTTAAAGCAACTCTTTTACTTGATCTTTATAATCTTGTTCAAAGTTGTTTTAAGAATAAATTCTTTTTACTAATGTTAGGAGACAATTATTGCAAAGACATCTGTGTTTCTTTTAGCTTCTAAAGATGGCACAGCTGGGGTACCCAACCTACAACTTTACGATGTGAAAACTGGTACATGTTTGAAGTCTTTCATTCAGAAAAAAATGCAAAATTGGTAAATAAATGCTTTAAAATGCTAATTATTTACAAAATGTTTAAATATCTTCATTGTATAATATTGTTTTCTCAGGTACTAGTTTAGAAAATAACTTGTTAGACTAAAATCTAGATCTTTAAGGATCTGGAATATGTGGGAATGTAATAGGGTAAAAACTTGATCTTTCTTTTGTTTAATATTTGGATGAAAACGAACAATACCTTTCTTTTACAAATGCTTAACTAAAACTATTAGGAACTGACTTGACATCATATTTATAAGTATTTTTCTTAAATAGTAAGCGTATCACAAACTTTAACAGGTTAACATGTGAGGTTACACGTGTCTAAATTTTTTTCATATTCTTTCAACGTAGGTGTCCATCATGGTCAGAAGATGAAACTATCTGTGCCCGAAATGTTAACAATGAAGTTCACTTCTTTGAAAACAACAATTTTAGTATGGAAAGATTTATGAAATCAATTTATCACTTACTATAAATGTATATACAGTTTTGTTGCCTTATATGGCATCATAGGGTTTTCCTAAATACTGTTAATATGTTAATAATTGCTGTTTTATTAATTCATTTGAATAACTTGTAAATCTAAATACTGAAGAAATTCTAACAAAGATTTGTTTTTATAATAAGTTTTTATTTAATAATTGCTATTAAAGCATTTGCATACCTCTTTCGGAGTTTAGTTACTATTGAAATTCTTTGATACAAATTTTTTAAATGTCTTATTGTGTGGAATTTCAAGCATAAAAGTAGACACCTAGTCCCAGTAACTTTCAGCCCATTGCCAATCCTACCTCATCCACACATCTCTCCACCTAACATCTCTCTTACTGTGCTAAAGCAAATCCTAGGCATCATATAATTTTACCTGTACATCTCAGTATGTATCTCTGAAGACTAGGGCTTTTTAATTGTTTAATAGCCACAATACCATTATCACAGATATAAAGTATCTGGTCAGTGTTCGAATTTCTGATAATTGCAAATGTTTTAATTTTTTGTTATTGGTTTATTTAAAGCTTATTTATTTATTTATTTATTTAGAGGGAGAGAGTGTGTGTGAGCAGGGGAGAGGTAGAGGAGAGGGAGAGAGAGAATCTTAGGTTTCTTTCTTTTTCTTTTTCTTTTTTTTTTTTTTAAGTTTATTTACTTATTTTTGAGAGAGAGGAAGAGATAATTCCAAGCAGGCGCTGCACTGTCAGTGCCGAGCCTGATGCAGGGCTCGAACTCATGAATTGTGAGCTCATGATCTGAGCTGAAATCAAGAGTTGGATGCTTAACCAACTGAGCTACCCAGGCACCCCTCTTTTAAGTTTCTTTTAAGCTATAGGCTCCCTATCCATCTCTTCTACCCCCACCTTGAGATTTATTATTTAAGAAACAAGGTTACTTGTCATATATTTTCTCATAGATGAATTTTGCTATTGTATCTTGTCCTATAGTTTAACATGTTCATCTGTCCCCTAAATAGCTATTTGCATCTAGAACTGGTCAGCTTCAGATTCTGTCTTTTGGGGAGATGAGGACAAGTCTGACTCACAAGCAGTGTTCAGTTCTTTTATCAAGAAGCACATAGTGTCTTCTTGTCTGTAATTTTGTAGGATTAGCTGATCTGTTATTTCATGACTGGTTGCACTTTGGTGATTTTCCTCCTCCCTACCCTCTCATTTATAAGCTATACTACTTCTATAAAGAGAAATTCCCCCATCTACTATTTGATTACCTAGTGGCACCATTTATATAAGAAAGAGCACTGTGTTCTTATAATCAATCAGTGGGATTAGATGTATAATCTCATTACTTGCCCAAGGTCACCCAGCTACTAAATGACTGGGTAGAAATTAAAATGTAGGTCTGTGTTGTTCCCCCTCCACATGAGTCTACTCATGAGACTACAATGAGCAGTATTACTATATCATTACATTAATCGTTTATAATACATTCAGAATTTATCATGTTCCTATTAGTTTCATTCTTCCAACACCATTTGCTTTTTGTTTTTTTTAGACACAATTGCAAACAAATTGCATTTGCAAAAAATTAATGATTTTGTGTTATCACCTGGACCCCAACCATACAAGGTAATTTCTATGTCTTTGTTCATATGGAATTTTAGGAAATTAAACCTTTTCCTAGTGCTTAGTGACTATAAAAACATGTCCATCTTAGTTTATATGCCTCAGAAAATTAAGTGACGATGATGTATGTGTATTTCAGGTGGCTGTCTATGTTCCAGGAAGTAAGGGTGCACCTTCATTTGTTAGATTATATCAGTACCCCAATTTTGATGGACCTCATGCAGCCTTAGCTAATAAAAGTTTCTTTAAAGCTGATAAAGTTACAATGCTATGGAATAAAAAAGGTATGATAAATACATTTTATCTCATTTATCAAGTATTCATTGAGGCTTATATTCCTATATGTATATAGAAAAAAAGAATATCAATGCTTATTTAATGAAAATTTACATGTGCTGTGTTAAATTTAAAAAATTTTTCTTATCAGCATCAGGTTAAATTGTGTTTTAAATCTAATGAAAGTTTTTTCTGTTCTAGCTACTGCTGTGTTAGTAATAGCTAGTACAGACGTTGACAAGACAGGGGCGTCCTACTACGGGGAACAAACGCTGCACTACATTGCAGTGAACGGAGAAAGCGCTGTCGTGCAGCTACGTGAGTATTCCCATAGTCTTCTTATGCTAAAACAATGGAAAAAATACTGGGCCATAAAGATGATGCAATCTAAATTCTTGTTCAAGTGATAAAACTCACATATTTTAATAACCTTTCAGGTAAAATTCCTCTTGATTAATAAACTTAAAGTCATCCCCAGACATACATTATTTTGACAGAATCCAATTAATTTAGTTATGCCAGCACTTTAGTGGGGAACTTGCTGAGTGAGGTTAATTTCATTGCAGTAGCTCTTTGGGGACTTATTTAACTTATAATGACAGGGAGTTGGTCTTGTGAGTGTAGCACTCCTTCAGAACTGAGTGTGAGGAATGTCACCATTTTATCTTTTGTTTTGATGAGCTAAATTAACTGTAGAATAAGACAGTTTTAAAACTCTGGCAACTCCCTGGTTTTTCATTTTGAATTGAACATGTAGGAGTAGGATAAACTTCCTTACAAAAAGTATGTATTCCCTCTGAAGTCAGAAAGGAAACAAGGATGTCCTCTTTCCGCTATAATTTAACATCCTGAAAGACCTTGTCAGTGTAACATATCAAAAGAATAAATGTACACTTTTGAAGGAGGAAAAACAGAATCATCTCTGTATGTATAGATGAAGTCACAGTATAAATAGCCACTTAAAAAACATAATAGAAGGAAATGCATAACAACAAAAGGCAAGAAATCTATAGGACTAATAGGAAGAAAACTTTAAAACTTCTAAGGGACAAAATGTGACCTTTATAAGGAGAATTTTATAAAGATGTCATTTCTCCAAATTAACCTAAAAATTAAAATGCCGGTAGGTTTTTATAAACTAGCTAAACTGGTTCTAAAGTTGATTTTTTTCTAATCTTAAAAAAGTGAAAAAAGATTTTCTAACAAGGCAGAACTAATAAAGGAAAAGTGATTAATTTGAATATATAAAATACAGAGTTTTACATCGGAGGAAGAAAATTCCATAAAATAAGCCAAACAAAAGATTGGGGAAAATTTATTTAGATGGAAAAGGGATGAGTATGAGAAAGGTGAATTTTGTTGCTATAACAAATCAATAAAAGGCCAATAATTGGGGAGAAAAATAGGCATGGGACAGTAAAAAATAGTCCACAGAACCAGAAATAAGATTGTATATTAAAATGTGCTCAGTTTATAATAAAAGAACAGAAAGGAAGGCAAGACAACAATTTTTGTCTCAGCAGCTTGACAAAGATAAAAGTATGAAACTACACAGTGTGAATGAGAATGAGGAGAAAATCTGTACTCTCACACACTGTTGAGGCTCCTGGCTAACTCAGGCAGAGGAGCATGTGACTGTTGTTCTTGGGGTTGTGAGTTTGAGCCCCACATTGGGTGTAGAGATTACTAAAAAAATAAGTAAATAAACTTCAAAAAAAACCTGTTGATAATATAAAATGGTACAGCTTCTCTGAAGGGCAGTCTGGTAGCACATTATCAACTAAATGTATGTACCTTTGAGCAGCCAGTTTCACTCCTATAGATGTGTTTGTGTACACTCACAGTTGAGAATATATAGGAATACAGTACCATTGGAAAAGAGTGAGGCAGATCTTAGTGTGCTTATATGGAAACATCTCCAAGATAGAATACTAACTGTTACAACAAAGAACTGTGTGTGTGTGTGTGTGTGTGTGTGTGTGTGTGTGTGTGTGTGTATGGTTAAGAGAGATGCTTAATTTCAACAAAACTATTCTGAAAGTATATACAGGGAATAGAGGGTTGCCTTTGTGTGGGGGAACTTATTGTGTGGTGTATCATTTTATATAATGTGTATTTTTATTCCTGTGTGCCCACATTACCTCTTCCAGTGAAAACTAGTTTGGTAATAGTAATAATAACGTGTGTCTTTGAGCCTACATTGCCAAAATGTTTAAACGAAATTTAGATTCCCTAGAGGTTCTTAAATAAATTTATGGTTATACATCAATATCCATAGTATATCATATAAAAATATTTTAATTGTAATGTATCTTGAAATTGTTGGATTTTTTTTTTTTTACTGTTTGACATGTTTATGAGTATTATACAATTGTAATTCACTAATAAATATTGTACTCATGTTATTCTTTATTGCTAATTTCGGTTTTATATTCTTTTTCTAGCAAAAAATGGCCCCATTTATGATGTCGTTTGGAATTCTAGTTCTACTGAGTTTTGTGCTGTTTATGGTTTTATGCCTGCCAAAGCGACAATTTTCAACTTGAAATGTGATCCTGTTTTTGACTTCGGAACTGGTCCTCGTAATGCAGCCTACTATAGCCCGCATGGACATATATTAGTACTAGCTGGGTTTGGAAATCTGAGGGGACAAATGGAAGTGTGGGATGTTAAAAACTACAAACTTATTTCTAAACCAGTGGCCTCTGATTCTACATATTTTGCTTGGTGCCCTGATGGTGAGCATATTTTAACAGCCACATGTGCTCCCAGGTTACGTGTCAATAATGGGTACAAGATTTGGCATTATACTGGCTCTGTCTTGCACAAGCATGATGTGCCATCAAATGCAGAATTATGGCAGGTTTCTTGGCAGCCATTTTTGGATGGAATATTTCCAGCAAAAACGATAACTTACCAAGCAGTTCCAAGTGACGTACCCAGTGAAGAACCTAAAGTTGCAACAGCTTATAGACCTCCAGCTTTAAGAAATAAACCAATCACCAATTCCAAACTAGTAAGTAAAGTTTTTTACTACTTTGGTAGGAAAAGGTTTTTTAGTGTGTGGAATTCTCGAGACCTTTTTCTCATGTATGTTCTTGTGTTACTTAGCACCTGATTAGAATATAAACTCTAGAAATCATGGAGGACCTACCACTGAAGACGGGGAACAGCTGACATTGTTAACAGAGTAGTCCATTTAAAACAGTTCACATTTTACATTTGTGAGAAAGATAATGGAGTATGACATGCTGCCTTTGTAGACATCATGGGCTCGAATTCACATGCCTGTCAGGCTAGGCTGGTAATGTAAGGCTTTGGTGACTGGGAGAGAATGGGGGAAGGAAGAGATCATGCCCTCTTTAAAGGCCATAGCAACCGCACAGCAGTAGCTGATTGTTTCCATAGGAGATTTAGGCCCAGTTTGCCAAAATGATTTTTCAAGACAAAGCCAGTCTGGATGCTTATGTAAAATTGCTCGATTTTTAAAACACTGTTGGTCAAACAAAACATGTTTATTTTCCTTAGGCTGTCATTTCCCATCTGTATTGTAAAGTTATGACTAGAGCATTGGTCACATTCTGATCTTTAAAATGTGAGCATTTCAGAGCTCAGGGGAAACATTTATTAGTGATCTGAGTCTCTGTGATGATGTTAAGAAATAAAGTTGTTCTATAAGAATGAACAACAATATTATTGGTGTTATAAAGGTGGCCATACAGTAGGTGTAAACTGGTTCAAGTAAATGAGGATATTCAGTCACTTAATTATTAGCTACTCAGGGAAGTCAACACTTGTTCAAAGGATAAATATTCCTATGCCTCCCTTGTACCACTCCTAACCCTCTCAAAAACAAAAACAGAGGAACCCTTCCTCCTCCACAAAATCTAGCAGTGGTCTGTAATGACTTCATTGAAATGTTTTGTTTAAACATTTCTGTTGTATCACTTACTAAAAACATAAAAACTTATGAACAAATTAAGCCCATTTATGATATTTGTATATAGATTAAAACAGAAGGATATAGTAGACTTTGGATTGTCTTCCCTCTATATTGAAATTTTCCTTACCTAAGATAAAAACAGAAGTGACCTCAACATATCTGGCTTTCTAAATATCTGTAAGCACAAGAGGGCTAAATTCCGAATCGCTGTATATTTTTATTCTCTGATCCATAAAACTCATTTGTTTTGATAGGGGGAGGAAGAGAAAGATATACTTTGAAAATAGTGATAAAACTTAGTAAGAACATTTAAAACCAAAATTGTTTCACCATTTAAGATTTCCACTAAATTTTTGCTTTTGTACGTAACATGGCGATTATGTGATTTTATCAAATGATTTTAAATGGAGGAACCACAGGCTAATGAGAATTTTTTGTTTGTATCAAATTCTAGAAATGAGCTAAATGGCAAAAAAAAAAAAAAAAATACTGCTAAGAAATTAGTAGAAACAAAGACATTCTAGTAAATAACTTCACAAAGGAGGATGGTTATGTATCACAAGGGGAAAAAAATGATGAGATTCTCTCTCTGAAGAAAAAACTTTTTTTATAAATAAAAACTCACCTATAAATTATACTTAAGTATTTCTTGGCTTCCAAAATCACCCTTCAGTGTTGTAATGTGTTCATTAAAACAGTCCCATTATAATTGACATAGATCAAAAAGATATATTAATATGGATGAAATTGTATGCGATAGGCACGGTACTAAAGCCAGAAAAGCTCATGATCCGTAGTAGGTGTGTGGATATTTTTTTCTTTTTGTCTAAAATGAAAGCCTGTCGATGGCTACGTTATGTTCATAACGTAGAAGAGCCTTGTAACTTATCCTTTGTGGATAAGAGCCTTGTGGAATAGCCTTGTAACTTATCCTTTCTTATATCATTTGTAATTGCTTTGTCATTTCCCTGGAGTTCTCATGAATAGAAACTTTTTTATCCCAAGCAAAGTACTATAGGAGAGCCCACTATTGAGAGAATTTTGATGTGTAAAACAAATGTTCGGCAAATAAAGCCATGTCTCAACTAACATTGTATGCTGTGTGGATAAGAAAGTGAAAGAGACGTGCCATCAAATCTGTTCTACAATTGTGGGTTCTCATATATTCAGTTGCTTCAGGTAGAACATGTATGCACACACAACTTTGATGACCTGTTACGGTTCATGCAGCTAAGATGAAGTCACGGTATGATTTCTTATTTATTCCTCCGTCATCTTAAACGTTTGACCCTGCCCATTTCCTTATAGCACTTTTAAGTACAACATGGATCTGAGAGCTAGTCCTTAAGAACCTTCATGGAGATCTGGTTCTTTTGATGTGCTGAGAATGATAAGAGTCCAAGAGACAGTTACCACTAAGATAACGGCAGTTTAGAGGGAAATCACTGAGTAGATGAACCTGATAAGAAGTTGTAGTACTGTCATGTATCCTGTATGTTGCCTGAAGCAGCTCCGGAGATAACGTAAACCTGTATGTGTGTATTCTTTTATTGAAATTAACTGACATGTGAAATAGTAAGATATTTAAAGTGTCTGTCATGGTGATTTGTTAGATGTATTCATTGTGAGAGGATTCCTCCCATCTAGTTAATTAATGAATCTCTCACCTCACTGTGGGGTGTGTGTGTGTGTGGTGGGAACATTTGAGTTTCCACAAATTTCAATTATCAACCATAGTCACTGTGTTTTATATTAGAACCTCCTTGATCCACTCCTTAATTCACCCTCTTTCTGTTGTAGAATATAGTTGATGGATGGCTATATAAATATCTCATGATGGAAATGATGATGTGTTTTTGTTGTATAGTCTGACAGGTCATTGAGTTTTTTGTATGCCTCTTCATTATGTTAATACTGGATTTATAAGTATGCGGTTAGTCACCCCTCTTGTTTTCTTCTAGTCTGTTTTCGTTTTTCAATTTGCTTTTATTTTTAATCTTCTAATCTCTGATTTTGCATATAAAGATATAGCAAGTAATTCTTTGTGCAGAGAAAACAAATGAGGCAACTAGGTTTCTGTTGGCAGTAGTCCGATCCAAAAAGACTCCGGAAGGAGCTACCGTTAGTATCTACTTTCAGAAGAATCATGTGTCATAGTGGTACTAAGAAAAGTTCCATTGTTGAAGCAAAACTGAAGTCAATTTTGCCAGATCTTGTATAAATGAAAGACACCATATATCAGTTAATAGGAAGATCCTTATTAAATCCATCCTGACAGTTGGAGTGTGCCTGTTACTAATAAGAATTTTGAAATATTCTTTGCCAGTGATTGTAAAACAAATTTAATAAGTTTATTCCACACTAGCAAAATTATATGATTTGTGATACCTGTTTTTAAAAACATGGACTGCATTTCACAGTCATTTATTTTACATTTTCCACAGCATGAGGAGGAACCACCTCAGAATATGAAACCACAAGCAGGAAATGATAAGCCATTATCAAAAACAGCCCTGAAAAATCAAAGGAAGCATGAGGCTAAGAAAGCTGCAAAACAGGTATTTGGGGCACTAATCTTTTCAAAACAAAACAAACAAAACCAGTTAAATTAGCTTAGTTTAAGCCTCAAAGTTTAAAGATTCTAGTCCTCAAGACTTGACTATTCCATTATAAAATGTAGTTGGAGTTAGATATAAATAGCCAGAATGTCTTTCTTTTTGTGTTTGCCTGTGAATTTCTGAATAGTTCCATAAAATAAAATGAGGAAGCGAGGAAACGACCTGATCTTAAAACCTGAAACCCTGATAGGATTGTGTAGTAACGTTACTTGTCGTAGACCCTTTTGGTGGAGCCTGTGTGAAGTGGTGCAGTTTGCTCCCTGAAAGCATACGTTTGTTAAGAGAGATCAGAAATGACACGATACTAAAGCCACTTTGTTTCTCAGTATTACATTACTATAGGAAATTATTCAGCTGGGAATGTCAACACCAGAAGTACCCAAAACGGTGGATTGTTATATGATTTTATAGTTGAAAAAACACAGCAGTGTAATAATGGACAGATTATGATTGTGTGTGTCTTATAGTGATGGTGAGATCAGCTAAGCTAGGAGTATCTGTTCGTGAAGTCATGGAGATCATAGTTTTGAGATTCGGACAATGCGGTCTTGCTGGCAATGCTTGAATTTTGTCAGCTCTAGGTTGCTTACGTGTTTTGACAGGCAATGACTATTTTAAGGTATAGAATTGCATTATGCAGCCATAGTCTGCTGAAATCTGAGCTTCAAAAAAAATCAGTGTGCTCTTCTGTAGTTAATATACTTCATCTCCAGAAATATCTTTTTTTTTAAATATAACTTTTTATTTAAGTGTATTTATTTTGAGAGAGAGAGAAAGAGGGACCGAGTGTGCATGCTCATGAGCATGGGAGCGGGGCAGGGGGGAGGGAGGAGCCAAGAAAGAGGGAGAGAGAAAATTCCAGGTAGGCTCTGCACTAACAGTGCTCAACATGGGTCTCAAATTATTATGCTACTTTAAATTTTAGATCTAGCAAAGTAGTCTCTATGACAATTACACAGTAAAAACCTTCTGGGTGTCTTCCTTATACTGTGATTTTTTTTTTTTAAGCTGCATTGTATCTTTCTGTTATGGGACAATGTGGCATATTTCATGAGACCTTCAATTCAGATCAATGACATAAAATGTAGTATAAAAGATAAAATCACATTTTGGCTTTAGCATTTTATATATCAAGGCTCTGTTGGTTGACATACTTTAATGTTTTGATTTTAGAAAATTGATTTTTTGAAAATATTTCCTGCAGGAAGCAAGGAATGAAAAGAGTCCCGATTTGGCACCTACTCCTGCCCCACAGAGCACACCACGAAATACTATCTCGCAGTCAACCTCTGGAGACCCTGAAGTAGACAAAAAAATCAAGAACCTAAAGAAAGTAAGAGACTTAAGTAAAAAGCAGATGTGTTTATTAAAAGACATACATGAGAAATATATAAAGATAGGCATCTAAGAAGTTAGAAGCAGCTCTGATTATTGCTTTCTCACTATGAAATACTATAATTTAGGAATGGCACTGGTTTTAGTTCTATTCATAAATGTCTAAAGGCTGTAAGTCTTTTTATTATTGATTTTTGGAGCAGTAAAAAAGGTCCATTTGTACAGAAATATGCTGAACTGTTTTATACTCAGTATTTCATTAGACATTTACGAGATCAGTGGGAACAGCTGTTTATCCCAGTTTTAAAGGTGAAGAAACGGAGACAAAAAGAAGTTTATTAATTTGCCAAATTGCAGCCAGTTTGTGGTGATGGCCCTGGTATAAAATCGGGTTTCTGGAGCCTGCCCAGGCTGCATTATGAAGGGTCTCTTAAAGCCACAGACATTGTCTAGGTACAGTGGAGTGCTAGAGAAAACAGTGAAGTTAGTGATATATTTACCTACGAATACATGTATGTGTATACATACACGTACATATATAATACCATTACTTGAAAACTTGAAAATTTGCCAAATCCCGTGTTCTTAACATGTTTAGTTTTACATCTAAGTTTAAAAAAAGAGTTTACCTTAGCATTTTACCAGACTATCCTTGATCCAAAGGTGAGATAATTGATTCTCCTTACTCAGTTTTCCCATTTATGTGATTGAGGTGATACTAAAAAAATTTGCATTCTGAAATTACTTATTCTTCCTTCCTCTTGACTCATAATATATTTGATGTTTGCAGAAACTGAAAGCAATCGAACAACTGAAAGAACAAGCCGCAGCTGGAAAACAGCTAGAAAAAAATCAGGTCATTTTTACGTGTTTCATTCGCGCGTGTAGTCACTACCACTCTTCCCTTTTTATTATACACAATCATTTAATCAAGTAAGAGCACATGAGTTTAAAAACTTCTTTTGAAAACCATATATTTTGTAAAACCCTTTTATACTTAAACGGAGAAGCACAGGGGAAGACTGGATGTAGACCATGGTAAATGAGAGAATCGTAATTTCTAAGAGGCATAGTAAGGCCATTGTTGCTGAAAATAAAGGCAGTGTATTACAGTAGATAAACACAAGATTCTCTTCCTTCCTATATCTCAGGTTGCACTGCCCTGTTTTTACTCCTTTCTCACCTTCTGAGGGATGCCGAAGTATAGAATGAAAATTTATTGGACCCTCAGAGTTGCAGTAAGGTGGCATTTGTGCTTTGCCCCCTTGATTTATACCACTCAACAAATTAAAGCTTGTTACTCTATATTTTTAAATCTGTATTTACTAGTGGGTCTGTTAAAATGTCAGAAATACACCGTTTACAAATTTTTTCTGCTTTGTTGTTTTGGGTAAAGATCCAATAATTACTTTATTTCATTTCCTATTTAATAACTTTGTTGTTTGAAACTTTTCTAGTTGGAGAAGATTCAGAAAGAGAAAGCCCTTCTCCAGGAGCTGGAAGATTTGGAATTGGGTATTTAAACATTCACAGAAAGCCAATTGTTACCAGAAATCAGTGCAAACACATTTTCTGATAAACCCATTGGTGTACATGAAATACCCATGTACCCACATTTAATGTTCATCTATAATTTTAACCATTTATCCAAGATTCTGCATATGTATAAAATTATTTAATAATGTCTATTAAATTGATTTTTACATCCTGCATCCTATGCCATGTCAACACATGATGTAGAAAAGAAATACATGAATTTCTTTAGTAAGCCTGACAGATTGAAAGACGATGTCATTGCTTTTTTTAGTAGAGGATAGTATTTACCATATATGTGAATAAAAACAATTTAAATTTAATCATTGTTGGCTTTGTTATAAGTTGCTAAGTTAACAGATCCTTTATTAATTTACAAGACAAGTTTGGGAAATTTTTCCTTTGAATATGTAATATGGCTTTTTTCTTATCCTAAAGCATTCTTATACTGTCCAAACTTGAAAGAAAAGCCTTAAATATCAGATTTTACTAAATATATTAAATTGATTATATTATTTGTAGTATTTGGAATAGTTTTTCTGGTTAGTTCTAAAATACAGACTTTAAAAATGGAAAATAGTAAAACATTTTATTTTGGTATTTCAAATAATAAATCTAGTGATTTAATGATGAGGTAAATATTTTCCAAACATGAACTATGATTATTTTGTTGTAGTCGAGTCTTAATTGTTTTGATTGTTTATTCATATGATGAAAAAAGAAGATGTAATGATAATGCCAGACGCTCATCTATCAAAACTAATTTATATTTGGTTTCAGAGTCTATTGCAATTAATTTTTTTAATCAGGTTTACATTTGAAATTACTTTTCTTTTTTTAAGCTTGATTAAGTAATCTCTACACCCAACATGGGGCTGGCATTCACAACCCCCAAAGATCAAGAGTTTCACACCTTTCCAGTGAGCCAGCCAGGCACCCCAACATTTGAAATTACTTTTCATTTGCATTGATGAGCCGTTTTCCAAGAGGTAATATTTAAACTGATAGGTAAAAGAATCCAGAAACACCTTGAGAAACAAAAACAGATAACTGAGTTTACTGACACCCCAGAACTTCTAATAAGATTTGGTAAAGACCTAATTCATTAAAATTTGAGTGTTATTTTAAATATTTGGAGAGAGAGAGAGAGGGAGAGTGTATGTGAGTGAGTGAGTGAGTGTGAGTGTGAATGCACATACATATAATTGCTTTCAACATTAATTCATTTCTGATAATAAAAACTTAAGCAGATAGATTATTTTTACAGTGTATTACCTTAAAAATCGTTTTTCTAATAAAATATTAACTAATGCATCCTGAGACAGTGTGACTTTTTTTGACCTGGCAGTCTATTTTTAAAAAATTAATTACCCATTTACTGGGGTGCCTGGGTGGCTCAGTAGGTTAAGCGTCTGACTTCGGTTCAGGTCATGATCTCACAGTCCATGAGTTCAAGCCCTGCGTCAGGCTCTGTGCTGACAGCTCAGAGCCTGGAGCCTGCTTCGGATTCTGTGTCTCTCTCTCTCTCTCTCTGACCCTCCCCTGCTCATGCTCTGTCTCTCTCTGTCTCAAAAATAAATAAAAACATTAAAAAAATTAATTACCCATTTATAACACAATTTACGGTAACCATTAATAATTATCTTCAAAATGTTTATCTCAGAGGTAGTATCTTTGACTTTTGTTTTAGTCAGATGCTTTTAAATTGTTCCAGGCTAACTGTTCTTACCAAAATTCTTAGGCTCATTTTTTTGAACTGTCTTTATTTCTGTAGTCATCTAATCCATTCAACTTTTTCCAAGGAAATGTTTCATTTCTGAGCACATGTCAATATAAAAATCACTAATAGGTTCTTTGACTACACATTTTGTTTGATTTTTAGTTTAAACATTATCCTCTGGGAGTAAGAGTAAGGTGATGGGAAAATAAGGGTAAGGTTATAAAAATCTGCTTGAAAATGAGATTTTAAATACATTGGTATTCATTATAAAGGAAAATCTGTAAATCCTTGATTCTCATAAAAATCTCCCTTGCTCAGAGTGTCTCAAAAATGCATTTGGCGTTTGCCATAAACATCTCTGGAGAGCATTATAATCTTGAGGGGAAGCACTTCAGTAGACACAAAGGCCCTCCTTATCTTTTCATGAGTTAAGCAAGCTTCCCAGTGAGGGAAGAGAAAAAGAGCAAAACCCAACACCATCACTTGAAAAAAAGGAATTCTTTTCTCAGAAAAGAAATAGATAATCTGCATCAAAACATGCTCTGTATGTTACCAAAAATGTAATACTGAATATTGTCAAACTAACACTGTATTTTCCATGTACATTTAAAAATACGTGAACTTAATAGAAAAAGTCTAGCGTAAACTGAGGACGTTGACTATGAGGATGGAGGGCGGTCAGAAGGAATGTTAGCCTTATTTGCTGTGCTTACTTTTTTTATATAAAGGAGATTATAGTTTTGTACAGTTAAAAAATCATAATCAGCTGAGACTAGACTTCAGAATAAGAAATAAGAACTGTTCTTGCAGTTCAGTTTGTGAGTGCCATACACCTTTCATTTCTAAGATGCGGACTCAGTGTTAAGGAGGTTGAGTGGAATTCATTTACTCTTTGGTAGCATATCTGATTTCCGAGGTAGCATGAGAGGGAAGTAAATGTCTGCAAAACTGTGTGATGTTTAGGACAGTGAAAAATTTTAATAAGAAAATGGAACGCTATGCAACCTTATGAAAATGATGCTGCAGCCCATAGCTTCACAACTACAGCCCGTGGGCTAAATCCCGTGCAGCACAGCGTAGTTTGTGCATTTTTAAATGATTGGAAAATCACAAGATAATTTGGTGACGTGAAAATTACATGAAATTTAGATTTCTGTATCCTTAAAGTTTTTTCAGAATACAGCCATATATGCTTTCATGCTACAACTGCAGTTGAGTAGGTGGAACAGACTGTATGGCTCGCAGAGTCTAAAACATTTCTCCTCTGGCCCTTTCTAAAAAAGTTTGCTGACTTCTACTTTACAAGAATACAGAATAAATGAAACTAATCATAGTGCAGCATACAGTTATTTTGCTTCTTATAGTTTCCACTATATAAATTCCCAGCAGTGGCCTTGCTGGGTCACATCATATTTAAAAACTTAAATGCCCCCTTATTGTTTTTTTCTTCACCAATCTCACCTCTTTGGGTTTTTTTAAGTCAATCTGTGTTCATCTTGGGCATTGCTCTCTCTCTGAGACTATTGTTTTTATTTGATGAAAGTATGATCGGGTTACTTGAGTGAATATCATGAATGATTGCAAATTGGCATCTTAACACCTAATTGTTTTTTAAGAAACAAGACAATGGACCAGATTGATTTTGATGAGGATCGAACCATTTAAACCTTTATTATTCAAAGGGTTAGTGAAAAGACTTCATGGGCCACCAATCTGCTTCAGATAAACTGTTATATTACTTTTTTAAACTAAATACTTCCTGAATTTATACACCCTTGGCAAGTAAAAATATGTATAAATTCCAAAAGAAATTTCATATCAGAAAGTCTGTGAAACGTGAAAAAAGTAAGATGTTGAGTTTTCCCAAAGTAAATTGTAAGGTAAACATTTTAATCTTGGTCCCTTCGCTGTCTAGATACCTAAAGACACATCTATTGACAACCATAGTCCTGCTGAGACTGTCTAACCGCTCCATCGCATGAGGGGTCAGCCACAGGCCCCAGCAACATTACCAACCACTGTACAGGGACAACCTAGCCACATTAGAGTCAGTAAGGTTAGGTGTCAGGCATGGGAGCCCTGCTGCAGTTGTGGGGACCTATTTGCACTGAAGGCTTCTTAACGCAGAAATGACTGCGTACTCAAATTAGCTGCTCGATTTGCTGTCTCACCGTGCATTCCTTCCCTTTCTATTGCTCTACCTGGTTCCTGGAGCCTCCCTGGGGCTCGGACAGCTCCTGTCTTTACTTCACCTTTTTCTTGGTATGTTGCGGAGATGACAGGTAAGCCAAATAGTATTTCTAGAGTTTTTACAGTTTCTAGGCCATTGCCATCTTTCCGGTGTTACCATAGATTTGCTGCTTTACCCCTTTCCTGGCATTTCTCACGGAGAGTGGCAAATTCGGTGCTTTATTTTTCTCTCTTGAGTTAGGAGTCAGAAAAGCACACTTCTAAAAGTTTTTATGGTATGTCTAATATCTTTATCTTTTAGGTGCATTTGAAAATTCGTTTTAGCTAAAACAATTCCTGATGTGGCCACTAGAGGGTCCCCCAAATCAGAGCACTGTGTATGGAAATTAAAGAATTAGAAATTTAACAACAATCTGAAAAATATGTTCACTCACTTAAAAGTTGCAATCTTGTAGACTGGTTTGACAGAGAAAAAGATACATAGGAGATGCACAGAGCAAGAAGGAAAATGGAGTTGTGAAGGAATGACATTGGAATTGGGTCAGAGCCGTCACACCCAAGAAACCTCTTAGTTTCTTATTTGAGCTGAGGAGGGATGGAGGGATAGTGAGCACACTAGGAAGAGGAAATAAGTACTGTGTAACCCTGAAATGGTTGCCAGTCAAATCAAATATGACTTTGGAATACCTTCAGAAATCTCGTAGGAATTTAATGCCTTTTCAAAGAAAAGGGAGCTGTATTCTTAGAGTCCCAAAAGACTTAGGAAAACAGAGCTGCTTACATTTTATACTCTGAGGCAAAATTCCTTCCAGGCACACTTTTGTTTATTTTTCTTTTTTTTTGTTTTGTTTTGTTTTTTATTTATTTTTAATTTACATCCAAGTTAGCATACAGTGCAACAATGATTTCAGGAGTAGATTCCTTAGTGCCCCTTACCCATTTGGCCAATCCCCCCTCCCACACCCCCCCCCCCCCCAGTAACCCTCTGTTCTCCATATTTAAGAGTCTCTTATGTTTTGTCCCCCTCCCTCTTTTTATATTATTTTTGCTTCCCTTCCCTTATGTTCATCTGTTTTGTATCTTAAAGTCCTCATATAAGTGAAGTCATGATATTTGTCTTTTGACTAATTTTGCTTAGCATAATACCCTCTAGTTCCCCCAAGTAGTTGCAAATGGCAATATTTCATTCTTTTTGATTGCCAAATAATACTCCATTGTATATGTATACCACATCTTTTTAAAAAAAATTTTTTTTAATGTTTATTTATTATTGAGAGAGAGACAGAGCATGAGCATGGGAGGAGCAGAGAGAGGAGATGACAGAATTCGAAGCAGGCTTCAGGCTCCGAGTCATCAGCACAGAGCCTGACGCGGGGCTCGAACCCACAAACCGCGAGATCACAACCTGAGCCGAATCCAGATGCTTAACCCACTGATGCTTAACCCACTGAGCCACCCACGCGCCTCTATACCACATCTTCTTTATCCATTCATTGATTGGTGGTCATTTGAGCTCTTTCCATACTTTGACTATTGTTGATAGTGCTGCTCTAGACATTGGGGTGCATGTGGCCCTTTGAAACAGCACACCTGTATCCCTTGGATGAATACCTGGTAGTGCAATTGCTGGGTCCTAGGGTAGTTCTATTTTTAATTTTTTGAGGAACCTCCATACTGTTTTCCAGAGTGGCTGCACCAGTTTGCAATCCCACCAGCAATGCAAAAGAGGTCCTCTTTCTCTGCATCCTTGCCAACACCTGTCATTGCCTGAGTTGTTAATGTTAGCCGTTCTGACCGGTGTGAGGTGGTATCTCGTGGTTTTGACTTGTATTTCCCAGATGATGAGTGATGTTGAGCACTTTTTCATGTGTCGGTTGGCCATCTGGATGTCTTCTTTGGAGAAGTGTCTATTCATGTCTTTTGCCCATTTCTTCATTAGGTTATTTGTTTTTTGGGTGTTGAGTTTGATAAGTTCTTTATAAATTTTGGATACTAACCTTTTATCTGATATGTCATTCGCAAATATCTTCTCCCATTCTTTAGGTCACCTTTCAGTTTTGCTGATTGTTTCCTTCGCCATGCAGAAGCTTTTTATTTTGATGAGGTCCCAATAGTTCATTTTTGCTTTTGTTTCCCTTGCCTCCAGAGATGTGTTGAGTAAGAAGCTGCTGTGGACAACGTCAAAGAGGTTTTTGCCTACTTTCTCCTCAAGGATTTTGATGACTTCCCGAGTTTTATTTTTCTATGTTCAATTGAAGCTAAACAGGTCAAATCCTAGAATTGTGACATCACCAGAGACGATCTTTTATGGTGCCCAGCCTGTTTTGTTTTTGCATCCTTCCCTCACCCCATTAGACATCTGGCACCCACTTAAAGGACCTGAAGTTTCTAGCTTGTGCTTCCTCTCCCAATCCCCTACTCGTATAATGGAGACAATCCACGCATATATATTATTTTTGAAATAATATGTTTGGATTTTAAATACTGGCAATGAAAGACTTTCTCAAGGAATTTAGATAGAGTTTGGTAATATTGGTGATGGTGAAGAAGTGATACTCCCAGGGCATAGAAGTAATGGGCCCCAGTGCAAAATAAAAATGTATTCTTCATTCAAAAATAAGAATTACAAGACCGTGATGGTAAAGTGTTAAGCCAAGTGCAGTCCCCCCAGTTTTTTAAGTAAAGTTCTACCCCCAGCGTGGGATGAACTTAACAACCCTAAGATCAAGAGACACATGCTCTACCGACTGAGCCAGCCAGGTGCCCCATGTACAGGCCCTTGTAAGCACTGAGTCCTGTGAAATGGACTCACCCATGAAGCCAGCCTTGCATAGAAGCTACTGGATTCCAACTCTGTCTGATCTGAAGAGTCTACTCTGTTCACAAATATCCTCCTGCTCCCTGAAGGAGGAAGAGGTAATGTCTGACCCTAGCAAGAGTGCTATGGTATTTGGATTGACAGCTGTTGAAGAAAGGAAGATTTTTTTGGAAACATTTTTTAGAACAGTTTTAGGTTCACATCAAAATTGTGCTGAAGGTACAGGGATTTCCCACATACACCCTGCCCCCACACATCCATAGCCGCCCCCACTGTTAACATCCCCCACCAGAGTAGTATACTTGTTACAACTGATGAATACGTTGACACATGATCACCCAAAGTCCACAGTTTACGTGAGGTTTCACTCTTGGTGTTGTGCATTCTATGGGTTTGGACAAATGTATAATGACATGATCCATCATTATAGTCTCATACAGAATTTCACTGTTCTAAAAGTCTTATGTGCTCTGCCTATGCATCTCCCCACTCACGCACCTGACAATTGGTGATCCTACTGTCTCCATACTTTTGACTTTTCCAGAATGCCATATATTGGAATCATACAGTATACAGCCTTTTTAGATTGGCTTAATTCCCTCAGTAATATGCATTGAATGTTCCTCCATGTTTTTCATGGCTTGATAGTTACTGCTGAATAATATTCAACTCTCTGGATGTACCACAGTTTATTTATCCATTCACCTACTGGAGAACATCTTGGTTATCTCCCAAGTTTTAGCAATTGTGAATAAATTTGCTATAAACATTAGCATGCAGGTTTTGTGTGGACCTAAGTTTTATCTTAGGCCTCTTGCTATCACCCCTCCCTGTTACTGAGGACTGGCCTTGATTCCCAACTTGCTGGACTGAACAGCTTGCTAGCCAGGATTATTCCAACCATCTAATGGCCTCCCAGACACTGATAGTCTATTATCTGAACTTCCATGTAATGTCTGTGAATACTTCTTTTTTTTTTTAATGTTCATTTACTTAATGTCTGTATTTTTAAATGTTTTATTTATTGGGTGTGCTCACGCGAGTAGGGGAAGGGCAGATAGGGAGAGAATCTCAAGCAGGCTCTGTGCCACCAGTGCCGGAGCCCAAAGCGGGGCTCAAGCTAACAAACCATGAGATCATGGCCTGAGCCAAAGCCGAGGTGGATGCTTAACTGACTCAGCCACCCAGGCAGTCCTGTCTATATTTCTATGGTTAAGACTTGAGGTTAGAAAATCTGAGCCAGGCTTAAGGAGAGAAAGAAGATACATGGCTTTCAGAGTTCTTGACTTGCAAGCAAGAGGAATGGACTCTAACTTAGGGGGAAGTAAATAGTGGCAAAGTATGTAATAACTCACAGATTCAAGTGAAAAAACATAGAATGTTTCTCACCTGGAGGTGAGAGAAACCTGAATAGTTTGGGGTCTAGAACTGTTCTCAGGGTTCTGTTATCATAATTAATCAACTTCAGTAGTTTTGGGCTTTGGATATTGGCACAGCTCTGGCTGGGAAAGCTTTGGGGCATCTTAATTGACAAGACTGTTTACAGTGGGGTCAAGCTAGTCACCTGAAGAGAAACAAGTACTTTTACCAGAAGAAGTGGAGTCAATGTTGGGGAGCACTTCAACAATATATCCACTTTATTAATATTATGAAGAAGCCCCCACAAGATAACTTGGTGATCAAGTAAATTTTGTACAGGGTACTTTATTTCTTACTTACCTTTGACCTTGAAATGGATACATTTGGTCCAAATACTGTTTCTCCATACAAGCTATGTTCTCTAGCTAATTTTTTTTTAAGTTTATTCATTTATTTTGAGAGACACAGAGACAGTGCGATTTGGGAGCGGGGGGGGGGGAGGGGGGAGATAGAGAATCCCAAGCAGGCTCCGTGCTGTCAGCACAGAGCCCAATGCAAGGCACAAACTCACTAAACAGATAATGACCTGAGCTGAAACCAAGGTTTGGATGCTTAAACAACTGAGCCACCCAGGCACCCCCTGCAGCTAATGTTTTTAAATTCAATTTTAGCTGGTTATACTAATTTACCTTGCATCTAATGCTTTTGAGGCCTCAAGAATTTGATATATTAACCATACATTTGGCTGCCACATGCATTTAAATGATTCCCAAATATGTATGTGCACATTCTCTCCAGTCCTGTGCTACCAGTTACCTCCAGCATGATTTTACTTGGACATCCAGCCAAAAGTTGAAATTTAACATGTTGACAACCAAATTCTTTTACTGCTTGCCAATTTCCCCATTAGTATTCATTGCAATAAAAGCTCAAGTAACTTCCATGCTCAGAGCAATTTTCTGGGCTCTCTGAGGAATTGAAGACATGTAAGACCTCACTTTGAACTCTTAAGAGACCTCAAGTCTAATGCACTAGACTTGGCTGCATGGTGGATTCTCCCTGAAGAAACTTAAATATACGGATGCTCAGGCCCCATCCTAGACCAACTAAATCAGAAGAGCACCTGAGGGGCATCTGGGTGGCTCAATTGGTTAAACATCCGATCCTTGATTTGGGCTCAGGTCATGATCTCACAGTTTGTGAGATCCAGCCACTGTACTGACAGTGCAGAGCCTGCTTGGGATTGTCTCTCTCTGCCTCTGTCTGCCCCTCCCCTGCTTGCGCTCTCGCTCTCTCTCTCTCTCTCTCTCTCTCTCAAAATAAATAAATAAACATTTAAAAAGAAAGAAAGAAAGAAAAGAACCTGAGCTAGAGATGTAATTATTGAATCTTCACGGTCTTAGCTTGGGCTGCTATAACAACATACCGTAGACTGGGGTAAACAGCTGATATTTATTTCTCAGAGTTCTGGAGGCTGGGAAGTCTAAGATCAAGGTGCCAGCAGACTTGGTTCTTGATAAGGACCCTCTTCTGGGCTAGCAGACCACAGCCATCTTACTAAGTGCTCACATGACCCCTTTTTGTGTTGTGCATGTCGGGGGGGGGGTCCCACTGTCATGACCCAACCTAAACCTGGTTACCTTGCAAAGGCTCCACCTTCAAATACCATTACTTTGGGGGTTAGGACTTCCATAAATACATTTTAGGAGGAACACTGAACATTTGGTCCATAATATTTACTCTAGACCACACGTTGGCAGTCAATCACCAAATAAGCCAATATTTCCTCTGGAAAAAATCTCTTCCTTTTTCTTGACATTTATCATCCCCTATTCAAAGCCCTTACTACTTTAGAGAAACAATAATAACTATCACTACCTGAGGAACCAGGCTACAGATTTTACATATATCGTTGTATTTGCTCTAATCCTTATTAAAACTGTAGGGAAACACACAACAATACAGTTAGCAAGAGAGAAGGAGGATCAGGCTCCAAAACCAGCGACGGCCATCACCTTTATGCTCTACTTTCTCCATCCTTTCTTTTTTCCAGTCCATCTTGTACTAAATCCCCCAAATGATGTTCCTCAGCAACCTGCAGCACTTTCCTACTCTGCTGAAGAACCTGTATTACCTGCGGCTGCTGAATTTGCTCTCTGGTTTTCAGTGTGGCTTTCAAGGGCATCAATCTTCAGACCCTTCCTCATACTGCTAATTGTATTAATTGTATTCTCCAAGCAAACTCCCTCAGGCCAGCTATACTGAACTTTTTATGGATGTAGGCTACTTGTTTGAAATAGAAGAGTAAGAAAAATTCATAACCTGAACTACCAGCCTCTGAGAATAAATGGAGTACATTATTAATACCAACTCATTCATATATTACGGACTCATTGGTCCTACATGCAGATCCATATAATGCCTGCCTCCCACTCCAAGTACAGCCTAGGCCCCAAGTGATGTCTGACTTCTGTTTGGTAAAGGAATTCACTCTTATCAGGTGTTGCCATTTCCCTCACTCACACCACAGGTCTTCTAATGAACATGGCCTCTGCTCTGCTCTGCTGGACACCACGCCCCCTGCTGGCACACCTAGGCTACTCCACTGTGCCCGAGTTTGTCAATATCTGGGCACATTCAGCAGAGCACACCCCCGATGTGCTAAAGCCCTTAAGGTGCCTTTAGTCTGTGTCCCTGGATAAGATGGAGAATGCCTCTCTTCTGTGCATTACATTCTTTTGTTGGAGAACTTCTGGGGTTCCAATGTTGCGCTTCATTTTAAGACTCTTCCGCCTGTCAATTTTTTGAGTCTAGTTGAGTTGGGATGAGGAGGCAATATGAGTGCCAGTCACTATGCTCGAGTTGGGATCATCTTTCCTCCAGAGACCACTGCTCTGTTGCAGACTGGGCTCTTGTTCTTTGGCCTCTTCTCTTAAAATGCATGTTTTCCGGGAGCATTCATTCCATGTTCCCCCAACCTCCACCCAGGTATACATCTGTCTGCCCACCACACCCACCTATCTGAGCTGGAAACCTTCTAGGCTTAATGAGAGTCCCCACTTACCTAATTTGCATATATTTTTTTAAGTTTTACTTTTATTTAAGTAGATCTCTATACCCAATGTGGGGAGCAAACTCACAACCCCGAGATCGAGAGTCACATGCTCTTCTGACTGAGCCAGCCAGGTGCCTCTACTTCTGAACATCTTATTGGTCCCATTTGAAATATTTTCTTACCCAATAATGATCTTCATTATGACCAAGAACCCACCAAGTCTAATTATTCCTTGTGCCCTGGTTTTGCACTATTCCTGGTGGTTTACAGTAACTGTTCTGTGGTAACTTTCTCACTGTTGTAGATGACTCCCTCCCTTTTAGACATTTGTTACTTCAATCTATTCACATACAGTTATTACATCAGTCTTCTGAAGATAATTCTTTGATAATGCCAGCAATCTTTAATTGCTCCCATTATTTATTATTTATTTGTTTTTTTGAAATTTATAGTTTGAGAGAGAGAGAGAGAGAGAGAGAATCCCAAGCAGGCTCTGCGCTGTCAGCACAGAACCCAATGCAGGGCTGGATCTCACAAACCATGAGATCATGACCTGACCCCAAACCAAGAGTCAGATGCTTAACCCACTGAGCCACTCAGTTGCCCCAAGGAAATTTCCTTCTAAGTCACTGAGAATTTTTATAAGTGAATTGAATTTTTACCAAATTCTATTGAAATGATCATATGATGTATCTTTTCTAATCCATTATTGCAAAGGATTCCAATAGATTTCTTAATTAAAAAAAAATTTGTACTCTGAAATTGCCTCCACTTTCTCACGATTTATTTCTTAACACATGAATTTAAATCTATTTCCTTTCTCCTATTGCAAAATTTCCATTCTCATTGATACCAATATAATCACTCACTTGCTTTTTCCACATCACATGCAACAGTCTTAGAATCATAATATGAACAAAATAGTATCACCATCAATGTGATTACTGAAAAAAGTTTATGATTTTGTTTTTGCAGTTCCTTTTGTCCTAAGATATATAAAATTCACAATTGTCACTTAAAGCCTGAGTAAGCTGAAATTGACAGCTGTGAAATGTTTTCAGACTTTCATTGCACCCTTAGATTAAAAAAATTTTTTGATCATGTGCTACATTTGAGCTATTGGATATAAGAAACTATGGGCACACATTTATTGAGAACTTCCTATTTCGCTGTTTCTCAAACTCATATTTGATGTATTTCATTAATGAAATGTCTGGGATAAATGATCCAGAATGACCCATATTTATGAATACTGAGACTTTACAAAGTATGACCAGGAGACTGTTATGCTAAGTGAAATAAGTCATGCAGAGAAAGACAGATACCATATGTTTTCACTCTTATGTGGATCCTGAGAAACTTAATAGAAGACCATGGGGGAGGGGAAGGAAGGAAAAAAAAAAAGAGAGGGAGAGAGCAAAACCATAAAAGACTCTTAAAAACTGAGAATAAACTGAGGGTTGATGGGAGGTGGGAGGCAGAGGAGGTGGGGAATGGGCACTGAGGATGTCACCTGTTGGGATGAGCACTGGGTGTTGTACGGAAACCAATTTGACAATAAATTTCATATTAAAAACTAAATAAATAAAATAAAAAGTATGACCAAATTTTCCACTGCTACCCCAACAATTTTCCCCAAATCATCCAATCAAAGAACATATACTATAATAGAGTCTTTCTAAGACCATTTTTCTGAGACTCCCCTTAGCTCCCCGTGGTGTGTGTTCCCTTTTGCTGCAATAAATGGTAAATGAAACTTCTCAATTCTTGGTATATTCTTGGTTTTAAACGTTCTGACAGAAACTAAAAGATGTATCAACCAATGGCAATGGATTATATTTTGGTCCTGATTTTAGGAAAATTAATATCTATTAAGACAGAAGAAATTTGAACACTGGATATTTGGTATTAAGGAATTGCTTTTTTTTTTAAGGTTAAATAACGTTATTGTGGTCAGTGTTTTTCTTTTTTCCCCCAAAGACTAGTTGTTGTTGCTTTTTTCCTAGAGATACATGCTTAAATACCTACAAATGAAATAAATATTATGTCTGATATTTGCATCCCTGGGGGAAGAAGAGGTTAGAGCTATAGACAATCGAGACTGTCAAAATGTCACCAGTTGTTAAAGGTTGTTAATGAGTAAGGTAATTATTCTACTCCTCTACATGATGGAAATTTTACAAAAGTCTTTAAAAAAAATAAATTTTTTTAGGAGTGTGCAATATTGTAAGATCAAAGAAAAAGCCATGGCATGGCACCCCAAGGGTGAAGCATTAACTGTTCAGAAAGCTCGGGCTTTCTCTTTTATCCTCCACACCAGAATTGAGGCTGCTAAATAGGTGCTCCTAAAAGTCTCAGGCAGATTAATGTCTGAATTAAGTGAAATTGTATGTAGAACCCACACGTGCAGGAAGCTATGATTAACAGGCCCCTTTGACATCATCCCACCAGCTACTTCGTTCCCTCCCTACTCATTGAACTCCATCCCCGAGTCTCAGCACACATCCAAGATGGTGGGTCATGACAGTGAAACAGGTCAGCGATGCCTCCCAGAGCGTGAGTTGGCGCCGCGCTGCGCAGGCGCATTTCTGCTTCCCTCCCCGACCTTGGCGGATCGCGCCTGCGCGGTGGGGAGCTGCTCGCGGCTCCCGCTCGGCCTTGGGCTGGCTGCAGTCTCAGTTTGAGGGCGGCCGAAGTGGCTGGCTCGATTAAGATGAGGTTTCTGCTAGTTCTCCTGGTGGCGGCGTCGGCGGTGATCCGGAGCGATGCCTCGGCCAACCTGGGCGGCGTGCCTAGCAAAAGATTAAAGATGCAGTACGCCACGGGGCCGCTGCTCAAGTTCCAGATTTGGTGAGTATGTGCGCCGGGCCCCGGCAGTGCCGCCGCGCCTCTGCTCGGCCTCTGTCGCCAGGCGAGGCCCCGGCTCTGCGGCCTAGCGGGCTGAACCTCCCCCTTGGCCCGGAAGAACGGCGCCAGCAGCCTTCCGCAGCTTGCCTTTTCAGAGGGCCTTCCTGGGACTGTCAGGCTGCCCTTCTTTTCTCCAAGTATAACCGCTCACTTCGCTCAGTTCTTTTTTGCCTCCTGAATGGTGGGAGTGGGGAAGGAGGGCAAGGGAAGGTTAAATACTGAAAGGCGAAGAGGTGGGGACAGTTGTCAGTACGGAGGACCGGTTGGCGGCGTCACGCCATGGCCACCCTGGCTGCTTGCGGAGGTGGGCACGAGTTGGCGCAGCGTCGGTGGAGGAGCTCCAGCGTTTGCCACCCGGTTCCCTTTTCCTCTCCCCTTTCTCGGGGTTCTGCCGGGCGCCGTCGCTGCGCCGCTGGGCGAAGGTTAATTCGGGTCGTTGGAGGAGACCCACGAGGGATAGACGCCTTTTCTGCTGGACCTTCCCCGGTCGACTGTTGAGTGAGGGAGTGGGGATTCTGACAGCTGGAGGGCGAGGAGAGGTCCTGGGAGGCCGATTCTCAGTTTGCAATTTTCAAAAGGTCTTTGAAAAGGAGCACGTTGCTCTTCTGACAACGGTCACTCCCAAACAACTCTTATCTTTCTCCCCCATTCCTCTACAGCCCCCTCCCTGGAGTTGCCTGACCTGGCATGTCTTTCTACCTTTCTATCTTATGCATTCAGATAAATAGAAAAACAAAACAAAACAAAAAAAACAAAAGCAAAAACAAAACCCTGAACCAGAAAAAAAAAACCTGGCATTTGTCGACGTTGTTCTTTCTGTGATTTTGTTGTTACCTAGTTAAGTTAGAACTTGAGCAATAATGCATGTAATAAGGTAACTGGGTTGGGGGAGACTGAAGGGCTAAACTAAAATAGTAAAATTGTAGAAATTAGAATCCTGTATCACAAAAGATTGTATTTTCTTCAGGATAGGATGGTTAGGTAAGTAAATTTTCAGAGTCATGGTACTTTGGAGTGTTGGTGTTGGCCATAATGCAGTTAAAATTGGCTTTTCAAAACTTTATTAACGTAAGTGTATTAAAGGTTAGATTTTCTGCATACCCAGCCGGGTTTTTTTGTTTTTTTTTTTTTTTTTTTGCTTAATCTTTAAAGAGTACGCAAATACTTAAAATTTTAAAATTCAGTTTAAGTGACCCATAGAGTCTGAAAGTGAGATGTTGAGACTTTATTTTGGAGTGAAAACTATAAAAACCTAGAAGTTTCTTGCTTGAAAACAACAACAAACTCCTTGAACTGTTTACTGTGTGGCCAGCATATATCATTTTCTGTAACGTACTGTAAAAACTGTAAATGGAAGTTATGGCTTGACCATTCCAACTTTTTCCATAATTTTTAAAAATTAGAGAGTGGCAGTCATTTTTACTATCTGTAATTATTGTTAAGGATTAAGTGTGAAACTTTGGATGGAAGTAGTTTAAAAAAGAGTGCAGTTTCCAAGTTATGTAATTTTTCTCTTTCCTACTTTTGCATCTCTTGGTTTCACTTGTACTTTTCCAAAATACTCTTCTTTTACAATTGCTTCTGTTGGGATACTTGTCACAATAATTAAAAAAATTTTTTTTAAATGTTTATTTATTTTTGAGACAGAGAGAGACACAGCATGAGCAGGGAAGGGGCAGAGAGAGAGGGAGACACAGAATGTGAAGCAGGCTCCAGGCTCTGAGCTGTCAGCACAGAGCCCGACGCGGGGCTCGAACTCACGAACTGTGAGATCGTGACCTGAGCTGAAGTCGGACGCCCAACCGACTGAGCCACCCAGGCGCCCCTTTGTCACAATAATTTAACAAGTGCACCTTCCGCTGAGGATGTTCATAGCAAAGTTTTCAAAATGTTCTGGGAAGAGCATCCATTTCTTCCTCTCAACTTTTTAAAAATTTTAGGTACTTCATTTGATTTTGTGATGCATAATTTTTTTTTCATTCTTTTTCTTTCTTTTAAAGTACAAACTTGTCCCAAAAGTCTAATAAGAGTTTTCTTTTTCAGTAACCCAGAGCATGTTATGTATGGAAATCAGTTTTGTTTGGTTTTAGTCATACATAGGAAACAATTTTATTAGTATGCCCTCCATATACAGGTAAATTAGCTTGTTGTTTGTTACTTTTTCCCCAAGAGGTTAATCTGTGTATAGTAAATTGAATATTGGGTTTCTTGTTTTGGCAGAATCTCTTGGACATTCATTTGCAGTTTTGGGAGAGGAGAGGAAGCTAAAACGATTGAGGCTAAATCTGTGAAAATTCTTTGAATTCTCCTTGAAATTTAAGTGCTGTAAAAGGCAATTTTTCACTAATTACCACTATTAACAAAGGAGAGAACTATTTTTACCTTACTTTCAATTGCTTTTGTCTTCCTTTATATTTATTATGAGTGCTCTCTCTTTAACTGTAGCTCAGTATATCATTCGTTAATTGTACCACTTTTATAATTGCTAAAGAACAAAACAGCACAACACATGTGAAATTAAAGGGAGAGAGATCAGTGTGCAGAATAGCTTAAAACAAAGTTTACTATTCTACATTCATGTACTTTTTCAGTAAATATTCATTCAAGACTTGTTTGTACCAGGGCTAAAGATACCATGGTGAACAATATAGATGTGATCCCTCATGAAACTTCCAGAAATGCGCAGTATTACTTTATATACATACGTAAGTCTTCAGTTTATGTTAATTGACGGAGTGACAGAATTAGATAAGTTTGATGACAACTGATTTCTTATTTTGGGAGAAAACTTATCTTGCTTATTTGGATGTTTAAACATTGAACGTAAAAAAAGAAAGTTCTCTAATCAGAGCTTAAAATAAAGTTCCCTTGTAACATTTTCCTTTCTTGTGACTTTTATGAATAAATGCATTCTGTATGTGAATGTATTCTGACAGGTACCATTTGGCATGATGTTTTTATATGCATGCTTTATTTTTTTCATATTTGAGATTTAACATGTAGTCAGACCTACAGCATTTAATCACTTGTAATTTAAAGAGCTTACTGGCTACAGCTCTTTACAGTTAATACTTCTCTGAGTATTTGACAACTGATTCACTAAGAATAGTAGATTAAATAAAGCTGAGATTTCAAAATGTAAGCAGAGTGCAGCAGAATTTTCTAATTTTGGTTAATTTAAGAATCCACTGCTATAATTTTAGGACAACCAACACACAGTATTTTTTAGAGGTAAATGAAACAACTACTACAAGAACAGATTTGTATTTAAATTTATATCAACTCAGCCTTTGCTTTCATGGTATGGAGGCAAGAAAATAAAGCCCTAAGACTGATTTGGATGTTGATACTTACTAAGATTAGTAAAAGGCTGAATTGAAGAAATTGGAGAAATTGTGAGTCCTACAGATCGTGAGTTACCGTGGACCTAATATTTGCATATTCAACAAATATTTGAGCACCTCCTCTGTGCAGGCACTTTGTTGCTGGGAATTCGGTTTTCTCATAGACATCTTAGGCAAGAATGGAAGGTAGTCATTAATCCATGGACAACACATAAAATTCTAATTGTGCTAACTGCTATAAAGGAATAGTTGTGTGAGAGAACTAGTCAGAGGATCAGGGAAGGTTTTCATGAGGAAACCTACTTTGAACTGAGATCTAAAGGGTAAGATTTATTGCCAGAGAGCTTTCAAGCAATGGGAATAACAGGTTCACTGGCTTTGTAGTAAAGAGAACATAATTGCTTGAAGCCAAGGCTGCTGACCTCAAAGACCAAAAAGAAGGTGGCACAAACCCAGGAAGGTCTGGCAGGCCATGTTAAGAAAAGCTCAGGATCATTGTGGAAAAGACATTATAGGGGACAAAGAATAAGTATGGGGAAACCATTTAAGGGGACTGTTGGGAGTTGCCCAGGTGAGAGATGATGGAGCTTGGAATACAATGGTGGTGGTAGAAATAGAATTTAAAGGGACAGGTTAAGATCTTTACGAGATGCAGTTTTTCATGATAAGTTACATATTTGGGGGGAAGGAGAGGATGCATGGAGTGAGAGGTGTCAAAGATGGCTGCTGAGTTCTGGCGTGGTACTGTGCCATTCACTAGAATGTTAAAGGAGACCAATTTTATGGGTGTGTGTGTGTGTGTGTGAGAGAGAGAGGGGGGGGAGAGGGAGAAGGAAAGGGAGGAACCCTGAATTTTTTTTTTTAATTTTTTTTTCAACATTTATTTATTTTTGG
>NW_024412400.1:45448093-45458448 GCF_014898765.1 Herpailurus yagouaroundi
CTGAAGTCGGACGCTTAACCGACTGCGCCACCCAGGCGCCCCTAAATTTTTAAAATACAATAATGGGAATATCCTACAAAGAAATTTCATCTCCCCAAAATAGCCATAGTAACTGAAACTAAAAACTTAAATACCAGTTACTGTATTTCACCAAACCTAAGATGTGATGGATTATAAGTTACATGTTATTTTATATACCACTCAGAAGGAAAAAAAAAATAGTGCCATTTAAACTGGGACACAGTAATGATTATAAGATAAATCCTGATTTTTAAAAAGATGCTAAATAGGAGAAGTGTACTTCTTGGAATCAATGAAATAAATGAGTAAGTTGATCCAGATAGTAGAGAACTAATGGAGTGTGATTAGAGAAAAACGAAATGCTGGCTGCCACACCTACCACTATAATAGATTTTTAAAGTTTTCCATAATTATGTAGAACTTAGTCACCATTTTGTTTTTGTTTTTGTTTTACTATTTAAACAACAAACAACTGCAGTATCTAAATGAATAACGTACACATAATAGTTGTCTCTACTTAATGAGCAAAGAAAGGGGCACTTGGCTGGCTCAGTCAGTAGAGCATGTGACTCTTGATCTCAGGGTGGTGAGTTCAAACTCCACATTGGATGTGGAGCCTGTTTAAAATAATAATAATAATAATAATGAACAAAGTACTTCAGTCCAAAGCTTTTAGAAGTAGGTAAAATATGAGTGGTTTTAAAGGTTTTATCTCCTCTTACAGAAAATGGAAACATTGTTTCCTTACCATTTGCCATTAAGGTAAGTGGTGGAAATCAAATTGAATGTGTCATTTGGAAACACCAAGTTAACCTTATAAATTTTGAATAGTATAGTTACTGGGAAACTGCATTTATTGGACTAATGCTTTGGAGGCCCAGGTTCTACGTTGATCTGCCTCATCTTCTGAATGACTTTCTGGAAATTACTGAATCTCTTTAGCTCTCAATTTTTTCATCTCTAACATGAAGTTATTGGTTGCATGCCAAGTAACGTTTAAAATTCTGTTACTCTGTTTTATATGTTAGGAAGCTTCATGGCAAAAAATGAAAGCATACATATGTGTTTCATTTCTGCCTTTGTCACTGAAGAGTGTAGTTGGAACTTCCTGGTTCATCTGATTGTCACCTTTTCTGCTTTCCAAAAAGGGAAATCAAATCCTGTTTTCACATGACTTACCTTGATGGGGGTGCAGCCTGGGATTGGTGAGGAAGAAATCTTGCCATGTGGGTTTTGCAAGAACTGCTCATAATCAGCTCCTTGTTTTTTATGCCCCTTTTTTTCATGCCACCGTTTTCCCCTTTTGTCCAGTATTTAGGGAGATAAGAATTAGTTTTTTACAATAATGTTTGAAAACCTATAGTCTGGTGGGAGAGACAGACATGTTAAACAGTATTACAGTAGAGCTTTCTGTTCAGTGTTCTAAAAGAGGTCATAATAGAGGACTTTAAAAACCTAGTGGAAAGAAGGATTATCTATTCAAGGAGAGTTGGAAGGCTTTGAGAGGAGGATATGAAATCTAGAGGGGTATGGGGAAACCACCAGGAGATGTAGAGAAAGAGCTTTATAGAAGTAAGGAAGATCATATGTAAATGGAGCCTGAGTCAGCACAAAGCGGGGAGAGGGGACAGGAAATAAAGGAGGCAGATAATCAATTAAAAAGTCTTAGTACAGTGTAAATGCTACCATTTGTCAAGTTTTATTATTGTAATATATTATTTTCATCGTCTTTTATTGTGATGAGAACTTTGGTAAGTAAATCTTTGAAAACTTGAAGACTTTGATCTTTTACAAAATGAAATTAACTTTCTGGCTATAAACATAATACATGTTTCTTGTAAAAATAATAAGTGTAGGGGAGGAAGAATTCTTCCTCTACCCTTCTAGGTTCTTTTGGCTGGTCTCTTCATCAAAATGACTTAAAAGATGAACAGGAGAAAAACATTTAATTACATGCTTATGAGAGCCCCATAAAAAATATGAGATGCAAGAACAAGTGGGGCAATTGAGGCTTATACAGTATCCTCAGCTAAGCCTGGGGCTTCAAAGGCGGGGAGAGACACAGGACAATAAGAAGAGCAGATGTTTGGTAATTAGATGTTTGCCTTGCCACAGATAAAAAGTTACCTCTGATAACAGCTTTCTTTCTGGTTCAGGCACCTTATCTAAATTCTTTTAGGTAGTTAAGGGAGCAGTAAGTTGGGGGTTTTTTTGTTTGTGTTTTGTTATGTTTTGTTTTGTTTTGTTTTGTTTTGTTTTGTTTTGAGTCTGCCTGGTCTAGATTACCTTCAGCTCAAAATAAGCCACATGCCAAAGTGGCATATTTTGGGATCACATAATTTGCTCTCCCCTCAGAAGTACATATAAGAAAGCAAAAAATACTTGTAGCTCTCTATTAATATTTGAAGAGACTCAAGACAACTCTGCACACAATACTGTATTATGTAATTCTACAAAAAATGAGTTCATAGTCATAGGCTTTTTTTTTTTTTAATTTGCCTTCTCCTTCATCACTTATCATTTGCTGTCAGTAAATAGGGAGATGCATCAGCAGGCACAGTATTACATAAGATGAGTGTTCTTTAAATTATCTAACTAGTGCCTTATTGGTTAACACGTAGGTTGATCCCAGTTTTTCACAAAATTACTTTGCTAAGATGAATATCCTTGAATATATTGTGTACTGGTCCAATAATTTCTATAAACTAAATCCACAGAAATAAAGTATTATGATTATGTTAAAGGGTATCACATTTAAATTTTGACATAGTTAAACTAGCTAATATTCCTGCTAGAAGAGCTTGAAGTAGTAGGTTGGATTTTTTTTTTTTTTTAATTCAATTTAGTTAACATACAGTGTAGTTTTGGCTTCAGGAGTAGAACCCAGTGATTCATCTCTTACAGATGACACCCAGTGCTCCTCCTGAAAAGTGCCCTCCTTAATGCCTGTCACCCATTTAAGCCACCCCGCAATCCCCCCATTCCAGCAAGTAGATTGGGTTTTTTAAAATTTCTAGTTTATTACACTTTAATTTTTTTTAATGTTTATTTATTTTTGAGAGAGAGAGAGAAAGACACAGTGTGAGCAGGGGAGGGGCAGAGAGAGAGGGAGACACAGAATCCTAAACAGCTCCAGGCTCTGAGCTGTCAGCAGAGCTGGATACGAACTGTGAGATCATGACCTGAGCCGAAGTTGGATGTTGACCCGACTGAACTACTCAGGTGCCCCTAGTTTATCGCACTTTAATCAGAGAATATGACATTTGCTATTTCTGCTTCCTAAGCATTCTTTGTGACCTAACATGGTCATTGGTTGCAAATGTTCTTTGGGCTATCGGGGATTTTTTTTACTATTGAAAATGAAACCTGATATAGCTGTGAAATCTGTTAATGATAATATTCAGATCTTCTGTAATTTTTGTTGATTATTTATCTTCTATCACTTATTCAGTTTTCTACCCATTATATATATATATATATATTTTTAGGGCCTCAAAATATTTAATTCTGCTTTTTGGTTTTGGGATTTCTTATAGTGCTTCCTTACCTCTTCTCATCCTTCTGCTTCTTGCAGAAGAATATTTTTGGATATAGGCTCTTATTTTGAATCTTTTCTATTTGCTATTTCTGCTTTTTTGTTTTATGACACTTTTCTCGTAGTCCCTTAGGTGTTTTTGTTTTGTTTTGTTTTGTTTTGTTTTTTCTGTTTGTCCTCCCTGTTTCTCAAAAGAGAAACAGCTTCAGATATTACCAGTTGTTGAAGTGTATCTTCTCCAGTAGACTATTAATGAGTTCACTTTTTCTTCTTTATTAGAATGTTGCCAGCCAAAAAAGGCATAATTTTTGTCTGCCTTGGGTTCTATCTCTTATTGTGTGTCTTCAGTTAATATTTATTGAAAAAGTGAGTACAACCTTTTATAGTCAGTCCACTGTGGTTGGCCCTGAGATAACCTGACTGCCCCTCTCCCCCTCTCCCTGCCTTTATATTCCTAACTGGAATGTAGATTGATATCACCTAATAGTGTTCATTTCTAGTAGGTTTTTACCTGGTTAGCCTCTGTTCCAGCTTGGTAGCTGTTGGGCATAGAATGTAATACATGTAAAACTTCAGTTTTGAACGTACCCTTATCAGTAATGTTCTTGGTCTGGCCTCTATGCCTCTACTGGTGGGGCTAAACTTCCAGAATTCATTATACTACTGCAAGTCTTCTTTCTGCTGCTCTGATATCCAACACACCCTTTTTGATTATTACAACTTATTGTCCTGTTGGTGGTTTTCTTTCTATGATTCCTGGCTTTTTTATTGAGTTTATTCTACTGTGATGTGAAATCAGTCGACAACCAGCAGGTTAATGCACAGGTCAAATAGGAAAGCAATAAAGCAGCCCAGAGACTTCTTTAGTTTGGCCATTGAACTAGCACAGAACATGATATATTTTTTTGCCAGTTTCTCTGACAACTGATAAAAAATAAACTGAGGGTGTATTTTGTGGCATGTGAATCATATCTCTAATTAAAAAATGTATTGAAAAGAATAAAAGTTTGATATATACAAAGTATTTTAAGATGCGACAAAGAATTTCTATTTATTTATTGAGTGCTTTTTTTTTTTTAATTTTTTTTTAACATTTATTTATTTTTTTGGGACAGAGAGAGACAGAGCATGAACGGGGGAGGGGCAGAGAGAGAGGGAGACACAGAATCAGAAACAGGCTCCAGGCTTTGAGCCATCAGCCCAGAGCCCGACACGGGGCTCGAACTCACGGACCGCGAGATCGTGACCTGGCTGAAGTCGGACGCTTAACCGACTGCGCCACCCAGGCGCCCCTATTGAGTGCTTTTTATTGAGTGACTACATACTGTATAAATCAGTTTATAAAAAGTGTTTTCCAGAGTAAACAGAAAATTCCTTCCCCAGGAAGAACTGAGGAACTAAGCAGTTTATAAATTCTTGGTGGAATAGTCTGCAGCAGCAGAATTCCTGAAATGTTACGTCAATGGTATAGAGAAACTAGAAGCTAATGACCTCAAGAATAAAACAAAAGAAGGAAGAGAACAGAAAAAGATAATTAATCACATTTTACGTTTGTCAAATCTTTGGAATAAAGTCAGTAAAGAAGCCAGGAATCTTAGAAGTCACGTTAGTCATATTTTGTGTGTGCGTTTTTACTGTGGTGGCCACTGTAGTGTTCTAAGAGTAAGGTAGCCGGAAGGGAAATCACTTGATTTCCTACAATACTGATCCTTAATCTGATACTTCTTTGGTGCCGCTTCTGCCTCATCTTAAAAAACTGAACGAGTTCTGGGCCACATTTTGGTCTTCAGAGTGTATAAGCACTCCTGTTTGCAATTTTTAAAAAACATTTATGACTTTAGTCTGTTTTTCACTCCCTGAATACCTTGTTTCTTGTGTAGTTCCTAGAACACCTTGCAGATTTCATTCCTTAAAGCACTTAGAGCAGGTGATGCACCAGACACGTGTTTATATTATAGCACTTCGTCTACTAAATAGAACAAGGAGAAATAAAGATTACATACATGTAAAGACACAGCTTTCAATGATCAGTGAGCTGTTGGACTGAGCAATGCTATAGACAAATCAGAGAGCACAGTATTTACAAAATATCTTCCTGATTTTATTGGTGCACTGTGGGAGAAATTTAGTTGAAATTCTTGGGATGCAAGTAGCAGAAACCTTTTTGAACTGGTTTGAACAATATGTTTGAAAATGCATTTTAAAATTGTTAGAAGAATAGTCCGTGAACCTAAAGGCAAGGATGCAGCAGGGCCTCAAGACAGGCTAGAATAGAAAACTGGAAAGTCTGAGATGTCATTCAATCTTCCCTGGCTCACGTGTCCTTTTTTCTCAAGAAAAGGTACTTTATTTTTCTCTGGTTCTCTGAAGACTGACTTATCAGTCCTTTGGAAAGGTTAAATGTGTTAAATGTTCACCTTTGGGGAGATAGTCACTTTTTAAATCCCATTTCTTTGTTTTTAGTCAGGGAATTCAAGCCTTCCTCTGACAGGTTTGCATTTTTCTGGACTGTCAACAATGGCAGGCGTTGGTTTCATTATGTAAACAGGATCCAGTCCTATGTATGGGTGAGAAGACTGTTGGAGAGGAGGTTATTTTTTTTTTTAATTTAATGTTTATTTATTTTTGGGAGAGAAACAGCATAAGTGGGGGAGGAGCAGAGAGCAAGGGAGACACAGAATCCAAAGCAGGTTCCAGGGTCTGAGCTGTCAGCACAGAGCCCAATGCGGGTTCGAACTTACAAGCCATGAGATCATGACCTGAGCCCAAGTCAGACCCCCAACCGACTGAGCCACCCAGGTGTCCCGAGGAGATTATTGTAAATAAAAGGGGAAGGTTTTTTTTTTTTCAACGTTTATTTATTTTTGGGATAGAGAGAGACAGAGCATGAACGGGGGAGGGGCAGAGAGAGAGGGAGACACAGAATTGGAAACAGGCTCCAGGCTCTGAGCCGTCAGCCCAGAGCCCGACGCGGGGCTCGAACTCACGGACCGCGAGATCGTGACCTGGCTGAAGTCGGACGCTTAACCGACTGCGCCACCCAGGCGCCCCTAAAAGGGGAAGGTTTATTCAAGAGATGCTAAAAATAGAAAGAAATCATCAGTATTTATTTCATAAATATCTGAGATTTTGCCCTGTTTCATTTTTAAAATATTTTTTAAAGTTCATTTAATTTTGAGAGAGAGTGTATGCACAAGCAAGCTGGAAAGGGGCAGAGAGAGGAGGAGAGAACAAGAATCCCAAGCAGGCTCCATGCTGTCAGTGCAGAGCCCGACACAGGCCTCAAACCCACAAACCATGGGATCATGACCTGAGCTGAAATCAAGTGATGGACTCAAGTTTGATATAAGCAAGCATTTGACTGCAGTTAGGGGCAGACATAATATAGAAAGGGGAAAAGTGGGGTGGTTGCCATCATGAGTCAGGACACTGTAAAAATGATAGACTTAGTAAAGCACAGAATCTATTTGAAGTAGCACAGACAAGGCATTTTCCTTTATTTCCTGAATATCCTTTCTGTCCATTACATGTAGATCATCTCATTTGTATGCAAGTTTTTTCTTTTAGAAAAGTACCGTGAAAACGTATTTTAAATTAGGCAATTGCACAAGTCGACTCTGTATAGTGATTACTAGAGATTTGCAAAGTGATTAGGAATTAACGTTAAGATTTCAAAGTTTAAGTCTACTTCTTAGGGACTTTTGGTCCTGGGGCAGGAGGAAGAGACATCGGCGGCAGCATATATTTAGCATGTTCACATATTTATGTATTAGAGGTTTACTGAAAGTCAGAGTCTTACTCATGGATGCAGAAAGAATGGAATAAGTTGAAAGAGCTGGTGTGGTAGTAGAAGTGGAATGAGAACTGGCTCCTTACCATGTATGCCTTTAATTTAACATTTTGCCCACCTGATAAACACTAGTTATATTTTGTTTTGGAAAACATCTGTCAGCAGTGGAGATAGCTATTTCAAAACAGAAAAATTCTTTGGGGGAAAAACAGTTACACAGGGAAAAGTTTCTTTAGTTTTTCTTCACAATTCTGGACACAAATATAGGGAGGAAAGTTTACTTAGATATAAGGAAACTCATCTAAAAAATATGTTGTGTCAATTTTGTAAACTGCTTCATTTTTCAGAAATAGGTACAGGTTTTTTTTGTTGTTGAGGTATAATTGACATAATGTGTTAGTTTCAGTTGTTCAACATAAAGATTCCTTATTTGTATGTATTGCAGAATGATTACCGCAGTAAGTCTAGTTAAAGCAGTCACCATATGTAGTTACAGTTTTTTTTCTTGCGATGACAACTTATACGATCCTCTCTCCTAGCTACTTTCAAATATTCCGTACACTAATACTAACTATAGTCACTATGCTGTACATTACATCGTCATGACTTCAGCATTTTATAACTGGAAATTTGAAGAAAGGTACAATTTTAAAGTCTGTTTTGGGTTTCAAGAATATGAGCTGATTCTATCTGGATTTTGATCTGGAGGTCTGAGACTATGCCGAAGACTTGAGACTGGAGGAACCAAGGATAGAATTGGGCTTCTGAGCACAGTAGCCAGAAAAGTAGGTGACTAGGAGGAATCTGACCAGAGGTGTTGCCTGCATGTAAATACACCTCTCTAGCTAGGCCTCTTTGGGCTTCCCTTGGCAAAGGATTGGAACTCCAGAGCAAACACGAGGGACTTCTTGGGGTCCACAGGTTTTTAGCTCTCCCAGAGGGAGAATCTATAGGTCTTCCTCATGGAAGAACCTCAGAGATCTCTGTCACCAGGAGTTCGACTGTATGGGTATTTGCTAGTGGCATTGTCACCAAAGGGAATTATTTCCTGGACTTAGGGAAAGATAGCTCTTGCATCACCTAAATGTTCTATTGGGGTCTAGAGGAAGGGGCTAGGATCTTAAATCACAAAGTCTGTGTTCTAGTCTCTCAGCCCTGACTAAGAGCAGGGACCGTATCTGTGTCCCTCATCACTACACACCCAGTGCCTAATATAGTGCGTGACTTGTAGTAGGCATTCAATAAGTATTTGAGTGAGTGAATTAATAAGTATATGGATGTATAACTGTGGAAAAGTCACTTCATCTCTCTGAGCTTCCTCTTTTCCCCTTCGTCTATTAAAAAAGAAGTTTGAACTCAATTAACTTTGTCTCTAGCTCTCAAAATATTTCATTAAAAGTTAAGAGAATATCATTTTAGATAATTAACTCCATTGTAAATACTGATGCAAACTTGAGAGCCATTGACATCAGGGGGCGTATCTCGGTTTCAAGGTAGTTAGGCATATAGGTGAGTTAGATTATTTTTGTAATATTCTCAAAACAAAAGCACCATTAAAAATTTCTTGTAGAGAAAGCAGTTGTGACAAAATACTACTATTTGGTGAATTTAACAACAGTAATAATAAAATATTAGATAAGGTAATTGTTTAGTAAACATAAAGTATGTTTACTAAGTTCTTTTAAGTATAGCTGTGGAAATTTGTCTCCCTTTGCAAAAATTTCATACTTTTTTTTTTTTTTTCAACGTTTATTTATTTTTGGGACAGAGAGAGTCAGAGCATGAACGGAGGAGGGGCAGAGAGAGAGGGAGAATCGGAAACAGGCTCCAGGCTCTGAGCCATCAGCCCAGAGCCTGACGCGGGGCTCGAACTCATGGACCGCGAGATCGTGACCTGGCTGAAGTCGGACGCTTAACCGACTGCGCCACCCAGGCGCCCCAAAAATTTCATACTTTTTAGGGACTTAATTTCTTGTGAAATTTTTATTCTGAAGGTAGAGGAAGTATTAATTGTAAAGCAAACAGGTGAATTTCTGTTTGTTTGTTTTTCCTGAAAAATGAGTTTTCTTAAATTGAGATCTAGTGTTTGGACTGTTATGCCCTGTCACATATCAACCTGACGCCTGTGGTGGTGGTTGGTATGTTTTTCCTTGATAACAGTGTGATTGACAAAGCTGGCACCTTACATTTTACTTTACTGTCACTTAATTACTGATTCTGCTTCCTCTGTACTTTCATTGCTTTATATTTGTGTGTTCCTTAACTTAGAATTTAATGTACCTAAATGCTTAACAATCCTACCTGAGTTTGTAAGCTCTTCTGTTGATTTGGCAGTACCGCCTCCTGTTTTTCTCTCAGCTTTATTGAACTATGATTGACAAATAGAAATTATGTATAATTAAGGTGATAATTTCATATACATGTATATTGTGAAATGATTACCACAATAAGGTTAGTTAACACATCCATCACTTCATATAATTACCTTTATTAGGTGAGAACATATATTTATTCCCTTAGCAGCTTACAAGTATACAATACAGTCTTGTTAACTATAGTCACGTTGCTGTAAATTAGATCCCTAGAATTTATTTGTTTTGTGACTGGAAGTTTGTATCCTCCGACCAACATCTCCCCATTTTGCCTATTCCACAGCCCCTGGCAACCACCAGCCTCCATGTCTATGAGCTTGGCTTTTTTAGATTCTGTGCAAAAATGAGATTATACAATTTGTGTTTCTCTTTCTGACTTACTTCACTTAGCATAATGTCCTCAAGTTTCATCCATGTTGTTGCGAATGGTAGAAGTTTTTTTTTTTTCTGAATAGTATTCCCCTGTGTATTTATACCACATTTTCTTATCCATTCATCTGTCCATGGACACTTAAGTTGTTTTCATGTCTTGACTATTTTTTTTTAAGTTTATTTATTGTGTGTGTGTGTGTGTGTGTGTGTGTGTGTGTGAAAGAGAGAGAGAGAGAGAGAGAGAGAGAGAGAGAGAGAGAGAGAG
>NW_024412400.1:45458458-45605188 GCF_014898765.1 Herpailurus yagouaroundi
AGAGAGAGAGAGAGAGAGAGAGAGAGAGAGAGAGAGAGAGAGAGGAAATTCCAAGCAGGCTCTGCACTGTCAGCACAGAGTCTGGCGTGGGGCTCAATCTCACTCATGAACTGTGAGATCGTGACCCAGGCTGAAATCAAGAGTCGGATGTTTTAACCGACTGAGCCACCTAGGCGCCCCCATGTCTTGACTATTGTAAGTAATGCTAAAATGAACATGGCGGTGCAGATACCTCTTAAAGATAGTAGTACCTTTGGATATATGCCTAGAAGCGGAATTGCTAGGCCATATGGTAGTTCTGTGTTTAATTTTTTGAAGAACTTCCATACTGTTTTCCATAGTGGCAGCACCATTTACATTCCCATCAACAGTGCACAAGGATTCCCTTTTGTCCACCTCCTTCCCAACACTTACTATCTTTTGTCTTTTTGATAATAAGCATCCTAAATAATAGGCATCCTAACAAGTGTGGGGTTATATCTCCTATGGTTTTCATTTGCATTTCCCTGTTGATTAGTGATGTGGAGCACTTTTTAATTTATCTGTTGGCCATTAAAAAAATGTGTTTTTATTTTTTTATTTTTAGAGAGAGAGAGAAGGTGCACTTGAGTGCGGGAGGGGCAGAGAGAGGAGAGGGAGAATACCAAGCCCTTTCATGGGGCTCGATCTCACAAACTGTGAGATGATCTGAGCCGAAATCAAGAGTCCAACACTTAACTGAGCTACTCAGGTGCCTCTTGTTGGCCATTTTTATGTTGTCTTTGGTTCCCCATTTTTAACCGACCGAACCATCCAGGCACCCCAGGTTCCCCATTTTTAATCAGATTATTGACTTTTGGCTATTGAGTTGTATGAGTTCCTTATATATTTTGGATATTAACCTCCTTTTTCAGATACCCGATTTGCAAATATTTTCTCCCATTCTGTAGGTTGCTTATTCATTTTGTTGATAGTTTCCTTTGCTGTGCAGAAGCTTTTTAGTTTGAAATAGGCCCCCACTTACTTATTTTTTGCTTTTTATACCTTTGCTTTTAGGGTCAAATCCAGAAAATCATTGCCAAGACCAATGTCAAGGTGCTTACCAACTATGTTTTCTTCTAGGAGGTCTGTGGTTTCAGGTCTTATGTTCAAGTCCTTAATCCATTTTGAGTTGATTTTCATGTATGATGGAAGATAGTGGTTTCATTCTTTTCATGTTGCTGACAGTTTTCCTAATACCATTTGTTGAAGAGACTACCCTTTTTTCAGTGTTGGCTCCTTTATTGTAAATTAATTGACCATTTTTGTGTGGGTTTATTTCCGGGCTCTTGATTTTATCCCATTGATCTATGTGTCTGTTTTTGTGCTACTACTATACATAGTTGATTACTATAGCTTTGTAATACAGTTTGAAATAAGGAAACATGGTGCCTCCAGCTTTGTTCTTTCTTCTCAAGATTGCTTTGGCTATTCTGTTTTTTTGCTTTTTTTTTTTTTTTTTTGATTCCATACAAATTTTAGGATTGTTCTATTTCTGGAATTTTTATACAGTTGCATTGGATCTGTAGATTGCTTTTGGTATATGGACATTTTAACAATATGAATTTAAAAAAAATTTTTTTTTAACGTTTATTTTTGAGACAGAGAGAGACAGAGCACGAACAGGGGAGGGTCAGAGAGAGGGAGACACAGAATCTGAAACAGGCTCCAGGCTCTGAGCTGTCAGCACAGAGCCCGACGTGGGGCTCGAACTCATGGACCGCGAGATCGTGACCTGAGCTGAAGTCGGCCGCTTAACTGACTAAGCTACCCAGGCGCCCCAACAATATGAATTTTGAACCCTGAAAATGAGATGTCTTTTATTGTGTCTTTAATTTTTTTCATCAATGTCATAAAGTTTTCCTTTTGCCTGTATATGCACTCTGGTGGCCTTTTTCCCTTTTTTTGCTGGGGAAGCCTGTCATATATCCACAGTTTAGTGTTCAGAAATTTTAATGGTGATATTGGATGCTGTTGACTTAATTGCTAGAGTAATGATATAGATTGCTGTCATATTGTTGAAAATTATCTTCCCAATCTTTGTTTTTCTTTGTAAAGTAGAAGCAACTGTAGAGTAAGAAGGGATTTAAGAGTTCTTTAAGTTACTTTTATTGTGATTGAGCAGGCATGTTTGCCCAGTTAGGGGCAGAGTAGGAATAACAGCCAAAGTTTCATTTTTCATGCCTTGGTATTTTGTAAGCTTTCTGTGCCCCAGTTTTGCAAGTCTCTATTTTAGATGTGTAAGAGTTGTTTTCATTTCAGTGTTTATACTTAATGATAGCTCCCCAAAAAGCAAGGTGATTTGAGAGCTCAAAATATGCTAACATATGTGAATAGATACTTGCTGCTGCCCAACAGTAACCCAAGTCTGTAATGTTTAATGTTCTAATAGATGGATATACATGGGGGAAGGTAACTTAAATATGTGAAATTTGTGAAAAAACCTCCATGTTGCCATCCTCCAACATCAATCATTATTACTTTGTCACTGTTCATTAGAAACACTTTTAATCCTGGCAATTTTTAGACTTTGTCTAAATGCAAAATAAGTGTAGGCATATTCTGAAGGACTTAATGGAAGCACTTTTATTTTTCTGCAGTGTTTCCTGAGGTTATAGGCGGGTGTTTGAGGAGTACATGCGGGTTATAAGCCAGCGGTACCCAGACATCCGCATTGAAGGAGAAAATTACCTCCCTCAACCCATATATAGGTAAGTAAATTTCAGTAACTTAAAAGTAATTTTTTTAATGAATTTTTTTTTCACTTCGGTGAGTAAACTTCTGTGAATTGGTTCAATTAATTGGTTATTATAACTTCTTAGTTGGTTATAATGTACAGAGAAACTCTTTTACAAATAGCAAGTTTATTTGATCCAAATTTAGAAGAATTTTACTGAAAGAAGGAAAAGAGGAGGATTTTTTCAGAGGTGGCAATCTTTTAAAGATGTGTTTTCTTATATAATTTTTATTTTGGAAATAAATGAAGAACACCCAAATTTTTATACAAAGTCAATGGTGTAAAATTCCGTGCTGTTAATAGGATTTTTAAAGGCTAATGCTGTATAATTTTACAAGTTAATTTTTTATTCATTTAAAGGATATTTAGTTTTGTTTTAAAACTCCACAATGAACTTTAGTTACTATCTTTTTCACTAGTTGTAATTAGTAAGTTCCAGATTTGGTGTCTAGAAAATGTCTGTATACATATACTTGAGTTAGGAAGTTTTTGAATTAGGTGAGAAATTGTGGCTTCTGATGAATTTATATATATTTTTTTCTTTTGATAGACACATAGCATCTTTCCTGTCAGTCTTCAAACTAGTATTAATAGGCTTAATAATTGTTGGCAAGGATCCTTTTGCTTTCTTTGGCATGCAAGCTCCTAGCATCTGGCAGTGGGGCCAAGAAAATAAGGTATGTAACTTAATAGTTTGGTAGCTGTAGGTTTTTAGGTTGTCAATGGAAATATTTTACTGGATTGTTGTGTACTTGTTGCTGATTCACCTGTCCACGTGTATTATTTCAGCTTCAATCATTTTTTAATCTTTGGGCAAGACACTTAACCGTTTTTGGACTTAGTTTTTTGTTTGTATTTGTTTTTCTTTTCTTGGCCTTCGTTTTTATGTTTATGTATTAAGAATGATTAGCTCTTATCTTTTTACTATTTTTTTTTAAAGTTTATTTATTTTGATGGCGGGAGAGGGGAAGGGTCAGGGACAAAGAGAGGGACAGAGAAAATCCCAAGCAGGCTCCGCACTGTCAGCACAGAGCCCCACACAGGGTTCTAACTCAAGAACTGTGAGATCATGACCTCAGCTGAAATCAAGAGTCGGACGCTTAACAGGTTGAGCTACCCAGGCGCCACATCTTTTTACTATTTGAAGGATAGTGAGGTGTGACTTTAGTAGAACCTGGGCACAAAATAATTTAATACCTGATATTGATTATATAGATTAGGTCAAATCATATACAAAAAACATAATATATATAGAATGGAAGGCTTTTATACCAAACAATATGGGTATTAATGGGTTTATTCACATTAAAAATGGGATTTCTGCTGATTTGTTCTTATTAAAATTTTCTGTTTTTATTACTTGTCCTTTGACTCTTCTGTTCAATCAGTATAAATAGACATACAAATCTTGTGCTGTCTCTTCTCCTTTGTAGGGTCTTGCTGTAGCATACGTTCTTTTTAGATATCTTTCATTTGTTTCACTTAAAATCATCTTTTTCTGGAGGGTCTTTCTGCTATGAGAAATACAGTTTTATTTCTCTCGGATGAGATTGCTTCTTAGGTTTCCTTCTGAGAAGTATTCTGGTTTCTGGTCTTATTCTTTAGTTCTAGGCTGAAACTACTTTTAGTGGACTCCTACATAGCTATGCTTTTTTTTTTTTTTTCCTTAGGAAAAAACTTATTTCCAGTAACAGGCAAGGCTTCTTAAAATAAACATCATCAGGTGCTACCTCTCACTGAACTGTGTCTCTACCCTGTCATTAGTAAGATTGCTATGCATAAGATTAAGAATTAGAAGTTAAGTACTCATGACGTTTTGTGTTACATTTATTAATTCTATTGATTCCATCTTTAGTGCATTTTACTTCTGAAGACATATAACATTATTGATCTATGGAAGAGGAATATACTTGAAAGCTGTAGTTTTCATGCAACTTCCTTGTGTATTGTTTGCATGAAAATAGACATTTCCAAATGCGAGAGTAACCTTTAAGAAATTAAAGCCTACCTAGTTCAAGTGGGACTGGGAGGAGAGCTCTTTCTCTTTTGCTATGAGCATTTTTATTAACTTTTTTTGAAACAACTTGTTGTGAATTGATATCTTCACTACATCCTGCTTTTTATCCTGCTTTTTAGTCAGGTGATTTTATTAAAACTTTTCTGTCCACCAGGGAACTTCTCTTTGGAAAGGGTATAGGTACACATTCAAAAGGGAAGTGAATGTAATTCAATATGCAAGTGCTTTCTCTTACCAATTTTTTTATTTGACTCAAAACGATTTGTTTGGAACGTGGACAGGTTGTATTGAATACGTGGAGTTGCTCTTTATTGCATCACTAGTCTCTTGTGAATTCATACCTTACATTATAAAAATGGTGAAATAAACCCTTCTTATGCTGGTATTTGTTTAACTTATTAAGGCTATTACGAGATCTTGAGAAATTCTGTCTCTACATTATGAATATATATTCTTGAGTGTGTATACGGCTGTGAATGAATGCATTTTTCTTATTCTGTATATGTTATCTGAACATATAGAAGAGCAATAATAGTCTGTATAGAAACTTTTAAAGTAGATTTAAAAACAATCATTATCAAATAAAAATGAGTCTGCATATTTAAAAGATTACTGTGTCTTCAGTTATAATATTGTTTTGTCTTTAAAATAACTTTGCCTGTTGTACTTAATTATATTTTCTTTTAGGTCTATGCATGTATGATGGTTTTCTTCTTGAGCAACATGATTGAGAACCAGTGTATGTCAACAGGTGCATTTGAGATAACTTTGAATGGTGGGTTCTGAGTAATTTGCATTTTGTAACACATTTTATTTTTTATTTTTTTAATTTTTTTTTAATGTTTATTTATTTTTGAGACAATGCGAGAGACAGAGTGCAAGCAGCGGAGGGGCAGACAGAGGGAGACACAGAATATGAAGTGGGCTCCAGGCTCTGAGCTGTTAGCCCAGAGCCCAACGCAGGTCTCGAACTCACGAACTGTGAGATCACGACCTGAGCCAAAGTCAGGCGCTTAACCGACTGAGCCACTCAGGCGCCCCGAATTTTGTAACACATTTTAAATGATTTGTAATGACCTTTAGGCTTTTCTGTTTTCCATAATATGCAAAATTATCACTTTCTATGGTCCTCATCTCCCCTGGCTTGAGAATTATATCCATATGATGACTCCTGAATGTACTCAACAGAGTTCTAGATCTTTCTTCTAGGTGCTATACTTGGGAATCTTAAACTCCTACTCCCAATCTATTGATTGCCTCTGCTTCCTGCAATTCTTATGTACTCCAATTTGCTCCTCCCATGGCATTTCTTGTTTATTTATAATGGCACCATTATCATTCTACCCAGTTACCGATGTCAGAATCCTAGGATAACCTCAGTTTCTCCCTTACTCTCCATATCTGATGGATTACTAAGTCTGATTCTTAATTCTGCTGTCTACATTTCTCAAAAATCTACTTCTCTTTATCTTTATTACCACCACTCTAGTCCACGCCATAATTATTTTGTTACCCTCTAATACATTCTCTAAACCAGAGGTTGTCATATATGACCTATGAGCCACAGTAGTTTTTACACTTTTTTAATGGTTCCAAAACATCAAAAGAATATTTTAGGGCACAAGGAAATTAAATGAAATTCAAAATTTAGTGTTTATTACCTAAAGTTTTGAGTTCCGTCAAAAAATTTGTGGAAATTTAGTTCTCTGGTTACCTTTGTGATTTCTTGGATTTTGCCTCTTGATCTGTAAAGCCTAAAACATTTATTTTCTGGCTTCTTACAAAAAAATCTGCTGATCCCTGTTCCAAACAGTGGGGTGATTTTTTTCTGTTTTTTAATGCACATCATTTTCGTCTCATTGCTTTACTGCCTCAAGTTCATTAAGTGGCTTTACTTTGTCCTCAAGATAAAGACCAGAACATTTAACATAGCCAAAAGGTCCTGCATGATGTAGACTAGGGATTAGCAAACCATGGCCATGTGCACTCTCTGTCCTGCCGCCTGTTTTTTAAATAAGATTTTATTGGAACACAACCATGCCCTTGTTTTGCCTGTTGCTTCTTTCAGACAACAATTAGAGTTGAGTAGCTGTGATAGACTATATGTCTTTGCAAGCCGAAAATGCTTGCTTCCTGGCTCTTTATAGTTTGTTGACTCTGATCTAGTCCCCATTCACCTATCCAGCCTCTCTTGTACCAGCACTCTTCTCCTGTGTTTCAGCTCTTACTTTTAATGATACCTTTCAATTTTAATAATACCTCTCACTTATAATAATAATTGCAAAGGCTCCTTTGTAGCCTCCCCTGTGTCCCTCAGCATCTTCTGCTTTTAATCTTAATACACAGTTGTGATTTGTAGCTATTTTGTATAGTACTTTCTATATTTCCCCTACTGAAATGTAAACTATACAACGGTGTAATTACAGAAATGTAATTCTGTGGTTCACTTCTGTATCCTTAGCTGTATATATAGACGATAAATATTTGTAGAATGAACACTTATTATAGACTCATCTTTAATTTTAGGGGGTGGTACTGTTTATTTTTATAGATGTGCCTGTGTGGTCCAAGCTGGAATCTGGTCACCTCCCATCCATGCAACAGCTTGTTCAAATTCTTGACAATGAAATGAAGCTCAATGTGCATATGGATTCAATCCCACATCACCGATCATAGCCCCACCTATCAGCACTGAAAACTCTTTTGTAAGTAGTTTAAAAATACAATAACTATTTATAGGTATCATTCTCATCACAAATCAGCAAGGTACTAGATATTCTAGTGTCTATTATCACTTGAGTTCCCAACTTAAGATTTAATAGATGGATGTTTTCTTTATTAAAATTGATTAAGTGATCAAGAGCATTTTGGACCTGCCAAAACAAGGTAAGGTTGTGCTAATAATTTTATCTTCAAGGCTTAAGAGCTGGGCCTGTAACGTCATTTTTTGGACTCTGAACTCCTACTAATGGTCAGAATTGGTATATTACGCTAGAATATTTATATACATATCTTCCCTTTACCTGCAACTAACGAGTTGCTAAGAGTGTGCAGATTCTTTTAACATGGTCAAGATAGAAAAGTTATAAGCAAATGTGTGTGAACACAGAGAGGTGAATATTAGTTAACTTTTGCTTAGCAGAGATGTTCTCTGTTCTCTTCTTATTAATAAGTTGATTTTATAAGAGTGAAGTTTGAAATAAAATACTCTTTTTTGTCTATGTCTTTCAGACATTAAGGGATTTTTTGCAAGAGCAGCGTGACTGACATTATGAAGGCCTGTACTGAAGACAGCAAGCTGTTAGTACAGACCAGATGCTTTCTTGGCAGGCTCGTTGTACCTCTTGGAAAACCTCAATGCAAGACAGTTTTTCAGTGCTGGCACATTTTGGAATTCTGCACATTCGTGGAGTGCAATAATACTGTATAGCTTTTTTTTCTTCCCCAAATTCACTCAGTTAATAGTTTTTAAAAAATGTAGACATTACTACTTGTACCTTTTTTTTCCTTAGTCATACTTGGAAAAGTAGAAAATTGAGTTACAATTTGACTTTTTTTCAAAGATGTCTGTTAAATCTGTTGTGATTTTATATGAATTTTCCTTTTTTATAGTTTAAAATTGATCTTTTTGGGAATACAGCTGAAGTTCCCAAAAACTTTATAAGAGTTTATCAGGCATCTTTAATTTGGTCATGTCCAATTTATATAGTTTTCAAAACACTGCAGATTGTGAACAGTGCATTATATGAGATAATGGGGGGAAATCCTATATCTAGAGTACTCTACCAATTTGTGTGTGTATGTGCGTGTGTGCGTGTGTGATTACCAGAGAATTACTAAAAGACCAACTGCTTTTTAAATACTGTTATGTAGTTCAAGTGTCTTGCCTTGACCAATCTAATGAGTTGATTAACTGGGCCTTTATACCTAACTCAATAAAAAACTAAGCGGATGTAAGTTAAATAAAAAGTTTGAATTTATTGCCCAGCGTACCTATTAACCTTATATTTAAAATTGTCTTCCTCAATTTTTGTTATTTCATAAGTAACACATTTTAGATTCACACACAGTAATAAGTCATTTACCATTTTTAGGATAACTGAAACTCATTTCAAAGTTCAGTTGAACTTCTTTACAACATTAATTTTAGGTGAATGGAGACTACTTGCCTAATAATTTAACTTGTTTACCATCATATATCAGAATTTTATTATATTTAAGGAACAAAATTGAAAAGTTTTTTATTCAGTGAATTTCATATCTTTCCAGAGTTCTAAAAAGATAGTTTTTTTTTTTAACAAAAAACGTAAACTGATGGACTGTAAAAGTAATTAAGTGGAAATAGGATCATAATGTATAAAAATAGTCCTATAGCAACAGTCTTAACATATTTTAGCATCCATATGGGAATAGGAATGATAGGTCTAGATTTGTTACTAGAAATAAAGTGATTTGAGGAAAAATTATGAGCTAATTCAACATTTGGTCTACCGAACACTTAGCACAATCTTATACTTCATTTATCACTGGATATTTGTTGAACTGATGTCTGGTAATCATCATGATTTTACAGCCTCAAGGTGGAATATACTGTAATCTCTAGCTAACAGGAAGTTAGTCTGATAATTCACTTCAGGAAATTGATTTAATGGCTTATCCTTTTAATTAAGACTGCAGAACTGTTAACCTAAGTTCCTATAATGGCAAGAGTCAATACAATTTAAGCTGGAAGTTACTAAGAGGTTATTATTCAGGTGTAATATCTTATCTTTGCCTAGGGCTTAAAACCTTGTTAACTTAATTAGTACTAGCCCAGACTTCCTGTCTCTTGTAAAGTGAACACAGTGCTCAGTGTGTTTAGGGTCTTTCCTCAGCTGATGGCCATTCCACTAGTGACAAGTTAACCTTTTGGCATTTAGACCTTCCAAACTCAAGCCTTGGGTATTCCCATGTATCTGACAGGTTAACCTTGAAGAACCTAGGATTAAATTTTAACTTTTTCTCATGTTTGTCTTGGGTGAATAATTTGTCTTTTGGAGAATAGCTTTAAGTGGCCTAGATGCTGATAAAACTCAGTGTCTTATTTTGTCGACACTCATCTCAATATTGTTTTATCTTTGACCGTATTTAAATCTAGGATTTAATAGTCTAGTGAAAAAATTAGTGGGAAGCATGAATATTGGAAAAGGGGAAAGTTAAAAAGAAAGTATTTAGAATTAGTTTATTATATTTCTAACATTTCAGAATTTATTAGTTGCTTACAAACTGGTGTGGCTGTGTTGTTTATAAATGTTTATGTACTATGTTAATTAGAAGACCATAGGACATTACAGCAGCTTGGCTAATGTTATTGGTGTGTTTACCACAGTTGCTCTTGTGGACGAAATTACTTGTTAGATTAATAAAAAAAAAATCTGTTGGCAAAATATGGCTTTATACCTCAGTATCAAGATATACAAAACATATACTTCAGAATATAAATACATTTTTTATGGCATTAACATTAATGACAGCAGTTGGTCAGCCTTTACCATTATCAAAGTCCAGCAGGAGTCCAATGATGATTCTTTCTTATTTTGAATGTTATTAGTTTGGGACCTTGATTGGTTGGTATTTTATCACTGTCATAATTTTAAATAATTCAGATTTTAAAACTAGCCTGCAGATTTCTAAAGCATGATTTGATGATATTCAATACTAGGGCTTTAAAAAAAATCTCTTGAGAGAAACGCGAGGGATTGTAAAGTTTAGTGACTTACTATGATAGCATTGTGAAAATAAACTTACGTTGAGCTGATGTGAAAGGAACCCCTCTTTTGTGGAATTAAATCTATGCTAGGACACTTCACATAACAACTGTATTTAGGACATTTTATTTTGTAAAAATTGTTGGTATCAAATAGCATGTTCTCTTTCTAATGCTTTTTTAACCCAGCCAGTGCTAACACTTCACCTCCTCCCTCTCGGTCTGGTACTCGAGTCTTCCTGCTCTTGGATTGTAAACTGCTTCTCAAGCCTTATGGTCCCTTTGTGTTTCAGTGTTGCTGAACTGACAACAGGTCTGTAGCGTGATTCTGTGCTGGGTTGGAGCAGAGAGCAGCAGTTTACGTCATTGTCCATCATTACCCCCAACCTCCAGAATTTCTGAGAAAGTAAAAGTGACATTCCCAAATCTGGAGAAAAATAATATGAGGACGTCCCCTCTTGACCGATAGAGGCAATTTAATGATCTCACAAGAGGAAACAAAGTGCAGATATTTTTAAAAAATTCTGGTGAGCCTCTCCATTCCATGGTCCTGGGCTCTTTTTCCCTAGGCTTCAGAAAAGCGAATAGATGTGGACTTAGTTCCAAACTGTATCTTGAAGAAAAATATAAACTGGTCTCAGAGTGGGAAGAGTGTTAAGTTGCCTGCTCTCTATCAAAGCTTTTTAGAATGTTTTCTGTTGCCTGTGTTGAGCGAAATAAAAAGGAACATGATAACTATGTAAATATACTGTAGCATTAGTTTCAAAACTTTTTGTGTGCCTAAGAATCATTGGGACAAATTCCTGGATGCCATCCATAGAGATTCAAATTCAGTTGATCTGAGATGGGACCCAATAATTTGCATTTCAGACAGGCTTCCCGATAATGCTGGTGCTGTCTGTCTGTAGTCCACACTGAGGAGCACTGCGCCATAGAGCAGAATGCAGAAGGCTTATGACTGAACCTGCAAGAAAGTGTACCACATGGAACAGAAGAAAATGTTGTCCATTTGCTTCATGTTTATAGAGTGACTCAATAAGAATTCAGTAAAATGGGAACTCAAAGAGGAAACAGAATGCGAGGAGCGGGAGATTATGTTTCCAAGAAACATTGAGGACTCAGTTGTCCCAAGTAATCTGTTTTATCTATGTGGCAAAGTTGTGTAGTTATCCTTTGTTGGCTTCGTATTTTAAAACTTTTTAGGGGCACCTGGGTGGCCTCAGTTGGTTAAGCATCCAACTTCGGCTCAGATCATGATCTTGCGGTTCATGAGTTCAAGCCCCTCATTGGGCTCTGTGTGACAGCTCAGCGCGTGGTGCCTGCTTCGGATTCTGTGTGTCTCTCTCTCTGCCCTTCCTCTGCTCACGTTCTGTCTCAAAAATAAATAAACATTAAGAATTTTTTTTTAACTTTTTAGATAGATGTTTTAAAAGGAAATGTTAAATCTTTGGGTCTGTAATTTATTTTAATTGCCAGATTTTCTTAGTGCAAAAGAGGCAACATGCCTGCATTATGCTTACATTTAATAGTGACTACTGATCTTGATTTTTACATAAAACAAATCTATTTAAATTCTTACAATTCTGAGTAGAGAAAATGCATACTTTTAGTTTTATTGTAGTAATCAGAATAGAACTCTTAAAATCACGAGGGAAACCCAATCTGAATTAAGCCCCTCCACCAAAGCAAAGGATTTACTGGTTCATGTAAATGAAAAATCCAGTGTAGAGTTGGCCTCAGGGATTCAGATGTGATTATCAGAACTCTCTAAGTGGGTCTAATTTCTCCATGAGCCTTCACCAAAACTGGGGAGAAGATTTTGTGGGATTGGGGAGGACGAGGGAGGAATGAGAGCACATATAAAGTCTCAGAAGATTGCTCTGGTGCAGCTGGGGTCACGTTCCTATCTTTGAATTTTGAAGCCACTCTAAAAATACTGTCCCCCGTTAACCCTTCCTTTCCTCTAATTAATGACTTTTCTCCCTCCACTCAACCTCCTTCCTATTCAGGATTATAATTGCTTAAGACAAGTTTATGACTTTGTAGGTATAAGCTGCTCAGATTAAGTGCTTAGCTGTTTGGGAATTAATCTGGAATGGATAGAGCCAGCATTGGGTCGCTTGGCTTGGTTAATAAAGGTATTAGAGTCTCAGCAGCAGGTTGCTCGCTCTATTCCCTCAGGCCACTGGCAATGCTCATTTACTTTGTGTACTAGCAACTCTTAGCAGAGAAAAAAAACAACTACTGCTCCTTTGTTTATTGTTACTCTTGAGTTGCTAAGAGCACATCTGTTTGCAGGTGAGTGTGCTGATGACATTTTCCCTTAAACATTCTTTTTCGAACTGTTAGAAAATCTACAGGATTTCATCTCTTAATAGCTCACAGAATTTAGAGATGAGACACTAAATGGTATAAGAATGTATGTTTAAACAGTAGGCTACCTATTGTGATTCTCCCAGTAAAATTCTGTAATGTACAGATATATGGAAATTTGGTGTTGTGAAAGATTTTCAGATCTACCTCAATACTTCAAAGGAAGATGAAGAGAGGTTAAGTATCTCGGCCCTGGTTCTTTAGCTTGAGATAGTGCTGCAACGAAAAGAAAAGGAACAACCCCCCTCTGCCCCCCAAGCTCCATCTTCGGTGAGGCCTGGGGGAGGACGAGAAAAAGCAAAGAGGGCTTTGTTAGAAATTGCCCCAGGTCAGAAGAGAAGAGACAGTAACAAAGCAAACTTCAAAATGTAATCTCCCTTTCGCCTCACAACTGTTTCTTTACTTTTACTTCAGCTAGGATGCACCGGAATTTTCCAAATCACCCAAACCAATAAAAAGGCCAGGGAGTGCAGGAGACACCAGGAGGAAAGGCAAGTTTGCACGACAAATTCTTACCCTCACATAAACAGATGCAAGCCACAGATTGATTCAGCCTGTTTCCCCACCTTCCCTAAAAGTGGATTTATGAATTGCGGTTTTTCTGACCACTTACCCTCTTAACTGCTTATGTGATCATTGCAAAGCATATGGAGAGATTTCCATTTACGTGTCCTAGGGAAGGAGGTTACCTCCTCCATAAGATGAGTTTAAAAACACCACGCCTGCCTCTGAGCTGGAGTTTGGATCGTATGTTCTCTTCAAGTTCTTGGATTTTTAATTCACGAAAGATTCTGCATTCCACGAGAATTCTCCATTCTCAGTGCTTCTGCTGAGGAACAGGTCTGCCTGGGACCGGGGCTTGATGTGACCCATTGCAAAACAATTTTGTTGACCTCTTTTAGTTTAAAATCCATGTGAAAGATTTCGTTTCACTCCAAGTTGTTGATGTTGGTTTTAACAAGAATATTTATTTTTAACTTCCTAAAGCTTCAAGCAAAATTCATCCCCTTAAAAAATTGTGTTTCTCCTGAGGCTGTGTGTAACTCCTCCATGGCATCTTATTTCTCTTGGGGGAGCGTGCGTGTGTGTACACATCATCCTAAGAAATAGAGTGAGCTACGTTAGAGGCTCGTTTCCTTTAAACTTCTATAAACTAACTTTCTGTCCAGTCTGTAGTAAAGCGCCATGCTTAAGAATTACTGTAGTGACTGAAGGAGTAGGTTCCAGGAAATTTGTACCCAGAAGACGCATGTGGAAAGATCCTGAGAAGCACAACTCCGAGTTATAAAATGTTGAAGAGAGTTACGATACCAAAAAGCTAAGTAAATACCGTACAGAGTAACGTAATGACAAACATGCTGGAGGAAAAGCCTCTGAAAGCCTTGAGGGAGGCAAAAATGGTAGCCCAATAAGTGCTGCCTGCGAATGAGGAGGTGGATGAATGAATGGGTTTTGTTAAGGCAGTGGTTCTCGACTGTGGGGGTTTTATTCTCTAGGGGACGTTGGTGAGGAGATACTTCTGATGACCGACACGAATGGGAGGCAGGGTGTGCTGCTCCGGGCAGCCGTGAGCAGAGCCAGAGATGCCGCAGATTAACCCACAGTGTCCAAGGCAAGCTTCCACCACAACAGAGAATCTGGTCCAAAATGTCAGTAGGGCCGGTGTTGAGAACTCTGGGTTACAGTTAGGAGAGTGGGACAAGGGTGCTGGGAAATGCCAAGAAAAAGACTGAGCGACAGACTAGTCAGGAGACACACCCTCGGGGACATCCGCTCGTGCAGAGTGACTCAGAATGGAGCCTCACAACCACAGCCTCCAGCTGGGACCTGGGAGGGGAAGTCCCTTAGCTCAGCCAGCCCCTTGGGGTGGGGGAGGACAGCCCTTTTCTAACCGAGCCTGAAAGGGATTTGCTGTCAGTGAGGCCTAGTGTGCTCTCAGAGCATCCCCTTTGCCTCTTTGAGATGTTTTCTGTGTTTACATTTAAAATTACCTTCACAGAGGAAGCCTTTCATTTCAATAATGAAATAAAGGCTAAATTGGAGGTGACAAACATTTTCATGGGAAAGACCGTCAAATGTAACAAGCCAACGAAGAAATTGCCCTTATTAAATCCTGTTCCTTTTTGAATAGGAAAAAATGTCACAGAACTTTGCTTACTGTTGGTAGTGGCCCACCCCGGAGGACATCAGTGGGTACAAAAAGGCTTCAGTGTTTCCCATGGAAGTTCCGGTTTCCTTGGAATGTGTGCTAAAGCGAAGCTTTGAAATACATAACCTAAGGTGGGGAGGGGGGGGGTGCCCGTGGGCGGGGAGATTGACTTTGGGGAGGTTTCCCTCTCCTCCTCCCTGAAGTATTTGCATTAATTAGTTGGATGGTGAGAAGTGATAACATTCCATACCACTGGAGTCCAGAAATGTTTCCCAATAATTACAATGTAGTTTAATCATCTGGGCCTCTACCTTTCCTTAGGCTGACTGAGGCGGGGGAAGTAGCTTTAGAGTCTGTACTGAGAGCCAAGCAAATCCGCACTTGTAAATCAGTCCTATTCTTGGAATTTTCCTGCTTCAGAATAACACTTCCATTTAGTCCCTTAAAAGCTTTTTTTGGAGGGGTTTCTGTGTGTTTGGTAACGGGAAGGATAAAAGTTGTGAAGATGTGTAACACAATTTCTACATTCAGGGAGCTTAGAACAGAAGACACACAAAAATGTTAAACATGGCAAATCCTGATACAAGAAGCCTCACAAGAGGGCCCCGGGAGCAGAGAAGGATGGGACATTGGATTTAAGCCCTTGAAGATAGAATTTTCAATACATGGGTGTGAGGGGGGATGGCACAGAAGGAACAGCATTTTAGAGATCAGAAAGCACGGAGGCACAGGGTCTTTGTGGCTAATTCCTGTAGGGGAAGGGGTCCAGAGCATAGTATATGGAGGAGGGGTAGGGGACGAGGGATGATACAGTGGGAAATAGGCTGGAAAGGTGGGTTGGGGAAAGATGATTGAGGGCATTAAGAGCTGAGGAATTGGGCTGTGTTCTATGGATGATAGCCACAGAAGGTTTTTGTGTGGGTGAGCAGTGAGATCAGATCTGGATTTTAAGAAGTGAGTCCGGCTGTATTCCCACCAACAGTGCGAAAGTATTTCTCTTTCTCCACAAACTGATGCAGCCACTCTGGAAAACAAAAGTAGAACTACCAGGGCACCTGGGTGGCTCAGTCAGTTAAACGACCAACTTTGGCACAGGTCATGATCTTACTGTTGGTGAACTCACCAAAGCCCACATCGGTTCTGTGCTGACAGCTCAGAGCTGGGAGCCTGCTTCAGATTCTGTGTCTCCCTCTCTCTCTGCCCCTCTCCCGCTCATGCTCTCTTTCTCTCTCTCAAAAATAAACATTAAAAAAAAAAAAGTAGAACTACCCTACAACCTAGCAGTTTCACTACTAGGTATTTATCCAAAGGATACAAAAATTCTGATTCAAAGGGGCACGTGGACCCCAATATCTGTAGTAGCACTATTAACAATAGCCAAATTATGGAAATTATCGACTGATGACTGGATAAAGAGGTTATGGTGACTGGATAAAGAGGACTGGATATATACTGATGTGTGTGTGTGTGTGTGTGTGTGTATATATATATACACACACACACACACACACACACACACACACAATGGAATATTGCTCCGCGATCAAAAAGAATGAAATCTTGCCATTTACAACAACATGGATGGAACTAGAGTGTAGTCTGCTAAGTGAAATAAGTCAGAGAAAGACCAATATGATTTCACTCGTGGAATTTAAGAAATAAAACAGATGAACATAGGGGAAGGGAAGGAAAAATAAGAAAAACAGAGGGAAGGCAAACCATAAGAGACTCTTAAATACAGAGAGCAAGCTGAGGGTTGCTGGAGGGAAGATAGGTGGGGAGATGGGTTAACTGGGCGATAGGCATTACAAGAGGGCACCAGTTGGGATGAGCACTGCGTGTTCTGTGTAAGAGATGAATCACTAAATTCTACTCCTAAAACCAATATTACACTGTATGTTAACTAACTTGAATTTAGATACATTTTTTAAAAAAGGGATTCTGGCTGTAGTGAGGATACGGGGTGGGAATGGAGGGGAGGCTGGGAAGGGGAAAGAAATATCCAGAGGCTCTAACAAAAACATTATTCTGGCATTCTCTTAGCATCTCTTTAGACTTCTTTGACCTTGGAAATATATACTGTAATTTATTCAATTAAAAAAACCAGTGTGAGCTTTTGTGGTTACAGTCCCTTTGTAGTCGAGTTTTCTTTTACTTTAGGGTTCCCTATCACGCTGAAACTAGACTCCCTCAGAATTCTCCTCCTTTAAATCTAAAGTTTCATGTTTACAATACAGCTTTTAACCCTTGGGTATCATTTACATTCCTCTCGGTATCTATTTTCTGCTCATTGCCTAAGGAGCCTCCCTTCTTGCCCTGAGAGCATGAAATTCACTGTAATTAAAGTGCCTGGTGGTTTAGTGTGATTGTTCTTTCTTGTTTTTCTGAGACGTCATCCTTGCCCTCTGTGGCCCAGCCCAGGGTATAATCTTAATTAACATCTACAGTCCATGTCCTGTGAGTACTGATTTCAGGAAGGACACTGAGCCTAGACCTTCACTTGGGGGGTTAATTTTTCTTATTAATTCCAAGGAAAATTGTATGATGGAAAGTAAACTGATTACTCCCTTGAACTGAATGAGAAATCCATGTCAATACAAGTATGAACAGGACCAGAAGTGTTATCTTGATGAAGTCTGAAATCTTGCTAGGACTCTGCTGGGCTGCCTGATACATTTAGGATCCTAACTCCCACCCCAATCAGAATGGCATAATGTACTTGTTTTTTCCTGGAGAGTAGTGGGTGGTGACTGAAGATTTCTCAAGTGTCCCTCATGGTGGGGTTGTGACTCTCCATCTTTTTCTCTTCTCAGAAATTCATTTAATTGGGATTACCTGGAACTGAACCTTCCTGAATAAACTAGAGAAAGATGAAATATGTGAAATGACTATTTTCAGAAATTGGACAGCAGGCAGTGCAGGACCTTGATCCCTAAGAGGGAAATAACAAGGAACTACATACAATGCTGTAGGCTTTCTCTTGGAGGCTGTACTGACATAGTCTGCTATAACAAAATATCATAGGCTGAGTGGCTTAAAAAACAGAAATTTATGTTCTTACAGTTATGAAACTAGAAGGCCAAAATCGAAGTGCAATCAGGGTTGGTTCCTGGTGAGGCCTGCCTTCTGGCTTGTGGATGGCTGTCTTCTCACTGTGTCCTCACATGATTTCTCTTCTGTGGCCACATGGAAAGAGAGAAAGAGAACCCTGTGTCTCTTCTTAGGACACCAGCCTGGGCACCTGGGTGACTCAGTCAGTTGAGCATCCAACTCTTGATTTCAGCTCAGGGTTGAGCATGGAGCCTGCTTGAGATTCTCTCTCTGTCTCCCTCTGGTCGCGCTCTCTCTCTCTTTAAACGGGGGCGGGGGGGGGGGGGACCAGTCCTATAGGATTAGGACCCCACTCCTATGACCTCATTTAATTACCTTACCAAAGCCCCTGTCTCTAAATATAGTCCTATTAAGGATTAGGGCTTCAGTATATTGGAGGGAACACAATTGAGTTGGTAACAGAGGCACTTTCCAGACCAATGTGCAGAGATCCCAAGCAGAGCGCAGTCATTTTACTAAGCTGAGGAGGCAGATTGGAGTTCAAGGAAGTGGCTAGAATTTTAGGAAAGAAACCACAGAGGTGGGAGCTATGTGAAGAAAGACCTCCAGAAGTCTCCATAGTTCTCTTGAGTGTAATGCTGAAACCCAATGAGGCTGTACAAAGAATGGAGGGTTGTAGGAGCACGATTCCCAGAGCTCAGAAAGGCTGAGAATCATTCATGTGTTGAGCTGCTAGAATGGAGATTTATACATGTAGGACATTCAGTCAAGACTCCAGAAGGTTACACCTTGGCAGTAGGGCTGAACTAGCCCAGAGTAAAGACTGCCCTCAGCTCACACCAATAAGCTTAATAACAAGCCTTGAAAGGCTCACCATGATCCAAAATTAACCTAATTGCCTCACAGAATGCTCCTAATGTCCTGTAAAGGAAACAATAAAATTTAACAATCCCCAATACAGAGTTTGTGATGCTGATTTAACAAAAAATTACTGCGCGTGGAAAGACTCAGGAAAATGTGAGTCATAGCCAGGAGAAAAAACTGATAAATGGAAGCTACCCAGAAATGACTAACATGATGGAATTAGCAGACAAAGATTTTCATATAGTTTTTTTTGTTTTTTTTTTTTTTTACCATTTATTTATTTTTGAGAGACAGAAACAGAACGAGCAGGGGAGGGGCAGAGAGAGAGAGAGGGAGACACAGAATCTGAAGCAGGCTCCAGGCCCTGAGCTGTCAGCACAGAGCCAGATGTGCGGCTCGAACCCGCGAACCATGAAATCATGACCTGAGCTGAAGTCAAATGCTTAACCGATTGAGCCACTCAGACACCCCAATGCCGTTTTTATACATATGTTCAAATATTTAAAAACATGAATACAATCACAAGAGAAATTGGATGTATAAAAAAGGAACCAAATAGAACTTCTAGCAGTGGAACAATGCAATATCTTACATGAATAATTTACTGGAGAAGCTTATAAGAAGATTAGACACTGATGAAAAGGTCGGTGAATTTGACACAGCAAAAGAAACTAAACTGAAGGAAGAGACACAAGACTGAACATCAGTGACCTGTGGGACAATATTATGAGAGAGAATTTTTGAGTAACCAAAGTCTTGGGGCAGAGAGAAGAAAATATTTGAGAAATAATGGTGAAAAATGTTCCCAAAAGTCTGTGTTTTGTTGAAATATAATTCACATGCCACACAATTCACTCATTTAAACTATACAAATTGATGTCATTTAGTATATTTACAGGCTTGTGCAACTATCATTGCAACCTAATTTTAGATCATTTTGTCCTCGCTAAATCCCCTCCAATCACAGTCAGTTTTAGAGTAATTTCATCACCTTCAAGAGAACCTCCAATACGATGATAATTAGAACTGACTGGAGCAGACATCCTTGAATATTCCTGATTTTGGTGGAAAGCGTCTAGTCTTTCACCTTTAAGTCTGATACTAGCAGTGAAGTACCTAGCGATGTCCTGTATCAAGGTGAGGAAGTGCCTGTTTTTTCTGCGGTTATTAAAATGATCATATTTTCTCTTTATTCTATGTTATTGTCTGTTACATTGATTTTCAGATGTTAAGCCAACCTTATATGCTTCGAATAAATTTCACTTGGTCACGATGTATAATCTTTTTTATACGTTGCTGGATTCGGTTTGCTAGCATTGGTTGAGAATTTTTACATCTGTATTTCCAAGCCACATAGATCTTTAGTTTCTTTTCTTGTGCAATTTTTGTCCAATTGGCTATCAGGGTAATACTGGCCTCATAAAATGGGTTAGAAAGTGTCTATTCCTCTTCTGTTTTTTGGAACAACTTGTGAAGAATTCGTATTCTTCTCTGCATGTTTGGTAAAAATTTACCAGTGCTGCTTCTTTTCTTTGGGCCTGAGCTTTGTAGAAAGTTAAAAATTACTGATTTGATCTCTTTACTTATTATAAACCAAGTCCCATTTTCCATTTCCTTTTTAAAAATTTTTTTTAATGTTTGTTTATTTTTGAGAGACAGAGAGAGAGAGAGAGACAGAGTGCAATTGGGGGAGGTGCAGAGAGAGAGGGAGACAGACTCCAAAGCAGGCTCCAGGCTCCATACTGTCAGCACAGAGCCTGATGTGGGACTCAAACTCTTGAATTGCAAGATCATGACCTGAGCCAAAGTCAGACGCTTAACTGACTGAACCACCCAGGCGCGCCTCTTTTATGTCAGTTTCAGTATTTTGTGTATTCCTGGCAATTTCTCCATTTCATTTAAACTACCTGATGTTAGGGGCGCCTGGGTGGCGCAGTCGGTTAAGCGACTTCAGCCAGGTCACGATCTCGCGGTCCGGGAGTTCGAGCCCCACGTCAGGCTCTGGGCTGATGGCTCAGAGCCTGGAGCCTGTTTCTGATTCTGTGTCTCCCCCTCTCTCTCTGCCCCTCCCCCGTTCATGCTCTGTCTCTCTCTGTCCCAAAAATAAATAAACGTTGAAAAAAAAAAATTTAAACTACCTGATGTTAGTATACAGTTGTTCGTAGTTTTCCCTTATAATCCTTTTTATTTCTGTAAGTTTGGTAAATGTCCTCTCTTCCTGTTTGAAGTAATTTGAGCCTTCTCTCTTTTCCCTTGGCTAGTCTAGCTAAAGTTTTGTCAATTTTGTCTGTCTTTTCAAAGAACCAAATTTTGGTTTCATTGATTTTTTTTTTCTACTGCTTTTCTACCTTGTGGAAACCAGTAATAAAGAGAAAAGTCTTTAAAACAGCCAGTGGAAAACAAGACACATTGATTATAGAGGAAGAGGTAGCCTTGCAATACAGGAGATAATATAATAGCACTACACTTAAAATGGATGCATTGATTCTTTTTAAAAGTTGATTAAACAAACAAAAAAATCACATTTTCTTTGAGTCTGAGGTTGTCAGTTTGATGTCTGCATGAGACCGTATGCTTTACCAGGAAAAACGCTTCTTCCGTCCCTGAATTCCTAGACAACCACTGTGTCCCTGAGTTCTTCATTGTAGAGGTGGTGATTTTTCTTTCCGGCACAAAGGGAAAGAACAGAACTAATAGGTCCTGCTGATACTACCCACAGTGTAGGCACAAGTCTGTGCTGATCATGATGCTTGTAAGGAAATTTTTTTCTCGCTTAGTTTAGCCCTAACCCAGTCATTATCAACCTTGGCTGTTCTTTAAAATCAGCTGGGAAGCATTAAAAAAAGGCTGAAGCCGTCCACATACCAGACCAATTTAAATTTAGAATCTAGTGGTGGAACCAGGCCCTCTGGTTTTGTGCGTGCATGTGTGGGTATAAATATAAAAAATATTGTATATAAAATATGTATGTATAGGTATTTGTATGTTGTGGGGATTTTTTAGTGTTTTTATTTACTTTTCAGAGAGAGAGAGAGACACACACACAGTGTGGGCAGGGGAGGGGCAGAGAGAGAGAGAGACACACAGAATCCGAAGCAGGCTCCAGGCTCCCAGTCGTCAGCATAGAGCCTGATGAAGGGCTCTAACTCACAAACTGTGAGATCATGACTTGAGCCGAAGCCGGACAGTTAACTGACTGAGCCACCCAGGTGCCCTGTTTGTTTGTTTGTTTATTTATTTATTTTATTTTTTCTTATCGCATGGGTCTTTTAAAATATATAACAAAGTGGAAAGAATAGTGATTTTCAAACAGGTGGTATGTTAAAGAAGAGTGAGTTTATGTATTTTTTTAAATGGATAAAGGTGGGCATCATATTGCCATAGCATTTAGATTCCATCAGTCTCATTTTAGAAAGTAATGTTTTACTTCAAAATGTCCAGGTTTACAGTACATTATAAATTACATTCTTCACAACCACTTAAACTTATTATGTATGAGTCCTTATAGATATCAAATGAAAATTGTGCAAGGGAGAACATGTATTAGAAACATTTTTTTTTCAACGTTTTTTATTTATTTTTGGGACAGAGAGAGACAAAGCATGAACGGGGGAGGGGCAGAGAGAGAGGGAGACACAGAATCGGAAACAGGCTCCAGGCTCCGAGCCATCAGCCCAGAGCCTGACGCGGGGCTCGAACTCACGGACCGCGAGATCGTGACCTGGCTGAAGTCAGACGCCCAACCGACTGCGCCACCCAGGCGCCCCTAGAAACATTTTTTTAAGGGCAGGAGAAGGGAAGAGTTAGAAGATCACCAATCTGGATGGATTGCTTTCTTCCTTCTGGAGGCGCAAGGGCCATTCACTAGGATATAGTTTATTTCAAACCTTGTCTTTATAGTTCAGTGAAGCAGAAATGGACCCGTGCTTTACAACTTCATCTGTTTTATGATTGATGAACAGTAAGCACTACAGAAACTTAAATGTGTGTTTGCAGAATTGTGTGGGTGTTTCGGACATGGCACTTTCTATATATAATCTGTGGGCAACGGAGAAACACGTATGTCTTTGCGGCACAAAGTTACTTTTACTATTGTTAAAATGTATTAATATAGCTTATTTTAATAGTAATAATCAAATCATTCTCTTCTAACGGCATCTTTCACTTCCCGTTAGTACTTTAAATTATCTTGTGGGGCGCCTGAGTGGCTCAGTCAGTTAAGCATCTGACTCTTGTTTTCAGCTCAGGTCATGATCCCACGGTTTGTGAGATCAAGCTCCATGTCGGGCTCTGCACTGACAGCGTGGAACCTGCTTGGGATTCTCTCTATCTCTCTCTTTGCTCCAACCCCCCCAACCCCCCCCCACACACAAAACAAATAAAAACATTTTTGAAAATCTTAAAAAAAATAAAATTATCTCACCTAACTGATCTATTTCTAGTTCTCTTAATCCTCAGAAGAGAGGTGAGATCCTTTCCTGGTTTGGGAAGGACCATGCGAATGGACTGCTGGGATCTGTGCACGTTTAATTCTGGGTCTTTGTAACAATCACAGTGGCTCCTTCCCATCACTGAGCACAGCTTACCAGCAGGCCGGGTAGCTGTACCCATGTTCTGTCTAGTGGTCACTACAGCCGTGGGAAGTTGATTCTGTTCTTTTCCGTTTATAGCTGAGAGAAGTGAGGCTTAGAGAGGTTAAGGATCTAGCCCAAGGGCACAGAACTACTTGTGGGGAGGTGGGACTTGCCCCTGGATTGTCTAACTGATGATTTCTACTTCAGCACACTCCTCTCTGGGCTCTGGCTCTTGGTGAAGAGCATCCAGGTGAGTAACAGAAGGAAGAACATTGGATGGGATCTAAAGACCAGGGCTCGCTTTCTAGTTCCAATGCCTGGTTAGCTGTGAGACCTGAGTAAGTCACTTAGCATCTTGCGGGCCGTGTTGTTCAAAATTTGCAGCATCATGTGAGATTTAAACTGTAATCAGTACAAGAGTAAGACAGAGGATTCATTTGTCCTGTTTCCTAGTTCTTATTTTGTTGTAGAATTAGTGAAAAACCATCATACCGTCTTTTGATCACAGAGGAGTTCATAAAACATCATTTGATTTTGTGGAATTGGGAATGAGATTGTTTTCCCCCATCTCTGTTGAATGGCACAGTGAATGGATTGTCAAAGCTTGCAAGCGCATGGGTGTGTGTAGCATCCCTGCCTGATCTTGGCATTGGGCAAATGAATCAGGCGGTATGGGCACAGGAAAATTTAGCACATCTTTTTAGATAGAAAAATATCACCTGCATGCATTCCAGATGGTCCACGAATTGAAGGAACTTGAGTAGAGAATGCCTAAATTGTTCACGTTAAGCTCTGAAGCTGGTCTCTGTCTCTGGAGAGTCGTGTCAGGGTTGAGTTAAAGAAAAAACAAGAATACCATTTGTATTAAAGGGACATCACTTATTCTGATGAGGAGAGAAGAAATTTCTAAGTTCCAGCTTACATGGCCTGATTCCCTACTCTAATTTCAAGAGCCCAGCTAAAGCTTCTGCTGACTCAAAGAATTGTTGCTTCTCCTAAAAAAAATTGCTTCAAATGCCTTCTGTGTTTGCTCACCTGCTTCTGGTTAGTCTTATAAAAAAGTGAAAAAGATCAACTTTGGATATTAAAAATATATATAAAGAATAATTAATGAAGGCCTATGAACTTATTAGCACCTTGCTTGAGAGCTAGTCAAAGCTCCTGTCCCCCCTGTCCCCATCACCTACGCTTCAGTGGTAGCACCAGCCTGAAACTTGATGTTTATCACTCCCATGCCTTTCTTTATACTTTCCTGCATAGGTGTGTCTACCTAAGTGATATATGGCATTGTTTTGCATGTTTTGAGACTTTATATAAATAGAATAATACTGAAGTATTCCTCTGCCCTTTTGATTTTTTCCTTCAAAGTGAGACCATTTTTGAGGGTTATTTGTGTTGATTCAGGTAGTCTAGTTCATTCACTTTCAATGCTGTTTGATATTCCACTGTATGAATACACCATGTCTTCGTTGAAGCTGGTAAAACAAGCACCACAGACTAGATGGCTTATCAACAACATGAATTTATTTCTCACAGTTCTGGAAGCTGGGAAGTCTGAGATCACAGTGTCAGTATGGCCGGGTTCTGGTGAGAGCTGTCTTCTGGGTTGCAGACTGCTGATTTCTCCTTTCATCCTTACATGGAGGAAGGAACGTGAGCTAACTCTCTGGGTTCTTTTGATAAGGGTACTATTCCCATTGTTTTGTTTTGTTTTTAATGGTTATTTTATTTATTTTTGATAGAGGGCGTGGGGAGGGGCAGAGAGACAGGGAGACAGAGGACCTGAAGCGAGCTCTGTGCTGACAGCATAGAGCCCAACGTGGGGCTGGATTTCATGAACCATGAGATCATGACCTGAGCCAAGTTCAAGAGTCAGACGCTTAACCAACTGCACCACCCAGGCGCCCCAACTATTCCCATTCTTAAGGGCTCTCTATCTTCATGACCTAATTATCTCCAAAGCCCCCACCCCCACCCCCTCCAAATACCACCACACTGGGAATTAGATTTCAACGTATGAGTTTTGGAGGAACACAAACATTCAGCCCATAACAACACAGTTTACCTGTTCTTCTGTCGGTGGACATTTTGTTTTGTGATTACAAACAATGCTGCAAGCACAAGCTTGTTTTTTGTCCTCTTGTGTAAATGTGTGTTTCTCTAGGATTTATCTGTGTAGGGCTGGAACTTCCATGTGTTGGGTTCGCACATCCTCAACTTTCCTAGGTAGTGTAGATTGTTGTCCAGAATGATGCCACCAATTTACATTTTCTCCAAAGGTATTTGAGTGTTACTGCGTTTCATCCTTGCCCCCAGTTATCATTACTGGGTAGGACAGAGAAAAAGTACAAGGGCGATGAGCAGTTAGATCAACTCTGCAGACTTGAAACTGTCCTTAAAGAAAAGGACAAGTGTTTGCGGAATAAAATCCAAACTCCTTACCATGGCATACACAGCCCTGCCTTATCTGGCTTCCTCTTACCTGGCCACCTTCCCCGGCCTCCCCTCATTCAGGGTGGCTTTTTTTCTATGACTGGAACATACAGGCAAACTCATTCCCACCTCAGAACTCGTTTTGTCTGCCTGGAACACTCTCTTCCCAGTTCATTGCATGACTGGTTTCTTCTTAGCCTTTAAAAATCAGCCCTTCTGAGAGGCCTCCTCTGACCACACAATTTAAAGGAGTCCCCCTCTTTGTCTTCCTAATTACCCCATGGCTCTCATTCACATTACTCTGTGTGTTTTTTCATTGTATTTATCACAATTTGAAATTGCTTACTTTGTTTCTCTAACCAGAATGTAAATGGCATGAGAGCCACAAACAATGCCTGACATGTGCCAAATCTTAACTGAGTGAATTGACGCTTTCTCTACTTGGTAACTTGTTACCTCTTCCTGTCGCTTCTCTCGCATTCGCTGTCCCAGTATTTTGCTGACCACTGGTGTATAGATTGGGGTGAATGTAGAGGACCCTGATACTATCCTATATAGACACGCTGTCTAGTGCTATTTATGTCCTTCTGAGACGTCCCAAGATCTCAGGCGTTGAATCTATCCACAGTTGAATCTTTCTCCTTTTCTTTTTTTTTTTTAAATGTTTATTTATTTTGAGAGAGATTGACATAGCGCTAGCAGGAGAGGGGCAGGGAGAGAAGGAGAGAGAGAATCCCAAGCAGGCTCCCTGCTCTCAGCATGAACTGTGAGATCATGACCTGAGCCAAAATCGAGTTGGGACTCTCAACCAACTGAGCCACCCAGGTGCCCTTGAATCTTTCTCTTTGGACTAAAGTCAGACCATCCCCCTCTAGCCTCAGTGCCTGGAACCGATGACTACCATCCTTCTCTCTCCGTCTTTCTGGAGGTCATCGTGGCTTCCGTAAGTGCTTGGTAGAGGATGGGGTTTGCCTTAGTCATCTCTGGCCCTTTCTTGCCAACTGATGGTGTGGAAGACTCCTCAAGGGGCCGAGCATATATGTATTTACTCCTCATCTGGGTAGTGGCGACTTTGTGATCATCACTTGAATCACCTGTGATTCCTGAATCTGGCTGACCTCCTAAAGGATTACTTATTGCTTCTGGGAGAAAATACGATGATTATTCTGAGACTGATCAGTTGATTCACTCACTTTTGTGCCCTCCACCCCTCATGACACCTCGTTCCTGGGCTGGGACAGGCGGTCTCTTTGGCGTTCTCCCTGTACTACTTCCAGTCGCTGCCCTTAACCTCATTGTTTGTCATGGTCTCTTTTGCCCTGAGGAGAGGGAAATATGTTTTTAAGCTTTGTATCATTAGTGCTTGGCACACAGTAGTCATTTAATAAGTGTTTATTAAGCAGATAAATAAGTAGATGGAATGAATTCTAGACCTGGAATGAAAACCTGGTTTATTAAGACATTCAGGGTCTAGAGAGACAGTGCCAGCCGTGTGTCTGACAAGAATTTGTAACCCATGGCCACTCAGCTCCAGAGAAAACCAGGTTTTCCACAGACTGTTGAGGTAAGAACCAGACTTTGAATGAGGCACCGTTAGTCTGTCCTCATCCCGCACTATCAGCCATGGATAGAGCAGCGACCAGACGCCCAGAATTCTGCTCCACCCCCGTGTATATCCCCGGCAGAGATTTCACTTTGTTTATTCAGTCAACATTTGTTAAGTGTTTCTATGTTTTCACGTGAACAAGGGAGCAAGAAGCAGTGTGTTGTCACTTTGCTTCATAGTGTGACACAGAGAAAGCGTCTGTGTTATTTGGACAGTGATTCAACTGAGCATCATCTCTGAAGGATATGGATGGACGTGGCACTGTCATCTTTGTTTCCCAGGGCCAGTCCTGTAGAGCAGTATGTAAAGAGTGGATGCGAATAGCGGTGGTGTTTTCCGCCCACACTCTTGTGTGCATTGTCTACTGCTGGGTCACCACGAAGTGTGACAGAGAAACTTCAGGGGTTCTCTTTCTGGCTGTGGACACACATACAGTCTTTTTATCACCTGCTTTTGATTTGCTAGTTTGGCTCAAATGCGGGTATTCCTAATTTCTGGATTTCACTCTGTGCTGTAGTGGAAAAACTGAAAAGACAGTCCCCATCGCTTCTGAGCCTTTTGGCTAAGATCAAGTGTAGTGTCTGATAAGACCCTCCCTCTAAGGAAACGCATAATTTGAAGAGGGTTATCTTTTCATTACAGATTGTCTTGTGCCAGCTTTAGCAAGGGGATTAGGGGAGGTGTGTTTGAAACAGTTCAACTCATTCCGTATTGCCTCAATCGTATTTATGTTCTTTAAAATGATTTTATTTTTCTATGTTGAATATATTCCTGAAGGATTCCATACCTTGTGTCTGGAATAAGGTAGAGCATGAAATATACACACACAATATTTGTTATCTTGTAGGAAAATGAAGCAACAGAATAATCATAATAAATTAATTTGAATGAAAATCTATTTTTAAATCTTCTTTTGTGTATTATCTAACATAGTTGGAGAAAAATGCAGTGCAGTTCTGTGTTTTTAAAAAATTAAGTATAACATTTGCTCATAAATATGTGATTGGCATCCCAAATGTTACCAATTTTATTTAGCACCTCCATGAAAAGTTAGACTCTAAAAGATTTTGCTTTATTTGTTCATTTAGTTTTTTTATAAGCTGGTGGAAAATTTATAAATGAGAATGGAAATACTAACAGTTCCAGAAGATACTTGTTTCTTTACTAACAAATAATGTGCATTTAATTTATTTGGCTTATTTGGTGTCTCTCTGTTAAATAGAGTTTAATTTTCTATAACTTTCTTTGGGGAGTAGAAATTTAGTTTTCTTCCTATCTTTCAAAATTCTTACTGGCAATGACTGATTTCTCTGCTTGAATTTTTTTTTTTCTTCAAAAACACACCCATACGTGAATACAGATAAGGGCCTAGAAATAAATAGAGCACAATATTAGAGATGGCCATCACCATGTGGTCAGATTATGAGCACGTTTAAAATCTTTATACTTTTCTGTAATCTCCCAAATTTTCTACAAGGAGATGGTGTTACTTTAACCATTTATGGTGTTAGCATAAAAGGCCACCAACAAAATGTACTTTAAAATATTTGGCTCATACAGTGGAAAAGGTTTGCTTAGGCTAATACTCTGGACATGTTTTTTTTTACATCTTGATCCCGGCAGGGCTTTGCTGAGCACACTTTGCGGCCAACTTTACCTGGAGCAGAGTGTTTTAATCCCTTTACTTATCAGTTACATTGAAGTGCATATATGTATCTTCTTAAAAGGTGATCATTTTATCTGTCAAAAAATGTGTAAGATCTGAACTATGCATAAACAAAATAAAAAAGTAACCCTGAGGTCAGGAATAAAGAGAGACAAAGATTTGAAGTACTGCTTTAAGCTGTAAGTACATCAGTAGTTTCTTTAACATTTACATCTGGAGAAACCTACACATTTAAAGTGTTTTCTTCTCCCTCAATTTATGCAGTACTAGTATATGACAACCTTGTGGCCCTAAGATTTTTTTGAAGAGGCTTTTATTGTGAAAAACTGAGAAGAGAAAAAACAACCCATGATTTAGCAGAATGGATTATTCAAAACTGAGATTACCTAAAATAGACATATAGAAAAGCTGACACTGATACATAAAATGTGTGGCATACCCCAATATATATAGATATTCAAAATAAGATTTATTATTATTTTTAACAACTCAATCCTTTAAATAAAACTGCCTTGAAATATGACCCTAATAGAATAGTAGATACAGATACAACTATTTTTCACTTGGAAACATTTTTATTTTTAATACATTTTTATTTTTATTTTTTAATTTTTTTTCTTAATGTTTTTATTTATTTTTGAGACAGAGAGAGACTAGAGCATGAGCAGGGAAGGGGCAGAGAGAGAGGGAGACACAGAATCGGAAGCAGGCTCCAGGCTCTGAGCCATCAGCACAGAGCTCAATATGGGGCTCAAACTCACAGACTGTGAGAGCATGACCTGAGCCGAAGTCGGACGCTCAACTGACTGAGCCACCCAGGCATCCCTTTAATACATTTTTAAAGAAGCAGCATCAATTTCTTTATTACATGGAATTATCATTTTTAAAGTAACGATAATTTTTTTTGAGAGAGAGAGAGCATGAGTGGGGAAAAGAGGCAGAAGGAAAGAGAATCTTTTTAAATTTTTTTTAATGTTTATTATTTATTTTTGAGAGAGAGAGAAAGAGTATGAGCAGGGGAGGGGCAGAGAGAGAGAGAGAGGGAGACACAGAATTTGAAGCAGCTCCAGGCTCCGGGCTGTCTGCAGAGAGCCTGAGACGGGGCTCGAACTCACGAACCGTGAGATCATGACCTGAGCTGAAGTCGTGAAGTCGGAAGCTTGACCGACTGAGCCACCTGGGCGCCCCCCCCCCGAAAGAGAGAGAATCTTAAGCAGGCTCCACACTCGGCAGGGAGCCCAACGTGGGACTTGGTCCCCTGAGATCGTGACTTGAGCTGAAATCAAAAGTTGGGTGCTTAATGGACGGAGCCACCCAGATGGCCCTAAAGTAAAGATACTTTTAAATAACATTCTGTCACTCAACATGAAGCAGCGAGGGGAAAGATGGCATCTCGTTCTCTCTCCGGTCTCCAATTAACCAAGGCTTTATTCAGTATCCACTATGGGTTCCGCACCCCAAAACAGTTCTTACTGTCGTACAAAAACAGATTCAGTGAAGGCTTTGTTGTCACTGTTAGACGTTGTACTGTTGTGTGCTATTTTTCCAGAGCTATATGGATGCACATTATTCCAATTAGTTTAATATTTGTCTCACTTGATAGAAACTGAAAGTTCACTCACGAGTGAAAAGAGAGGGGAAAAGGCAAAGTTAAAAAAAAAAAGAGAGAGAGAGGCATCTAACACTGATCAAGCCATGAGTCTAGGCACCTCTGTTGACTTCTGGGGAGAGACCTGAGGTTTGCTAGGTGGGAGAGAAGCAGCAGCCTGGCTGACGGCAGGCAGGGCGACCGTGGGGCAAATGGCACTTTGTGACCCTGCTCTCCTGGGTGAGGCTGTAGCCCGCCCCGAAGAGCTCCTGCCTCTCGCTTTGGTGCTGTTGGCTTCACGGCTTCCTGAGACTCCTTCACTCCCAGATTGCCCGGAGGCCAGCAGGGGTTCTCCTTGACCTTCACTTCCTGAGCCTGCCGGGAGGTTTGGGAACCATCGGATCCTCCTGCTCTCCCGTCTTCCTGACAGAACTCTAGCCGAGAATGGACGCTGATGCTCATTTGCTCCTCCTCTGGCGTCCTGAAGAGCGGATTTCGTTTTCCAACTACAGATGTAAGCCAGTGATGACTCGGGCTGTATTCTAAATGTATAATAGAGCATATTTCTTGGTATTTCCTGGTCCTTACACTTACTTGAAATCTCGCACACACACCCTCCCCCCGAAAAACAAAACAAATGGGAGTGCCAGCATTAAATATTTTCGTTTATTATAGCCGCTATTGTTCTTATTGTATCCTGCTTTACACCGGAATTGTGACAAAGGGCAATTAGTTTTAGAGAAAGTGAAGACAGGTAGGAAGGTAGCTTCAGCTTTTCCCAAACCTGGCTGGAGGGGAAATTCGCACATCCTTCAAGTTTGTGAAACAGGCGTCGAATCTTTATGAAATGGGCCAGCAGAAGAAGGTCATCCCCATTCAGGTATCGGAGAACTGGAATCTCCTCAGGGTTAGGTAGCTTTGCAGCACAGAGAAAGAGAAGAGAAGCTCAGGGTCCATCTGTGGAAACGGGGAGGCAGGAGGAGGTGTGGGGTGGTACTAATTTGGAGTTGGAATCCCTCGAGTCTCGTTAGCTACTCAAGGGGGCCGTGGTGGTGTTATTCTAACCCGGAGGAGGAAGGGGCTGAAATGCTGTGGAGATATGAGAGGTCAGAGCACATAGAATTTGGGTACTTTCAAGGGCTTACAATTTATGCAAGTAATTTATGAGCATATGCTGAGGGGAGCACAAAGATGCCGCAAACACAGTCCCTTCCCCGGGAGATGCCCCGTGGGGAGAGCATGGTCCGTGCTGGACTGGAGCTAGGAAAGGCACTGAGTGGGCAGCCTTCCTCAGAGAAGGTAGCAGCTGAGCCGAGTTTTCAAGAAAGACCGGGATGGCTGAAATTCCTTTCCTTCCAGAACGTGCCCCACCCACCAGGAGGCCATTCCACATTAATCTCTCCATGACCCCTCCTCACAGCCTTTGGTGATTCAGGCTGATGGTCTCCTTGCAGCTGCAGGTAGGGAAATGGCTCTGCAGGACGGTCTTGCCTGAAAGTTTCCAGGGCGTGGATTCAGGGCCGGCCTCAGTTGGGTGGGCTAAATACAAGCTGAACTGCTACGTTCTGCAAGCAGAGTGACCACTTACCTGCAAGGGATACAAGAACTCACAGCATTTTCATCCCTCCCTGCATCAGAAGGTAAGGAGGGAGGGAGGGACAGAGGAATATGAGATGGATGAATAACAGGAATGGACCAGCATTTTTGACTTCCCTTCAATCCCAAATTCCGGAAGATGACAGAAAACTTTTTAAGAGAGTAAATCAACAATGGCTATAGGAAATAGGAAAGATTTTTGGGGCGCCTGGGTGGCTCAGTCGTTTAAGTGTCCGACTTCAGCTGGGGTCATGATCTTGCGGGTTATGAGTTCGAACTCCGCGTCAGGCTCTGTGCTGACGGCTCAGAGCCTGGAGCCTGCTTCGGATTCTGTGTCTCCCTCGCTCGTGTTCTGTCTCTCTCTCTCTCTCAAAAATAAACAAACATCAAAAAAGGTTTTTTTTAAATAAAAAAATTTTTAAAAAGGAAATAGAAAAGAATCTGATCAGCAGGAATAATCTTATTGAATTCCTGAAAATCACAAAGCAAACAGGACCATATCCACAGAGAGATAAATGACCAAATGGAACCACTAACCCAAAACACACACAATCTGAGATCAACGTTAATAAAAGTGAGAAGCAGGAGGGGCCCTGAGGTAAATATTAGGATGACCAGTTGGGAGCCAGCCGGCACCTCGCCCTCCACATTGAACCCTGGCGCCCTCAGGCTGGGGCTGGAAGTCTGCACTGGGGCCAGCCTTCTGCCCCTCTGCAGTACATCTACTTTCCCACAGTCCCCCCAAACTAACTTCAGTAAGCAGAACATGCGGGAAAGCCAGGATCCTCAATTACAAAATGAACACATGGCCAGGAATCACCAAATATCTGAGGAAAATTGAGGCCGTGAAAGAGAGGACAGATTTACTTATAAGGGATACCAATACTCAAGGAGACAGCATTCGTAGCCAGAGGGAGGCTTTGGAATATATATGGTTAATATTTTCTGAGGACTTTGAGAGAACGGTTGTCAAAGAGAAGAAATAACTAGAAGACTTGGAAATTAATTCTATGCACATAGAAAAAAAAAAAAGATGTGTTAACAATTTTAGAGTGGCCATTAAAATACAACGTATTAAAAGATTGAGTTTAATAGGCTGAGGAAAACAACGAAATCCAGTTACATACTGTTTGCAAGAGACGTGTCTAAAACTGTATAAAAACACTGAAAATCAAAGAATGAAAAAAAAATGTACCAAGCAAATGCTAACTGAAAAGAAAGCAGGTGTAGCAATTTAACACCATGTAGAATAGCATTTAAGGCAAAGGTCGCCAGGAGGGAAATTGGGAATAACACCTATTGATAATGTTACAGTTTTGTTGTTGTTGTCAAAAAGAAAAACCTTCACTGATAACACTGACTCACATAATGGGCGCAGCTGAAGAGCGAATAAGCGAGGAAAACCCCAGGAAGATGGTCAGCATCTGTAATTTCCTAACCTATATTTCTAAAGATACAGAAAGCAAAACCTGATAGGAATAGCGGGAGAAAGGAACAAGTTCGCAATCATCTTTCATAGGTTGCTCAGAAGTAAGCCAATAATATAAAAAGAAAAGGATAGAGAAGTGTCAGTGGGACCAGTAGACATACACAAGCTTGTGACAACAGTGCCCTTTTTGGGGGGGTCGAATATACATGGAACAGTCACAAAAATTCTGGACTCGGCCACCAATAAAAATGATCAATACATTTCGAACAGCAGGGAAAACAGTGCAAGCCATATTCCTTGATCATGCAGAAATGAACAAGAGAAGGATGGCAAATTGTAAAAATCTATTTGAAAATGCTATTAACTACGGAGTTGAAGAAACCAAAGTAGACAGGACAAACTATTTAGAAGGGAAAGAAAACCAGAGGACTCCATATGGCCAGGGAGGCACAGAGAGGGCAGGGTGGGGGTGGGGAGGAGGCGCTACTAGTTTAGACTGGGTGCTGGAGAGAGGACTCTGAACAGAAACCTGAAAGAAGTGGCGCAGCAGCTGTGTGCTAAGTAGGGGAGGGGTGTTTTAGGTTGAGGGAAGAGCAGGTGCAAAAGCCCTGTGGCAGGGATATGCCTGGTGGTGTTGAGGAACAGTGAGAAGGCCAGCGTGGCTGGAGCAGGCCGAGGGAGGAGAGAGCAGAACAGAGGGAACATTAAGGAAGTCCAGAGCCTGTACAGGATTGCAGGTCTCTTCTAGGACCTTGGCTTTTACTCTGAGTAGGATTAGAAGCCACTGGATAGTTTGGAGCCTGAACAGCTGACTGTGGTGGCCGGACTGATGGCAAGTGGTGGGGATAGTGCTGAGCACTTCGTGGATCCTCAGTCCCTGTTGGCTGGATCTGAAGTCTCCCTTCTGTTTGGTGTGTATGAGATAGGCCTGCCTGTAATGAATATGGAGGTCCTATTTCCACTTACCTAGAAGTGTAGAATTTTTAGAGGTTGACAACACCTTTGAGGTCTGGAGCAATCTCTTCCTTTAATCATTGATGAAATGAAAGGCCTCAGAGGTGAAGGGGCGTGTTTGGAGCCGCACACTAGATATGCTACATAGATCTCTCTTTTTTAAAAAAAAATTTTTTTTCAACGTTTATTTATTTTTGGGACAGAGAGAGACAGAGCATGAACAGGGGAGGGGCAGAGAGAGAGGGAGACACAGAATCGGAAACAGGCTCCAGGCTCCGAGCCATCAGCCCAGAGCCTGACGCGGGGCTCGAACTCACGGACCGCGAGATCGTGACCTGGCTGAAGTCGGACACTTAACCGACTGCGCCACCCAGGCGCCCCAGATCTCTCTTTTTTTAAATACATACTTTTGAATGTTTCTTTTTGGGAGGGAGCGAGAGCCTGGGAGCACGCACCAGTGGGAGAGGGACAGAGAGACAGAAGGAGAAGGAAGATCCCAAGCAGGGTCTGCACTGATGCAGGGCTCAAACCCACAAACTGCAAGATCATGATCTGAGCTGAAGTCGGATACTTACCCGACTGAGCCACCCAGTGTCCCCCATAGATCTCTCTTTATATCTATCTACATTTCAACTTTATTGAGGTATAATTGACTAACATAGAGAGCTATCATTTACTGAGTACTTTGTCGGTGCCAAGCACCACACCAAGTACTTTGCATTCCCTTTGAATCTTCACAGCCATCTATTTGGTGGGAAGCATTGTCCACATCTAATTGAGAAGGGCCGTGAAGTTCAAGTTCACCCACTAAGCTAAGTGGCAAGGTTGAGGTATGAAACTACATCCCCGTAACCCGAAGACCAGGATATTAACCGTTGCCAGTCGCTGAGCATGTCCTCTGAGCCGTGCCCTGGGTGGGATAGAGGAATCAGTAAGGCAGAGATTTTGTGCTTCCGGAGCTCACCATCCAGTAGGAAAGGCAGCCGCAAGGGCAGGTAAGGCAGCATGGTTCAGTGAGCATAGGGACCAAGGGCAGTACGTGGAGGACCCAGAGAAGGCTGTGATTGGGCAAAGGACTAGGAGGTCTGGGAAGTGTCTCCAAGGAGATGGCACATATGTTGTGGTCTTGCACATGGTGAGAGCCCAGGTCTCCTGACTCAGTCCAGGGCTTTCTACTATAGCACAATGGAGAAACAAACACAGTACAAAACCCTAAAACCAAACCCCCAAAGCAACACTACTTGGTCTCAGAGTAAACACAGTAAATGTTAGTTGGGTCTAAGTGTGAACTAAAAGGAATTTCTGAAGAACAATAAGGCTGCCTCATTTCCACCTGAAATTTTCACTATGTGTTTTTTTTCATTGAATTCCAAAACTCTTAATAGGCCGTAGATTACACACAAGTATAATCTGAGTAATAACACCGACAAAAGCCATTTACTCTTATTATTCTAAGTGCTTTGAACTGTTTTCAAAAATGTACCTACCTTCACTTTGGTCCCGACACTGATTCTTGCCTGTTGGCCCATTGCCAGAAAGGCGATTGAAATCTTGTCTTGTTCTAAGATGCGAACTCCAATGTAATGATTCAAAGCCAGAAAGACAGGTTTAAATGACACAAAGGGTGAGGTAGGGGCAGAACTGGACCAATTCCAAGCCCTTACTCTGTTGCCAGCTTGATCTGAATATTGACCTCCCAAGATATTGATGTATACCCTGGGCAGAAAGGAAATTAAAAATTATAAACGGTAACGTTATGATCCAACCTTGAAATTAGCCCTGTCACTTGCTGGCCAAGGGGAGCTACAGTTCATGCTAGCCAGTAGCGTGTGGAGAGTGCAAAACCGCACGTAACCTTTGGCATGGTGATACCGCCACTGAATTTTATGCTAATTTGAAGTAGTGGGTCCAGACTGGGTCCAAAAGGCAGAACCAGGATGGTAAAAGGGGTCTGGAAAACTATGTGCTGGGAAGAAAGAAGGGGAAACGGGAAAGGATTAGTCTGGACGAGCAGACATACAGGACACCAGGCGATCCCTGAAAGAGGGGAGAAGAACAGTGCTTGGATTTTCTCCAGGACGAAATGCAGAGCAGCGGGGGAAGGCCTAGTTGGCCTCAGTACAGGATGGCTGTGTTTTCGTAGCACCCAGCAACTGGGAGCCCGGAGTCCTTCCAGGAGGGCTCTCATCAGGGCCGGGTGTGGGCAGGAGTGGCTCAGGGAACATCTCTGAGATGGCTCAGAGCGCAGCTGAAAAGCCCTGTGACGGAGCACAAGGTGGAAGTTAGACTAATGGGGCCTCTCCAGTCTCTCAGCATAGCCGACGCTACATTTTACGTCATTACATACATATCAAGCCTGACCAAGTGTGCGATCTGGTGGCACTAATGACTGCCCTTCTACCTCGTGCTCTCTCACCTTCTCCCAACTTGGATCACCACCCCTTTCTTGAGCTCTGGGTATTTAGAGAGTTGGCTGAATTTGATAACAAATTATTATTTTTTTAACTAGACGAGTTGGCCATGACGGCCCCTAGAGTAAGATAACTAACATCTTCTTTCCCCACTATTGATTAGTGGTAGTGATCTAATAACAAAAGTGCAAATGAGAAATTGAGGTAATTATCTTACTGTATCTGGGAGGAGGAAGGCTTGGTTTCATCTCGAAATGGGGATGAAAATAATATTTGGCTAAAATTATTTACATAGATTGTTCATTTGATAAATGTTCTGTGAGTGCAGACACATGCTGGTAGTGGTAAGGATTCAGAATGTGGCTTCAAAGAACACCCTTCTAGGGGCACCTGGGCGGCTCAGTCAGTTAAACGTCCAACTTCCGCTCAGGTCATGATCTCATAGTTCATGAGTTCGAGCCCCACGTCAGGCTCTGTGCTGACAGCTTAGGGCCTGGAGCCTGCTTCAGATTCTGTGTCTCCCTCTCTTTCTACCCCACCCCTGCTTGTGCTCTCTCTCTCTCTTTCTCTGGCTCTCAAAAATGAATAAATGTTAAAAAAAAATTAAAAAACATAAAGCAAAGAACATCAGTCCAGCAGGGGGATGGGCTTGCTGCACAAGAGGCAGCTAGAAGGGGTCCGTGAGAGTATGTGGAAGTTCCATCAGAGCACCAGGAATTGAGCTGCTGGATCAGGGGACTTCATAGACAAGGGAAAGGTCCTAGAAACCAATGAATATTTATTTGGTGACAATACAGTACCTCACCAAACGTAATAAAGCATCGCTTTATTAAACCCGGAAGGATGAGTAGAAATTCTCCAGTAATACAAATAGGGATAATGGACTGAGTGCTGCTTTGGACTTAAAAAACACAGGGGCACCTGGGTGGCTCAGTCGGTTGAGCGTCCGACTTCGGCTCAGGTCATGATCTCACAGCTCGTGAGTTCGAGCCCCGCGTTGGGCTCTGTGCTGACAGCTCAGAGCCTGGAGCCTGTTTCAGATTCTGTGTCTCCCTCTCTTTCTGCCCCTAACCCACTCGCGTTCTGTCTCTGTCAAAAATAAATAAACATTAAAAAAGGAATTAAAAAAAAAAAAAACCACAAATGTCCTAAGTTTCTCAAATACTGGCAGAATGTCCAAATTTTGTCAATTACTGACAGAATTTCTCAGGATGAGATTGCTATTCCTGTAAATAATTTAAAGGGAGGAGAATATCTCTTTCTGAAAACTCAAAGAGTTTGAACTGCATTTGAAGGTCAGCCCAGGTGGCTCAGTCGGTTAAGCATCTGACATCAGCTCAGGTCATATTCTCCCAGTTTGTGGGTTTAAGCCCCATATTGGGCTCTGTGCTGACAGCTCAGAGCCTGGATCCTGCTTGGGATTCTGTGTCTCCCTCTGTGCCCCTCCCCTGCTCGTACGCTATCTCTCCCTCACAAATAAATAAATATTAAAAAAATAAAAATAAATGAAATTAAGACCCAAATTTAATTTTTTCAGGTTAAATGAAATAATGTGAAGTCATAGAGTATATGAGTTAGTAGGTCAAAATTGGATCAGGATCTTAATTTCTTTAGAGATTTTGTTTGTATGTTATTGTTGGTTGTGGCTATAGGAATATAGGAACAGTTACAAATATATCTCAAATTATAATAACACACACACACACACACACACACACACACAAACACAAACTATAACAACACAGTGTAGCAGCTATCCATTGTAAATTATTTCCATAGATGAGTCAGTATAACATTATCAGGGCACAGGCTCTAGGAAGATCACTAGATTCATATCCCAAATCCTTAGGGTGACCATATAGTTTATTGAGAGTTTTTTTCTAATATTGAAATCATATAGTTCATGTTTCTTGCTGTTTATAGAAAGAATATGATGAGCTTTGTTTTACATAGTTGCCTGGGATTTTTCCACTGGGAAGCAAATGGAATGACATAAATAAAAAATTTCTCTGAGTTTAACATTACTGCCAAAGACTAACTTAAATAAATCTTAAAGCCATTCTTATCATTTAAAAGGAAAAAGAAAGCTTCTAGTTATAAGATGAATAAGTTCTAGGGATTTAATGTACAACATACAGATTATAGCTAGTAATACTGTATATATACTTGAAAGTTGCTAAGAGAGTGTATCTTAAATGTTCTTAACACAAAAAAGAAATGGTAATTATGTGATGTGATGGAGATGTTAGATAATGCAATGGGATAATCATTTTGAAATATATCAAGTATATCAAATCAACACATTTTATGCCTTTAATTTACACAATGTTGAATGTCAATTGTATCTCAATAGAGTTGGAAAAAATAAAAGAAAAAATAAAATTTCACAACACCCCCGCCCCCCCCTCCCCACCCCCCCAGCTAAAAGGCAGCAAGAGAAACTTAGAAGCCTACCAGACATTTCCATTGGGATGATAGCAGGAAATTCTGCCAGAAGAATCTAGCAATGCTAAAATTGCAGGGTCAGTGGGCATGTCTTCTTGGACTATACAAGTGAAGCCATTTATTTTGTTGGGCACTCGGATGATGGCTAGGTTTCCAGATGGGTAGCTGAGATTAGATAAGGTTATTTGAGTTGTTCTAATGGTCCTTGACTATTCTGGGTATAAATTTATGAGAGAGCCCTTTGAAACCATCCTAGAATGGGAATTACTGTTATTACAAAAAGGATTTTATGCTTTTTATGGGATCAAAGTATATTTACAAGACACAAAAATCCTCAACAAAATACTGGTAAATGGAATCCAGTGACATATAAAAAGGATTATATAGTATTAGATACAGAGGAATTTATCCCAGGAATGCAAGGTTGGCTTAACATCTAAAAATCCATCAATGAAATATACTATATTGATAGAATAAAAAGAAAAAAAAAATCATCAGTATACACAGAAAGAGCATTTGAGGGGCACCTGGGTGGCTCAGTCAGTTAAGCGTCCGACTTCAGCTCATGTCATGATCTCACAGTTGGTGGGTTCGAGCCCTGCGTTGGGCTCTATGCTGACAGCTCAGAGCCTGGAGCCTGTTTCAGATTCTGTGTCTCCCTCTCTCCCTGCCCCTCCCCTGTTCATGCTCTGTCTCTGTCTCAAGAATAAATAAACATTAAAGAAAAAAATTTTTAAAGAAAAAAAAAGAAAAAGCATTTGACAAAAACTTACACCTTTTCATGATAACAACTCAGTGAACTAGGAATGAAAGGGAGACTCCTCAATCTAATAGAATGTCTAACAAAAACCCACAGCTAACATCATACTTAATGGTGAAAGACTGATTTCCTGCTAAGATCAGTAACTAAACAAAAATGTCCATTCTCCCCACTTCTATTCAACATTACACTAAACGTTCTAACCAGGGAAATTTTATGCAAGAAAAAGAAATGAATGGCATCCAGATTGCAAATGAAAGATGTAAAACTTTGTTTGCAGATGACATGCTCTTGTATTTAGAAAATCCAAAGGAATCCACAAAACAATATATTAGAACAAACAAGTTCAGCAGGGTTGTAGGCTACAAGACCAACATATAAAAATAAATTGTATTTCTATATACTAGCAGTGAACATTCTGAAAGTGTAATTAAGAAAATAATTCCATTTGCAATAGCATCAAAAAGAATAAAGTCTACTGAGGATAATTTACCATTAATACTCAGTCCTATCTAAGCTGATCAGAAACCCAGAGGTGAAGTAAACACAAGATTGAATCATTTTGAAAAGCAGCCATGGCCTTCAAGAATTAAAGCCAGGGAATTAACTGATAATAATAATAAAAGAAGGGGGGATTTATTTAAAATGTACTGTATTTATTTAAATGTATTTATTTAAAACAAAACTTACACTCTTTCTCATAGGGCCTACAGACTAAAACTTCATTATAATTCCTAAGACATGAAAGTTATTTTTCTGGTTGATTATTGGGATTTGACTAGACTTTTAGGAAACTATGACTAAACATGACTTTCTCCTAAAAATTGGGGCCTTTAGTCACCAAAAAACCCACCTCATTTTATAGTTTTGTTTGTTTTTTACTTTCCTGAAAGTATTAAATGGCCTTTATGTCAGAATAGCAAATGGCTTGGCCATCAGGCAGAAGTTCAAGTGATGAATCACTTAGCGTTTCATAACACAGACACTGAATTTTTGTACTAAAAAATAATGTGCTGCTCACAGATGTGTAAATCGGTACATATTTTCTGGGGGGAGAAAGTCTACCAAAGTTTTAAAATGCCTGTAATTTCTTTTTTTAATAATTTATTCAGATTTCTTTAGGTTTTTTGTTTGTGTGTGTATGTATTTAACCTCTACACCCAATGTGGGGTTTGAACTCGCATCCCTGAGATACAGAGTCAAATGCTCTACTGACTGGGCCAGCCAGGTGCCCCAAATGTCTGTAATTTCTTACCCAGAATTTCTACCCCTAGGCATCTAGCCATTTAATTCAAGGAAATAAGTGATAAGTACGCAAAGAAGTCTGCACAAAGCTGTTCATTTAGCTGTTGTATATAGTAGCAAAAAAAAAAAAAAGTGAAACAACCTTTGTGGTTAGGTTAAATGAATTATAATACATCCCCATTATTAAATACCTTATGGTTATAAAAATGGCGGTGTATCTCTATATTTATTGCATATTATATACTCATAACATTATTACATATTATGCAGAAAGGGAAAGTTATAAAATATGAATAGCTAGTTGAAGAATTGATTTTTAAAGAATTATATAGGGGCACCTGGGTGGCTCAGTCAGTTGAGCGTCCAGCTTTGGCTCAGGTCATAATCTCACAGTTTGTGGGTTCAAGCCCCACATTGGGCTCTGTGCTGACAGCTCAGAGCCTGGAGCCTGCTTCAGATTCTGTGTCTCCCTCTCTTTCTGCCCCTCCCCTGCTTGTGCACACACTCTATCTCTCAAAAAGAAATAAATAAAAATGAAAATATATATATATGCTCATAGAAAGAAATAGGAAAGTTAAATAAGATGTTAATAGCTTTTCATTGGGTGGTGGGATTTGGGGTATAACTATTTTTTTCTTTATAGTTTTCTATATATTTTTTCTATATCATTTTTGTAAAGAAATAAAACTAATAAAAATAACTTGTTGAAAGGATACAATATTTGTGTTGTTCCATCTGGAAATGAAGTCAGAAACTTGCTCCCATGTTTGTAGTGCTTCTCTAAGAGCTCATTCCTCATGATCTGACCACGAAAAATGAAAGGACCCTTAACCATTAATTGTTCCAGATATAACACATCAATTATGATAGTAACAAGCATCCTTTGCTTGCTAAACAGTGATACAAAGTATTTCTTAATTTAAATTTTTGGGGGACACCTGGGTGGCTCAGCTGGGTAAGCGTCTGACTTCGGCTCAGGTCATGATCTTGTGATTCATGGGTTTGAGCCCTGTGTCAGTCTCTGTGCTAACAGCTCAGAGCCTGGAGCCTGCTTCAGAGTCTGTATCTCCCTCTCTATACCCCTTCCCCACTCACACTCTGTCTCTCTCCCTCAAAAATAAAATAAACATTAAAAAAATTTTTTTAAATAAATAAATTTTTGGCCCTGCAACAGTGACCGGGAATAATCCTTAGGAATCATTAAAGAGTATTCCTAACCCCTGCAGATAACTTGATAAAAGTTTTCAGGCAGGGATCTGACATTACATATCTGTTTGAATTTTTTTTTTAATTTTTACCTTATTCACATCTTACTGTAAAAACAAAACAGGAGATTACAAACCAGCTGTAGCCCAATGGAAAGATTCAATATACTGATTGTAGTAGTGGTTACATAACTGCCAAAATTCATAGAGCTGTACATCCAAAAAAGGTGAATCTTACTGTATATAAATTATACTTCAACAGACTGCAGTTGCATTGGATGTATAAATCAATTTGGGAAGGATGTCATCTTTAAAATATTTAATCTTTCAATCCATAAGTATTAGGTCAAATTTATTACATGGATTGTTCAAATATTCTATTGTATTACTACTTTTTTTATCTAATAACCCTTGCAATTTTTGAGACAGATAGGCTAAAATATCCCATTATAATTATGGATTTAAAAGATTTCCTCTTGTGAAATTTTGCTTTACATATTTTGAGCCTATCTTAAACTGGGAAAAATATTTTGTAATGTTGTATCTTCCTGGTGGATTAAAACTTTTATCATTATGAAGTCATCTTTATCTCTAGTAATACTCTTTAATATTTTCATGATATATCATTTTTATTTATAATCTTCTTGTATCCTTATATTTTAGATGTGTCTCTTATAAACCATCTAGTTGGAATTTTTTCCCTAAAAAAAGAACTAATCTGACATTCTTTGTCTATTAACTGGAATGTTTAGTCTATTTACATATAATTACTAACATTCCTTGATATTTTCTGTATGTTCCCTGTTATGTTTTTTTCCTTTATGCAATTTTGTCTTTTGGAGGGGGGTAATTAAAATATATAATCCTATTTTCTGTTCTGTCTCTATGCATTTGGAACTTATACTCTCTGCTTCTGTTATTTTTTCTGGCTACTCTAGAAATTTCAGCAAGCAAACTTAATTTATCAAAGTCTGAAGTTAAGCTTTAATATTTGCCCTTCTCCCAAACCAAGGGCTTTATAGTACCATAATTACATTTAACCTATTTCCCATCATGTACTATTTTTAAATGTATTTTTATTCTTTTCTGTTTTTTGAAGTGCCACAAGCTATTATTATTGTTGTTTTATTAGCCAACTTTTAGTTTTATCCATAAAAACTATGTACCACTTTCTTTTCATCCTTCTTGAATCTCAGACCATCCAGTGACACAAAGTACATTCTTTAGAATTTCCTTTAATGAAGGGCTACTAGTGACAAATTATCTTTGACTTTACCAGACAGTGTTTTGGGGGGCCATATTTTCTTGAAAAATATGTTAGCTGGTTATGAACTTCTGGATTGACCACTATTTTCTTTAAGACATTCCACTGTCTTCTGACTTCCAGTGTTGCTGTTGGGAGGTTATCTGACAGTTTCTCTATTTTTTTTTTTTAATGTTTTATTATTTTTGAGACCGAGAGGGAGACAGAGTGTGAGCGGTGGGGCAAAGAGAGAGGGAGACACAGACTCTGAAGCAGGCTCCAGGCTCGGAGCTGTCAGCATAAAGCCTGACACAGGGCTCGAACCCATGAACCATGAGATCATGACTTGAGCCAAAGTGGGATGCTTAACCAACTGAGCCACGCAGGCAGCCCTCTAACTCTTTTCCTTTAAATATAAACAGAATTTCTTTTTCTGTGCTGCTTTTAAGGTTTTTTTTTTCCTTTGGTGTTCTCCAGTTTGTTCATGTTGAAATATTAACAATGATTTTGGGAAAGTGCTTGAGGTTTTGGTGATATTTCTCCCCTTCTTTTTTAGTTTTTAAGCGTTCCAAACATTTTTTAATGTACAACAATCACATTTTAAAATAAAAAGGCTTTAGCCAAAATAGACTACCATAAAACATGTAAAAACATTGTTTTAAAGTCTAGTAGAAGTTAAAAAGCCACATCTGTACCATTTCTTCTTGACAAAGAGTTAAATGTGTCATGTAGCCAACCTGTTACATTCATTATGACAGCTTTTACAACTTCAGGTAAAACTGATTTTAAAGAATAGCAAGTAAAAAAAAAAAAAGAGGCAAGATAATTACCTTTCCACATGCTATTCTAGCATCACAACAAACAATGGATATGTTTCTGTTTTCTAGTTGGAAATCAAGTAGTCTGTCCTCAAATAGCTCTTTTTCTGGAATATCCATGGAAAGTTGGTAAGAAATTGTTCTTAAGTGCTTTGACCCTAATGGGAAAAGAATCACATATTTGTTTTAAATTTTCCAAAACCTCTCTTCTAAAATGAAATTGCAAACCTTATTACAAATGTATTGATTCATCAGACTTCTTTTAATGGCAGAAAAATGAGGCTTTTCATTAAAGTGAGTGTGTTCTTTTGTTAAAAAATAAAGACATTCCCTTGTTAAGCAAAGAATGATGATTTTCATTCAGTGGAACTTTCTGGCCTTGTGTTTAGTAGGAAATACTTGAATATTAAGGAACTTTATACCAGGGATTTAGTTTAAACCAAAACAAATGTCTGTCTTTCCTAAGTATCTTTTTTTTTTTAATTTTTTTTTTTTGTTTTTAAGTTTATTTTGAGAGAGTGCATGGAAGGGGCAGAGAGAGAGAGAAAAAGAGAGAGAGAGAATCCCAAGCAGGCTCTGCACTGTCAGTTGGAGCCCGATGCAGGGCTCAAACTCACGAACCATGAGATCATGGCCTGAGCTGGAATCAAGAGTCAGCCACTTAACCTACTGAGCCACCCAGGCGCCCCTCTAAGTACTTTTCAATAGCTCTGAGTGGTAGAGGAGGAGCCTGTGCTCAGAAAGATTAAATACTTTGCCCCAAATCGGACAGCCTATAAGGAGAAAAGCCAGTACATAAATCAAGAACTTGATTCTAAAAATCAGTGCTCTTTCCATTTCACCCACACTATAGCCATACTGGTCCACGTATGAAGAAACAATTGTGATTTATTTTTGACGGATTTTTCCATATCCCAGCTTGAAAACAGAAGGGAATGTGTGCTTAATAAACCAAGAGACAATGAATTCAGTAAGCTATCTGTAAAGTGTTCTATAGACGTTGCTAATTTGTTTCAGTCAATAACAATAGTAAGCTGAAGACTAAAAACTTCAAAAGCCAGAAAGCTGACACACCAGCCTTTCTGAGCCATTTTAACTGCTACATTGACTGAAATGAACATTTTAAATATATTTTTTAAAATACCAGTTGTAGCTTTTGGTCAAACATCTGAGCTTTCTGATGTACAACTGACCCATAACACCAGCATTGAGGAACTCACCGTCTTCAGATAAATTAGTCTGTTCATTTGTCATTAGTGCAAATTGTCTGGCCATTTGTCGCTCCTGTTTTCTACAAAATTAAAAAATATGCTGTATAAATCCAAAATGTGTTTGAAGCTTAAAACAGAATTTTAGTACACATTTTAACTGTTTACATACTATCCATTATTATTTTTATCTATTATTACTTGTGAATCCAGGCATTTAATCCATACATATAAGTTTCTACTCTCTTCAGGCAACAAATTCAACAAATTTCTCCAATATGGGAATTCCAAATTGCCCTGAGAATTTGCAATTGGTAAATTTCTTTTTTTTATATATATATATTTTTTTAATGTTTGAGACAGAGAGAGACAGAACATGAACAGGGGAGGGTCAGAGAGAGAGGGAGACACAGAATCCGAAACAGGCTCCAGGCTCTGAGCTGTCAGCACAGAGCCCGACGCAGGGCTCAAACTCACGAACGGTGAGATCATGACCTGAGTCGAAGTCAGACGCTTAACTGACTAAGCCACCCAGGTGCCCCACAATTGGTAAATTTCTACTTTATTTTATTTTTATTTTAAAAAAATGTTTATTTATTTTCAGAGAGAGAGAAAGCACGAGCAGGGAAGGGGCAGAGAGAGGGAGGGAGGAAGAGAATCCTAAGCAGGCTCCATGCTCAGCACAGAGCCTGATGCAGGGCTTGATCCCACAACCGTGAGATCACGACCCCAGCCCAAATCAAGAGTCAGACACTTCGCTGACTGAGCCAACCAGGCACCCTGGTAAATTTCTACTTTGAATTGGTAAGTTTCCAGAGTTTCTGGGAGCTTCTGAATCTCAATAACATCTACCAGGAATTTTATTTTATTTTTATTTAACAAATTAAATTTTTTTCTTAATTTTAGAGAGAAAGCTCAAATTGGGGAAAGGGGCCGAAGGAAAGAGACAGAATCTCAAACAGGCTCCAGGCTCAGCTTGGAGCCCAGCGTGGGGCTCGATCCCATGACTCTAGGATCCTGGCTTCAGCTGAAATCAAGAGTTGATTGCTCAACCGAGTCACCCAGGCGCCCCCCACCAGGAATTTTTATAGGTTTGCTTTGGCCAATTTTTATTTCATTACTGAGAACACATCTTCAAAATTAAATATTTTGAAAAAACAAGGTTCATTTACAAAAAGCTTAAGCGGGCCTGAGTCTCAATATCAAAGGCTCAATGTTACCTCCGCAGGGCTTTTTCCTTTGCTTTGAGTCTATCAAGTTCACTGCCATGGGCTGCATGAGGGTCAATACAGATTAATTCAGCTTTAGAGCTTTGAATTTTTTGTTTTTCCTCATAGATGTAGTCAATCAGATTTTGAAAATAACTACAACAGGAGACCTGGAAAACAAAGAGGTCATGTTCATCTCATTAGTCCTAGAGGAAGATAATTACAGGGGGCAAAAATGGCTAATGAAATTTGGATAACAATCTATGGTAGCTTTTTCCTAGTAACAGCTTGATTGAGATAGAGTTCACATACCGTACAATTCATCCATTTCAAATGTACTAGTCAGTGGCTTTTAGTGTATTCACAGAGTTGTGCAAAACCATCACTGCAGCCAACTTTTAGAACACGAACTCTTATCTGTTAACCCTCCCCACCTCTCCCCTCAGCCTCTGGAAACCACTAAGCTAAATTCTGTCTGCATACATTTGCCTGTTCTGTTCAGCTCATATATGTGGAATCATACAATTGTGGTACTTTGTGATTGGCTTCTTTTGCTTAGCATAAAGTTTTCAGGGTTCTTCTATGTTGTAGCATGTATCAGCCCTTCATTTCTTTTTATGGTTAAATAATATTCCATTGTATGGATACATCACATTTATTTACCCGTTCATCAGTTGATGGATGTTTGGGTTGTTTTCACTTTTGGCTGTTAGGACTCATGCTGCTATGAACATTGTGTGTTAAGTTTTTGTGTAGGTATATGTTGTCAGTTCTTTTGAGTATATATCTAGAAGTGTAACTGCTGGGCTATAGGTAACTATGTCTCTAACTTTTGGGGGAATTGCCAGACAGTTTCTCAAAGTGGCTACACCGTATTACATTCCCCCTTTCCAGTATATGAGAGTACCAGTTTCTCTGCATCCTTGCCAACACTTGTTATTATCTGTCTTTTTAATTATAGCCATCCTAGTGGGTATGGAATGGTATCCCATTGTGATTATGATTTGCATTTCCCCAACAGCTAACATGTAACTCTTTTAAGACTTGCCGTGCGGGGGAGGAAACACTTCGTGTGTTTAAAAATAACACCATTTCCTCAGTGAACCTGCATTAGAACTCACATCTTCTATTGGTTTAGAGCTATCATCATCATAGTAAACATCCATATTGGAAAGAAATGATTTTAGATCGCCTCCACAAAATTCACACGTGGGCGATATCTCCTCCTCTTCTTCCTTCAGAGAGAGGAAAACAAGAATAAATGAGTGCCCACAAGAGGGCCCAGAGCCCCTGGGAGCAGTAGATGCTGCTGGGACTCTGGGCAGGGCCAGCAAAAGTCCAGAAGGAGAGCAGGGCTGGTGGGCTGTGTGCCAACCTGCCTGAGAACTCCTGCTGGAATCCCTGGGGGCCCCCTGAACTAGCTGGTGGGGAACTTTCAGGGGGCTAAGATCCTCTACCAGAAGGCACCAAGCTAGCAAGATCTGTGTATTCCAGTAATGAGACATTATTTCTACTCAAGGGCTGGTGAGGACTGAAGAGGCTGAGGCGGTGTATTGAGGGCCTCTGTCTGGCGCTGTTCACCAGAGCACAGCTGAGCCCATCAGGAGCTTGTGGATCCTTAGGATGTCTCCTCATCGCAAGAAGAAAGTTGCAGAAATGACTTTACTATTGACAGCCGAGTTCTTCGTGGGGGAGGGGCGCTATGGCGTGTAACTAGAGGCACGAGACAGAGGCTAACGCGTTAGCCCCAGCTTGGGGCTCTGGATTCTCCTGACTGTGCTGTGAAGGTAATTCAGAAGGGGTGGGGAAGACCCGGAGAAGCAACAGGACACAGGGGAGTTAGGGGCTCAAGGGTTGGTGCACTATGGCCATGTTTATGATCTGAGGTCACGACTGTGACTGCAGGGGTTCTTGGGCAAGCAAGCAGCCTTAGCACAGGCCTCCAGGAAAAACCCACATCATGTATGAGTCGCAGGTCATGAACACTACCAAGCCAGCTGTAATTTGCCATTCTCTGGGACTAGCAAAATGGCCACTGTGGGGCCAAAGGGTGGCGAGGGGGCCTGTGCAGCCAGGCATTCACCACCAGAGTGATGGCCCGTATCTTGAGGTTACCGAAACTACCCAATGGCAAGTACTGCACATCGCTGACAGCAGAACCCTTGGAGAGTAAAGCTCCACCATAGAGAGATGGCGGTGACACATGTAGTTTGTCACCTAAGTGACGGAGCAGGCAGAAAAAGAGTGTGGCGATTCCAGGCCATCCACAACCCTTCCATATGAGGGTCTTGCTAATGAGCTCCTCAGCCCATGGTCCCTTCACCCCTTCACCTGTGGGGGAAGCAAGGTGGAGATTCTTCCAAAGACCATGAGGGGGGCTGGAATCTGCTCCTGGAGAGTGTGTAGCTGGAGAGGAGAGCTGGCGAGCCAGCTACTGCCACGCCTGAACTACACTAGTGTCAAAGCCCCATCTAGGCGGACCTGAAGGATCTGCCCAAGATCCAGGAGAAGCCAGCCCTGCCTTGGTGCCAATGCAGGCACAACTCCCTGGAAGAAAGGCTACAAGGCTTTCCTCATGTTTAGGACCAGCTCCGGGTGTCAGCAGAAGAAAACTCGAGACACTTCCTTGACTACAAACTTCTGTGGTTCAGAAAGAGAAAGGAGCTAGGTTTGAATAAAAGAATTTCAGCCTGAAGAGTCTATAGGGTGGCCATAAAGTTTAGAAACATGGACAGATATAAAGAGCAAATATTGACTGATACTACATGACATTTAGTGTGCAACTCCTTGTGAGACTTGCATAGTTTAATGTGCTGCACAAAGCGGCAATGCGCAGCACGTTATTGTGTCCACACAGCGTTCCCATCGACCCTGCGTACACATCTGTGGGGCGCAGCCTCACACAATTGATGGCTCTTACTTCCAGTGGATAAGCCTGCACCATTAGCAGACCCCAGAATAAATAAGGGGGTCCCAATCTGGGGAGCATGCTGTTCTCTCCACATGGCCAGGTCACCCGAGTTTGCAAATAATCATACCACCATTCGGTCCCCCACTGCTCTGGTGTGTTGAATTTTGTCCCCTGAAGAGATAGGTTGAAGTTGTAACTAATTTACATAATCTACACAATTTACATAATCTAATTTAAGTGGTGTGCCTGGAGAAGAGGGACATTTGGAAACAGATGCAGAGAACACCAGGACAACTGAGGCAGAGATCGGAATGGAGAAGCCACAAGCCAAGGAAAGCCAAGGGTTGATGGCCACACCGGAACTAGGAAGAGGCAAGGAGGGATGTTCCCCTACAGGCTGGACTCGCTGACATACTGATTTTGAACCTCTAGCCGTCAGAACGACGAGACAACAAGTTGCTACGGTTCTAAGCCACCCAGTTTGCGGTATTTGGATACAGCAGCCCCAGGGAACAAACACAGCCACCCTAAGTGCTATTCCAAATAAATGAGCTCTTCGTGTATTTTTTAAAAAGCATGTTCACTGTCTTGTGTGCAAATCATCATGTGGCTTATGACATCATTTGTTAATAAAAGACATTTTCAAATTTAAAAATAATATGAATTAAAATCACCTTGAAGTTAATGCCTATATTGGAACTCTCTTGTTTGAATTTCAGAATGGATGGTGGCCCAATGCTAGGCAGTGTTTTCAGAGCTGGCTCAAACAGTGTTATGAAGTCTTCTTTAAACTACATTTTTAAAAAGAGAGAATCGACGTTTGAATAAGTGGTATTTACAATGAACCCTGTGTACTATTGGACTGATAACCATTTCTTACCTCCAACTCACATAAAACATTCAGTTTTCGCTCTTCTGGATTAATTACCCATTTTTCTGCAGAGAAAAGCATCGATTTAGAAAGCAAGTTTAAAACCTTAGTACAGTGTGTTCCATTTTCTCCTAACCCACTACCCCATGTCAAACTCTCTCACACACACACACACACACACACACACACACACACACACACACACATACACACAGTTTAAATGCCCTGAAACCTTTTCACCACCTTCTTGAGCATATTCTTAGGGGAGGGCTTTTCTAGAGGGGGTGTGCACTGTCTGAGTTAAGGCTGGTTTGCCTTTGCCGGCAAAGGGAAGGACTCTATCTATTTACCTCTTAACTTAGAAGCCAGATTTTCATGTTCAGTTTCCTTAATTATAGAGGGTGCTTTCTTCCCTGTAAAATGAGCATACACTTGTCATCAATCCTGACAAAGTAGAAAAGAAGTTTAATACAAAAGAAAATATGCCTTTTGGAAAAGTAAGTACCCTTATTTGTGTTTGTTTGACCTTTTACTTTTTTGCCCTTTCCAAATAATATTTTATCAACAATAAGGAACAGAGGGAAGGCACCACTGATCTATCACATCGAAAAAGGTTTCCCTGTTCCTTTCTAGTCCTAACATACTACAGAGATGCATACTTCACTTGACTATAAAAATTGGTGCAGACTCTTATGTTTTCTGCTTTTTTTTTTTCCAGCTTATTTATTTTGAGAGAGAGTGTGTGTGTGCGAGTACAAGTTGGGGAGGGGCAGAGGGCAAGAGAGAAAGAATCCCAAGCAGCCTCCACACTGGCAGCACAGAGCCTGATGTGGGGCTGGATATCACGAACTGTGAGATCATGACCTGAGCCGAAATCGAGAGTCGGATGCTTAACCGACTGAGCCGTTCCATTTTCTGGTTTTTAAAAGTAGTATGTTGTCTACCTTCTACCTGTTACTTTGTAAAAGATTTTTCAGGTAGAAGGGTGCTAGAGGTTCTAATTCAAGACCGTTAACTCAACCAGGAGGATTATTCCCTCCACAGATTCCAGGGCAGTATTAGAAATGGGGAGGGCGGACATCAGCAACTTGGAATAACCGTCTAGGAGATTTAAGCTGATAGAATTGGAATGATGAAAACCAGTGAGATCAACCTACAGTGGGGGCAGGGGTAAAGGGGGGGGGAGCTGGCCCACTTCCTCCCAGAGCCATGGGCGGCAAGGACTGCTACTGGAGAAAGAGGTGGGCTTCAGAAAGTGATGTGCTTTCCTATGTGGAGTACCTGAAAAAATTTTGAATATGTTTTAGGCATGTTGTCCAACAGAAATGCCAGTATAGGTATGAAAAAATTAACGCACACAGATGTTTATTAAGGCATTATTTGTTATAGGGACGAGCTCAAAACATCAAACCACACCAACTCTGAAATACCTAGCAATCCGTTTTATTACATAAGCCATAATAACTGTATATAAGGGAATATTATGCAGTTGCTTCATTGAATGAGATCAATCTTTCCTGACATGGAAAGATATCCATGATACACTGCTAAGTAAAAGAATTAGAGAAGAGATAAAGTTGCCGTTACAGGAAATATAATTGTTTCCTAGACTTTCAACTTAGAAACTATTAGAATAAGAAATTTCAGCAAGGGGGTCTGATACAAGATTAATATATAGAAATCAATAATTTCCTTCTTGTTGACAATAATCAATTAGTAAATATAACAGGAAAAAAGTTTCCAATTGTTACATCAATACAAGACTATAAACTAGTAAGAGCTGCACGAGTCCTATATGCGGGGGGGGGGGGGGGGGCCATAAAAAAAGGTCTGAAAGAAATGGAGAGGTACACTAGGTTCCTGCTGTTAAAGTAATCAAGTGGCCATCAGATGAGGTGGCCCTAATGCCTTCGTGTGTAGCCTAGGAAAGCAAACTGAAACCTGAGCCAGAGTCAATTTCTGTAAATGCCTCAAGGTTAGGAACAGCCAACCACAAACAGCCAACCAGGCTTTCCCAAGTAATACAACCCCTTAAGCCATAGCCAATCAAAAAATTTCCTCGTTTTGCTCTGGTGTCTTCTCTGTAAAAATCTCCTTACTGTTGTCCGGGAAGCCCTCCCACCTATTTCCAGTTTGGCATTGCTTCATTCCATTCATGTTTGCTCAAATTTAGAAATCTGAAAATACCTCAGTTTGTCTTTTAACACTGTGAAGCAAGGGCAACAAATCAACTTGTCAAATTCCATTGAAACATCCCATCAGAATTACACTGTGTAGATTAATTTGGGAATTATTAGCATCTTCCTAATATTTGGTCCCTTTTTATGTTCGATTTTGTCACTCTACTGTGCAAATCCTCAGGGATCTTTCTACCCGTTGAAAAAGATTTGGTCTTCGGTTAGTCCTTTGAACTTATCCCCCCTCAGTTCTCCTCCTGATGACTTTGCCGCAACCACACCAACTGCCTCCTTGTTCTAGGGGGAGGCACCTGCTAGTCCGTGTGCCTGGAATAATCTTTCCCTAAGATCATCCTGGCTCACTGTCTCATGTCCTTGAGGTCTTTGCTCAAATATTTTAGCTTCTCAGTAAAGATTTCCCTGAGCACCCTGTGTAAACTTACCCCTCCCACCCAACATTTTCCATCCTTTCCTCTGCTTTTCCTCCTTAGCACTTAATGTATTATATGTAATATATATAATGTATATATAATACATATATTATCACCTAATTGTATATTATATATATTTCCTTATTTTTTATGATCTCTCTCACCATCACCTCCACCCTCCACACTTTCATGCCAGATCACGAGGACCGGCGTTTTCGTTTTTTTGTTTTTGTTTTTGTTTTCATTGCCATTTCCCTAGAACAGGGTTTGGACTACGATGGGTGCTTGGCATATGATAGGTGCTCAATAAACATCTGATGAATAAGTGACATAAAACAAATACGAAACTTACCAGGAAAGTCTATTCATAAATCCTTATACTGGGATAAATTAAAATTTTAATTTTTGTATTATCTATCTCTTGATGGTTGACATTTAGACTACAGCGTGCATGTTACTGCTTTGATAAAAAATGAAGATATGCATCAAAATAAAATGGCAGATTTTTTTTTTATGAGAACATAAACATTAGCATTTATTACAGACGAAATGCCGAAGGGTTTCGATACTTAATCTCATTTTGCTTTTCATAAAAATTCTGTGACAGAAGTATTACTATTATTACTGACAGGGGAAGAGCCTGGGACTCCATGAGGCCCTCATCTCCGTGTCAGTTTGTGTTGGGCTGGGATTCAAACCTGGCTCTCCCCCAGTGCCTGCAGCCATGCTCTTGCCGATGCGCAATCCCATCTCTGAGCAAAAGCTAAGAAATCAAACTACTCACTTGGCTGCCTTTTGCCAGAAAATTTTTGAAGCCAGCTTTCTTCTGTTTGTACTGACGTTGGAATTCCTGGATACAAACTGTGATACATAGTCCTGAAGTTGAGACAAAAGTCTTAATTGTGAGTGTGCCTACATAATTGTTAGCCATTCTTCCAAATATAGCACATTTAACCATCAAGTAACACACGTAGGTAGAAGATCCGGCTTTCTATTTTCTTTGAAATATTTTCCTCCATTCTTGCCTCTCAGTAAAGTCAGGCACAGTGTGTTTGCATTATAGGGAAAGTACTCCTTTCTAAGTCCCGGAGTCTCCCGATACCATATTTTTCCCTCCAGGGAGTAAATTACAACCACTATGTCCATGCATGTGTGTTGATGGTGGTGGTGATGGTGTGTGTGTTTAAACATTTACTTGAATTTAAATGAGACATATTATTCATTTTATTTTTATGTATTTTTAAGTTTTATTTATGTAAGTAATCCCTACGCCCAAAATGGGGCTCGAGCTCACAACCTCGAGTTCAAGAGCCCTATGTGCCTTCGACTAAACCAGCCAGGCGACCCAATTAAGTAGCCTAAAAATAACCCAAACTTTTTTTTTTTAAGAGTTGAAGTGAAATGCGCTGTAATCAGACAATTTGTATTATGTATTCTTTCTGCAAGTAGTTCAGTTACTTGAGTTGTCATTGACATGATAGGAAGGCAGAAATGTATTGATTTTTACTAGTTACAATGACTGTTACTGGTAACAAGTAATAATAACTAGTGCTTCAAGTTCCTTTGCCTTTTTTGAATTTCAATTATTTTGCACGATTAGCAAATTGTGATGATTTGCTGGATCTTCTAAAATTATCACATTTTTTCAAATGATTGAATCAATTTTAGGGTTGTCACTTTTTCACCTTTCTTAGTTCTTTCTCCACCTTCCTTTTTTGGTGCTTTGTTCCTTGGCACATTGCATTGGTGGGGTGCTTTAGTTCCAAAATGACTCTGTCTTGTAATAAGCGAAGAACGACTCAGCCAAAACCACGGGTGCAAGTCTCTGGGGGAGTCCTGTTTGTCTAACTTCCCAAACAAGCTACAGGGACCGAGGGTAAAAAAGAATATTAAGGAGCGATCCCTAGACAACACTGAACGTTTGGCCTTTTTTCCAGTTCAGTGGTTAACAAAATCAGACCTACATGGCTCCTCTAGGTCTCTCTGCCTTCCTTAAACCGACACCAAAGATTGTTTCTGAAATTCTGCGGAAGGATGGCAGATGACGAGATGACGGAGGCTAACAAAATGAACATTTCCTGAGAACTGACTGTGTAGTGGTACATTCGTAGTAGTTGCTTTCTTCACATGATTTCATTGATATTAACAAAGACTAATCAAGGCATGTATCGATCTTCCCTCCCCTACAGGCAAGGAAACTGAGACTCTAGGGAACCCCTGAAAAACGGTATTGTGCCAGATGCAAATGGGGCCTGGGCCTGTTTGGCTTCAAAACCTGTTGGGGCGCCTGGGTGGCGCAGTCGGTTAAGCGTCCGACTTCAGCCAGGTCACGATCTCACGGTCCGTGAGTTCGAGCCCCGTGTCAGGCTCTGGGCTGATGGCTCGGAGCCTGGAGCCTGTTTCCGATTCTGTGTCTCCCTCTCTCTCTGCCCCTCCCCCGTTCATGCTCTGTCTCTGTCTGTCCCATAAATAAATAAAAACGTTGAAAAAAAAAACAAAACAAAACAAAACAAAAAACCTGTATTTCTCCGTATTTACCTGCCATGTATAGTTGGCCCCATTTTCAACCAGAATAGTAATTGGGCACTAAAACATAGAAGGTGAGCCAATATTGATTGATTTTTATGACATTTAAGGATAGATTTCCTTCAAAACACAATCTCACCAAATTCACCAGAGAATGCTTTGAAATATAAAAGAAGCATCTTAGGAAGATTTATGAGGAGAAATTAAGAAATTGATCAAGTAAAGAGAGGCCCCCATATTAATAGGAAGTCCAGGTCAAGATGGCAGTTGAGCACCCAATTCTCCTTCCCTTCCTTTCCCAGATCTTACTGAAATAACAAACACAAACAAACAAACAAATAAATAGCCCTGGAAAATAAGAAAGGTGTCATTGGTAGACAAGTAATATTGAAGTCCCAAAAGAATGAAAATAAATGGCTTTAGTTTGATGGAAAACCAGGGTGGAGAACACCGCAGCTCAAAGCAAGAGAAGTAAGTAAAATTCTTCTGGGAAGTCCCTAGCTCAGACTCAACCAAATGCAGAGAGGAGGGGACTGGAGACTGCAATCAGAGGAGTTCAGGGAGTCACCTCAGAGCAGCTGGCCAGGCAGCTGTTCTTTTTATTTCTAGATAAAGCCCCCCCAAGCTGCTTCCTACAAAGAGTGGGCAGCCTATCTCAGGAGGTTGTAGGTGTGAAAGAGAAGCAGAGCATAGTATGAGGTTACACAGAAGCTGCCCAATAGGCCTGGATGAGAAAGGAGGAGGGGACATCCTGCCCAGAAGTGAAATGCGTGAAGAACTCCAACCACACAGTGAAGTGTCCTTATCCAAACTCCAGTAATAGTAGGGTATGCAGCTTGCCTGCCTCCTACCAACGCTCCACAAGCTGCCGCCTCTGACATCCCCCATCCACCCACGTAGGACACAGTCAGCCTTCCAGATACACCCTGTTAAGAGCTACTCAGCTGCAGAAGGACTCCATTCTGGTTACCTACCGGCCACTCATTTATAAATACAAATTGATAATGAAGGATTGCCAGTTACTTAAGGGCAATCAATAGCATAAAAGAGAAAGTCCAAGATAAACAGAATTAATCCTGAAAAAAGAACTTCAAAGAACAACAACAAAAAAGAACCTTAGTATAAAAGTGCCCTTAAAAGAGATTTAAAAATAACTATTTGAACAGAAAGAATCAGAGAATGAGAACGGGTTCTTGGAAATTACAAATATGAATACGAAAATAAAAACTTTTGTACAAAGGCTGCATGTTACCATAAATACAAAAAATCTTGATATCCAAGAGGGCCAATAGCCATCTAGTAGGAGTTCTAAAGAAGACACATGAAGGGGAGGAAATAAACATCAGAAGTGTTTCAGAATCAGACTGATCAGCAATACCGGATACTAGAAGGCAAAAAAGCAATGTCGTCAGAGCTCTGAGGAAAATGGTTTTAAATGTATTCTTTAATGCCAGGTTATGTTATTAATTAAGTATGATGGTAAAAATGAAGAAATCTCCAGACAGGCAGGAACTCAGGAATCTGACTACCCATGAGATCTACATGAAATAATTACCTGTGGAGTTTCTCCAGCAAAGAGAAAAGGAATAAAAGAAAGAAAGCAATATGGGAATCAGGAAAGCGTGGCCATTTAACCCCAATCAGGAAAGCTGAAGACAATTAAAAACTGAGAGTTGAAAAGTTCTCCTTTTAGGAGTCAAGTTTTATGGACATAGGAATCTGGGGTTTTGTGCAGAATCCAATCACATTATTGGCTTCTTAGCATGAAATTGTGAGTATTGTTGATTGGTTTTCAATTTTCAGAATTAACCTGTATTGAGTTAATTATGATTATAAAACATAATACAAATACAATAAAACTTGGCAAAGTAATATGACTTTATATGAATATACATTATTCATATATTTATAAAATATATAATTTGCTGTTAACTGGGAGAAGAAAGGGTGAGAGGAAAGATAGAAGTAGAAGGGCATTGGCTCAATCTGTAGAGCATGCAACTCTTGATCTTGGGGTTGTGAGTTCGAGCCCTGTGTTGGGTGTAGAGATTACTTAAAAATAAAATCTTTAAAATAAACATAAAATTAGAAACAAAATAAGCTGTTAACAATATGTTAACCCTGGTGGGTGGGAGTGTGGGGGTGAAGAAGGGCATGGAATTTTTTTTTTATTTTACACCTTTGTATACTTTAATATTTTAACCATGTACATATATTATTTTTAAGTTGAATTAAAAGGATAAATAAAAACATAAGAGCGGGACCGAACAATCCTGTTTATGCTTAGGACTTTAAAAGTTGCTTGTAAAAGCAAAGCTTAAGTGAACAGTAATTCAAGATCATGGACTCAGCTTTATAAAGATTTATAAAGATGTTCCAAAAGGTATTTCTCTGGTGTCTTCCTGTGCTTGGCGGCTAATAGCAATAACAACAAGAAAAAGAGAGAGGAAAAAAATAAGACCATAATTTCCACTTTCCTTCACAGGAGGTGTGTCTAATCAGGGTCTCATTTCGCCAATAGAGACCTATGTCCTAAACGTTCAGAGCACTTGCTATTGTATAGTGTTATTATTTCATGTTATATCAAGTGGGCATGCCTTCTCTGTAGGTAGATAATAAGCTGCAGATGGGCAGGGACTGTGTCTCTATCCCCAAAGTGTCTAACAGTAATAGATTTTTAAAAATCCTTTTTTAATAAATTGGTTGTAAGTGCCCTGTATTATTTTTACTCTACTTCCAGACATATTTATCCACGAGGTAAAAGTAAACATCATCAGCTTCAAAAAATTATATGAAAACAAAACATTTTCTTACCTATCTAAATCCGCTTCAGACATGTCTTTCCTAAATGTCTGGAATATCTTAGGAAAACCTGTTGAATGAAACGTTGAAAAATTTAGCCACTCCTTCTAAATCGGTGGTTCTCAAAAGGACAACTTCTGCCCCCCAGGAGACATTTGGCAACTCTGAAGGCATTTTTTTTTTCTTATCTTTTTAATGGTTATTTATTTTCGAGAGAGCGAGCGTGAGCGGGGACGGGGGTGGGGTGGGGGGGACAGAAGATTGGAAGTGGGTTCTGCGCTGATAGCAAAGAGCCCTATGCGGGGCTTGAACTGAACTGAGTCGAATTCAGATCATGACCTAAGGTCATGACCTGAGCCAAATTCAGACACTTAACCAACTGAGGTGCCCAGGCGCCCCTGAAGACATTTTTGATTGTCCCAGATCAGAGTGGGAGCTCACGGCACAGCCAGGGCTAGAGGCCAGGGATGCTGGTAAACATCCTATAATGCCAGGGACACCCCCTCCCACCATCTTCTACTCAACAAAGATGGTCCTGATGGAAATGTCAACACTCAAAATAAGTGCTGTCTTTCTTTTTAAGGAAGTGACTGAAGTGGTTTTAGCATAGGAACCTAAACACAATTGTTTTTTTTTTTTTTTTTTTTTTTTTTTTTTTTTTTTTTTTTTTTTTACGGGACTGTCTTGGTAGCACAACACCCTGAAGGGACAGCTCTTCCAGGAGCGGCATGTTCTGTGTGTGTTTCCGAGAAAGAGAGAAAGAGGGACTGGGAAGGGGAGACAGGAACAGAGGGGGAGACGCAGGGAGAGGGAGGTGCGAGAGAGGCCTAGACAGAGGGGAGGGGGTGGGGAGAGAGAGACGGAGGGAGGGAACAGCATCATGACCTGAATGCACATAGACGTATTGCAAATGCACTCGGTGAAGCACTACCCAAATTTCCAGTCTCACCAAGCGTTACACCGATGTCCTAAATCGTGAGCCAACAGAACGCTCAGCCAAGATTTCAGTGCCTTTGAATAAAGGGACCAAGATAGACTAGGTTGTGTGTGGGGTGGTGCATGTGTTTAGAAACCAGACACTCAGGTAGACCAAGACTTTGGAGTGGCGGGACCAGCGGTCCGAGGGCCAGGGAAGCCTTAGAGGAAGGGGCGGGCAGGGGATGTACTTTTCTGGGAGGAGACGCTCCCGGTCTCCTGTGAGCTCAAGTGTGAGCTCAAGATCGGTGTCTCGCTCCACAGCGTCCCGCTGAGCGTGGGGGTCGGGCTCAGGCTGGGGCTGGTGATGCTGGTTAATCGGGGAAGGAAGGCCTTTGAGTTTTCGTCACTGCTGTCATCGATGTCCATCATCTTCCAGAAGTACTCTTCGTTGAACGTCCCTTGGACCTCCAGCGTCTTCTCCTCCGCGTCCCCTGTCTTCCCCTCCACTGCTTCCCCCTCCTTCTCCTCCACTAACAACTCCTCTTCCTCCTCCTCCTCCTCCTCCTCCTCTTCTTCCTCCGGGACCTCCTCCTTCTCCGGCTTTCTGGAGCCGCGACGCGGGTGCGGGCTGGCCATGGCTGGGGGGAAGCAGGGTCGCCGCTAGCGCAGTGGCAGGTGCCGCCGCCAGTCCCAGTCAGGTGTCGAGCTCCCTACGGTGGGCGCGCCTCCCGTCTCCCGGGGCAACGGCCAGCGGCGCGCCGCCAAACCTCTGGGATTTAAAGCGGCGGCACAGAACCCGAGGGGTGGGGACAGGGGCGTCGGGGCAGAGAGCGGCTAAGGAGCCAGGACCTCTGCAAGCTTCTTTCTCACCTCCTTTCCGGGGTCACGGAGACCCCTCACAGCATGTGGCGAACTGATCTCCTTTTCCTCCTCCCTCCTTTGGAGCGTTGTTTCTTTGGGGTAGGGGTAGAGGCTACCAGAGATGGACGCTGTTAGGCCAGTTGGTATTGCTGACGCTGGACTTTGGTTTTCCAGTAGACACATGCTTATTCAAACTTAACGATAAAACTTTATAATAAGACCAGGCACGGGTGGGAGTTTGCTGATTTGATTTTTTAAGACATTGCCTTCATTATTTATCTTGATTAATGAGATTTTTGATGCCGTTTAAATTCTGTGCCCGAGATGGGTGTCTCCCTCTAGACCCAGTCGTGCTTGTTGCAAGGCCTGAGACATCTGGCTACCTAGGTAACACCTGTGTCTTTCTGGGTCTTTGTTTCCAGTTCACTGTATTTTTGTTAAAATATTTGTACACACACAAAGAGGAACACAGTATAATGTATAATGGACATCTGTTTACTTACCACCCAGGCTGGAATGTACATGTTCATTGCAGAGTTCAGCTTCCTTTCAAAGGCCTTTCAAGACTGAGAAATGTTCCTGGCGGGAGGGATTGTGTTGCTGCTGTTTGACTTCACCTCTAAGGTAAAGAAAGCAAAGATTTTCTGTGGCTGAAGATATCTGGGTGTTGTAAAAAGGGCCTGGACTGATTCTTAGGTTAAGTGAACAGTATGAGGCCTAGAAGTCTCCTTGTATGAGCTCTTGAGTCACCTGACGTCTTTTCAGCTTCGCTTTCCCTCTGTGTAAATTGGGACTAGTACAACTTTGCCCCTAACTTGCTTGTGGGTATCCGCGAATGTGAAATGACAGCCTACAACTGTTAGTGCGTTTCAGCCAAATACCACCAGGAACACACAGGTGGTTAAATAAGTTATCCCCTATTACGGCAAGGTGTCTTAGTAAGAAAATGGTAGAAAGAACCTCCAGGGTCTAGGCTTTGGTTAGATGATTTGGGAGTTGGTCTAAGCAAGCAGGGCTCTGCTCTAAGTTGGATGCTGTCAAAGTGGGGGCAATTCTACGATGGAGTGTTCGGTCGTGGCACAGTGACCTTATTTTTATGCTTAGACAAAATTATGAAGTGGCTTTGTTTCATTTTATCATGGTGTCCCAGTAACCTGTGTATTGCTTAGTTTGGGCTGCTACAGCAGCCATAGGCAGTGTGGCTTATAAACAACAGAAATTCTAGGGGCTGGGAAGAACAAGATCGGGCGGACGTGATGTCTGGTGAGAATCTGCATCCTGGCTCATACACCTCTGTCTTTGGGCTCTGTCTTCAGGTGGCGGAAGGAACAAGGGAAACTCCCTGGGGCCTCTTTTATATGAACACAAATCCCATTCATGAGGACTCTGCCCATCTGACCTAATCACCTCCCAAAGGCCCCACCTCTAAATACCATCACCTGATGGGAACCATACCAAACCTAATGGAAATGAGGTTTCAGGATAAGAATTTTAAGAGGACACATTCAGACTATAGCATCTTGTCTGAGGTTGTTATTCTTCAAGAGTGTTTCTGTCCAACAAGAAAACCAAATGGCCTGGCTGTGTCAGACCAGCTTGTAATAATAATGAGATCTAGCTGTGAATATTGGGTCGGTTCATGGCATCAGGGAATTCTATGTGTGAGCTTTCCAGCCCAGAAGACTTGTACTCACAGGGCTCTCAAGGGAGCAGGAAGTGAGAAGTTAGGTGTCTGCAATCACTGAGCAATATTTTATGACTGTCCAATATTTCATGAGCACTATGAGCTAGCCCTCTGCTTGGTGCTAGGCCATGGCAGTGAATGGGAGAGGCATGGTTCTTCACTACCTCTTGGGGTACCTGTGCATGTAGCAGGAGTCTGGCAAGCTGTGGGGCGCTGGGGCAGAGCAGGTCACGTGAAGGCACAAAACCGACCATGTGCTCTAGAGAGTCAGAGAGAAAATGCACAGAATATTGTTGGAAGAAGGAGATATCTCGTAGGCTAGCAGAGCAGTTGGTACAGATGAGAGAAGACAGTTGAGCTGCTCTGGAAGCAAGGGTAAAGTTTGGGTGTTTGGAGAGGAGGGAAAAAGCATTTAAAAGCATTCCAGCCACGCTCAGGGCAGGGAAAGAGGGCCAGCACAGGGAGGTGCGGTAGAGAGGTCGAGGTACAAATAAGTTAAGTGATATTAAAAAAAAAAAAAGAAAGAAAGGAAGAAAAAAAAGCCCAACCCTTTCTGGGCAATAAAAGCATTTTGATGCTGGAAGGGACCTTAGAGGTCATGAAGTTCACCAGCTACTTGTACATGGGGAAGTGATTTGTTCTAGAGGAGGCAAGCTTGTTTGTTCCCAGGGTCCTCAGAGAGCAGAATGGAAATCAGTATGTGGGTGTGGCTGCGGGCCTGGACAGAGCAAGGGTAAAAGCGCTTGCACTTATGATGAGTTGTCTGCCCGCCCCCCCCCCTCCAGCTTGGTTCTGTGGCTTGGTTCTGTAGCATCTTTGCAATTGTGCAGTGAATTCATTTTTAAGGAAGCCATATGTAGACCTTCTGTTAAGGCCATTCTGAAAGTCTTAGGAATCCCTTCCCTTGGATCCACTTACTCTACAAAGAACAATTTATTTTCTGTAATGAAACATCATTCCCTCTTTTGGCCAATCAGAGACAAGATGACACTGAGCCATTATTGGTCCCCTCCCCCCTTTCCCCTTCCCCCCCTCCTCACTGGAGTTGGGGGCTTGGGATTTGAGAACCAGGCACCACCCCTCGCTAACTGACTCAACTTATTCAGCCTTGGTCCCCTGATCTGAGATTTCTGATCTGCCTTATTCACAGAGCTATTTTGAGATAAACTTTAATTATTATTGTTATTATATTACATGTATGTCATTAAAATATTTTTCTTATTATTGTTATTATATTACATGCATGTCATTAAAATATTTTTCTTATTAAGAACGAATCTTGTATTTTACCTTCGGGCCCCCATACTTTTCTTTAGAAAATACTGTCACTTTTATGTAATCTCTAAAATGTTTTAGGTGCTTCCAATGCTAAGTTGATTTAAAACTTTTTTCCTCCTATCAAAAGTATATAGTTCTATGTAATTGTTCTCTTTTGTCATCAGTTGGTATATTGTTTCTCTTTCTATTTACCATTGTGTCTCTGAAGACTGCCATGAATACATCCACACTGAGAAAGGCAAGAGAGAGAATTTTTGCCCAGTGCAAACAATATTTGCATGCAAAGATAGCTCTCAGTTCAGAAAGAAAGCACAGGGTCTCTTCAGAATGCTTTTGGTAAGCATCGCTCTCATTCACAGTGAAGGAACAATAGCAAAGACCCCACAGCCTTGATGAGGGCTGATTAGTGTCTTTGTCTATTTGGGCCGCTATAACAAAATACCACAGACTGAGTGGCTTAAAACAACATAAATTTATTTCTCATAGTTCTAAACATTGCAAGTCCATGATTGAGGCAGTGACAGATTTGGTGCCTGGTGAGAGCCAGCTTCCAGGTTTATAGACCTCTGATTTTTTTTGCTCTGTCCTCAGGCGCTGGAAGGGGAAGGGGCTCTGTGGGGGTCTCTTTTATAAGAACACAAATCCCATTCACGAGGGCTCTACCCTCAGGACCCAAGTGCCTCCCAAAGGCCCTACCTCCTAATACCATCACATTGGGCTTTATTTAGTATGTCAACATAGGATCTTTTGGGAGCACACAGCATTCAGACCATAATAATGAGCTATGAGGGGCATATTTGTAAATGTCAGATCCCCCCTCCTTTCCCACAAGCTCCTTTCACAAGATGATTTCTGAAAGCATGTTTAATGCCTTTTAATTAGCAGTGACGTCTACTTTATCTTTCCCTTTAATATTTTATATCAAACACTCTCCCTGATTGCTATGCATGCTGCAGAGACTGCCTTTGGGAAATGTGCCGTAGCAAACACTTTCTCTACCCCTAAGTCCCTAAATCCTCCTGCCCTCTCCTCCCTGGCTTCATATCTTCTCACTGTGTTCTTTTGAGGTCAAGCCTGGCTTTATACCCTTTTGATTCCATCCCTTTCAATCTGTAAGCCTAATTCTATTTCTTGTTTCTTGTCTCTGGACTGTCCCTGCAGTTACAGGGCAGGAGACGCCCTTCCTTGGTGAAACTAACCACTCCTGGGCCATCCCTTTCCTTCCTGCCTCCTACGCAACTCCCCATTCATCCATTCATTCATTCTCATTCAGTATACTCAGTAATTCACTCATTCAAAAAATATGTATCGAGGGGATGCTGTAGAGTAGGCACTGTTTCAGGCCCTGGGGAAGCAGCGGTGTAGATGGTTTCTGCTGTCACTCATGGTGCTTAGATTGAGGAGGACCGTACCATAAATAGTATGGCTGAAGGTCATAAGCGCTATGGAGAAACATAAAGTGAATGTGTGTAGGAGGGGTGCAGAGTTGTGGGCAGGAATAGTTGCCTTTTTATGGAGGTGGGCACAGAAGACCTCTCTAGAAGGGCAGAGGCCTGAGGTAAGCGAGGGAGCTATCAGGGGGATCTCTGGAAAGAGGGGGATGAGTGTTTCAGGCGTGGGGAGAGGGGAGGGGGGCAGTGTGGCTGGAGTGGAGGAAGCAAGTGATCAATTGTTAAGGGCCTTTGTCTTTTTCCTCTGAGGAAGATGGGGAGCCGTTGGAGGCTCTGAGCAAGGCCTGGTTACATTTAGACGAGACTGCTAGACTCTACAGATTATGGGAGAGCAAGATCAGGGAGAAGAGAAAAAGGAGAGATAAAAGGTTATGGTGATGGGCAGTATGTTTGAAGTACAGCCCAAGGGCCAAAGAAATACTGCAGGGAATACAGAAACGGGTAAGGCAGGCTTCTGCCTTTGGGAAGGAGAGACAGAGGGGAGATGTGACAAGTTCCCAAATAACTATACCAGAAGCTGAAACGAGTAGCCTACTGCCAGACAGGCACAGAGGATGTCCTAGAGCTTGACCAGATATTTCATGGGTAGGGATCAAGGGGAGGGGAATCAGGAGACACTCAGGAAGGAGGCAGCCGTTACCCGGTATGACCTGGTAGATTATATCTAACCCAGAGCCCCAGATATTTGAAAAGTAACAATACATGGTGCTACAGAAAAATCTGGAAATGCAGAAAATAAAAACAAAAGGGGGAACAAATCCTATCCATATTTCTAGCAACCTGAAACAAACACTGTTAACATTAAAAAAAATTTTTTTTTCAACGTTTTTATTTATTTTTGGGACAGAGAGAGACAGAGCATGAATGGGGGAGGGGCAGAGAGAGAGGGAGACACAGAATCGGAAACAGGCTCCAGGCTCTGAGCCATCAGCCCAGAGCCTGACGCGGGGCTCGAACTCCCGGACCGCGAGATCATGACCTGGCTGAAGTCGGATGCTTAACCGACTGCACCACCCAGGCGCCCCAAACACTGTTAACATTTAGAGGTATTTTCTTTCGGTCACCTTTTTTCATATATTTGTTTTACATCTTGTGAGTATACGTAATTTTGTATCATGCTTTCCATCCTTTTAACATGATGTCGTAAACATTCTCATCATTTAATTTTTCTATTACATCAAGTAGATGTACCTCAGTTGACGCCCTAATTTTTTGCATCCAGTTAGAGAATTATCCAACAAATACTTGATCTCGGTGCTTTAGTCTCTGAGGATACAGCTGGGAGTAAGACCGACCAGACCCTTGCCTTCATGAAGTTTATATTCTGGAAGGAAGTTACAAGAAGGCGTTAAAGAATGAAAAAAAAAGAATAAGCAATTCCATCTGTACAGTAGTAAATCAGTAGTCTTTTAAGCCACTATGTTTGTGGTAATTTATTACAGCAGCAACAGGAAACCAATACATGAAGCTGTTTCCTCCTCCGGGCTCTTGCTCTCACCCTGCCCTCAGCTCTCTGCACGTGTGGTTCCTCCTCGTTCGTGTCTGACCTCAAGTGGCACCCCCAGGCCTCCATCACATCATCCTCTTTTATTTTTGCCAAATTCTCCCTTAGAGCTTCTAGAAGGAACCATCCCTGCCAACATGGCAGACTTTAGTCCCGAAGATTCATTTCAGACTTCTGACCCTGGGAGAAAGGAAAGCCTTCTCCTCTCACCTACTGGAGGACTAGGTTTTCCCACCATATCAGTCACTTAGAGCTGCTATAATAAAATACCACAGAGTGGTTGGCTGAAAAAACGGAAATTAATTTTCTCACAGTTGTAGAGGCTAGAAGTCATGACCAAGGAGTCAGCGAATTTGGTTTCTAGTGAGAGCCCTCTTCCTGGCTTGCAGATGGCTGCTTCTCCCCGGGTCTTCACTTGGCCTTTTCTTCTTGGCTGCGTGAGCACAGTGGAGTGGGATCGGGCTCTCTGGTGTCTCCTCTTATAAGGACACTAATCCTATTGGACCCTGGCCCCACCCTTTTACCTCACTTAGCTTTGATTCCTTTGAGGCCTTATCTCCAGATATCATCAGGAATTAGGGCTTCAGCATAGGGATTTGGGGAAGGCACAAATAGTCCACAACATCTACCTTGAAGGAAACAAAGGAGCCAAGGTTTTGGATGAGCCGTTGTGCCAGAGGTGGTGACCAAGGCCTGAGAAAAGACTGCTGGATCTTGGTGACTAGATTACTGATGTTTGTAAGGGCAGTTTCAGGGACATGGCAGAAGTGTGCTCATCCTTCAGGAGCTTTGTGTTCGTTTGGATTCTCCAAGAGGTAAACACCAAGATGGGGAAAGGTCTGAGAAGAAAAGGGGAGAAGGAGCCGGAGGAGGCTGGGAGAGTCATCCAATTATATTGCAGGTGTGAACCCTGTGCAGGAGATGGGGAAGGAAGGCAGGCAGGCTAGGTGGAAGACTGTTAGCCAGCAGTACAATTCTCTGGAAGTTCGGCAAAGCCAACGGGAGTCCCCGAGCCAATGTTGACTGTCAGGCAGTCTGCATCTTGCAGGAACAGGCCCGTCCTGGTATCCCTACTGCACTCAGTCTTTGGCTGGGAGGTACGACTTACGGTGACTGTGGTATGGGATTCACAGTGCTGCAGCTGGAGCCATCAGTCTGCCACCCTCCACCCCTCCCTTAGCAGCAGGGAGTGAGCAGGGCATTTTCATGGCTGTCATGGCCGTGCTTAAGTCTGCCTTCCCTTCATAATACCCCCTGACTCCTTTCCTGGAACCTAGGCATGGCCTTCTTAGAGGACTCTTTGGAGCTCCGCAGAACACTTGGCAGGTGGTGTTACTGAGAAACACAATAGCAAAATGGCTAAGGGCATGGATTCGAGGAACAAGACTACTTGGGTTTAAACCATCGCCTTGGAGCTGACCAGCTGCGTGACCTAAGACACCTATCTTCTCCATGCCTCAGTCTGCACACGGAGACTGTTAACCATTAACAGGAGCGATCGTTAATCCTCCTGACAAGCCCATGAAGTGGGCACTAATATGCTTCATACTTGTTTTATAGGCCAGTCATGAGGGTTCAATGAGTTAATTATGTAATAAGCTAGAACAGCTCCTGGCACATTGTAAATATTGCATTATCTATTTACATTTTTTAAAGTTTTTTTTTTTAATTTATTACTTATTTTTGAGAAAGACAGAGAGAGAGAGTGAGAATCTCAAGCAGGTTCTGCACTGTCAGCTCAGAGCCCGGATGTGGGCCTGAGCCAAAATCAAGAGTTAGATGTTTAACTGATTGAGCCACCCCGGTGCCCCTCTATTTACATTTTTAGATGTAATTTTAGATTTAATTTTAGATACAATTAGAATGCAGTAACAGCTTGTGGGTGGGGGCAGTCATGTAGATGCCTCTTTCAAAGCTTGTCAGTGATCTGAAAAATAATTGAGGTCAAGAAAAGAGAGATTTAAAGGTATAAATAATAAATACTCAAGCGTATTTATGGCCTGAGAAGGAAGTGGCAGGTTGATAATAAACTGCTTGTTGGATCATACTCATCCACTTGTTAATTCCTTCCTGTCCCAGTGGTTTTTAGCAAATGAGCGACTTAATAAATGTCAGCTGACCCTAGATGAATGTTATATGCAGGAAAATTGTGGAGGTACAACATCTATGAGCAGGGGAGATATGGGCAGGTTTTCTCGTTATTTTTTGGATTACCGTTTTTATTTCATCTGTTGACTCAAGTAACTGTTGATAATGCATCAGGCCTTACACATGCAAGCAGTAGCTTGCCATGGGGTTCAAAATCTTGCTTTATTTCCTACTGTGGGTTTAATGGGGGGGGGGGGGAGTAAGGCATATGGCCTCTTTGTATCAAAGAGGTCCTTTGAGGGTGTTTCAGGTCTCTGGGTGGTGTTTACATGTTCACTCTGTCCTGTGAGGGACTTCTGCTGGCGAACGGGTCAGCCAGGGTTCAGGTACAGGCTGATCTAATGAGCTGCAGGCCCCTGCTTCTCCAGCTGTGTCTTGTAAGACCTTTACCCACCCCCGCATTCAGGTTCTACCCAACGTCTTTGCGTTCCTTAGATGCGTCCTGTCATCTCTCTCTTCTCGGGACCCGTAGCATGCTGTTCCCACTACCCGTGTGCTCTTCCCCTGTGCCTCACCTAGCTCACTCACCTCACTCATCTTTCATGATTTCCACAAGGCTCCCCCACCCCCCATTCCCCTGTGCTACTCCTTGCAGGAGATGATACGGATCACAGGCAGTTTCTGCTTGTGTACTTCTCTGTCTGTACTTACTAAGTTGTAAGTCCCATTAGGGCAGGAAACGTATCTGTCTTATCCTCCGATGTGTCCTGATGGCCTAGTAGGTTTTTAATAAAAGGAGGTGGATCACATAAAATTAAATGGGTTTCAGGTATGATTTATAATCTCTCACTTTACAGGTGAACAACTCTGGCTCCTAGAAGCTTGGTGGTTTCTCTCCTCCCAGAACTAGTTAGTGGCAACATGAAGGCCACAACTCAAGTTATCTGGCTCCCAGGGCAATATTATCTTCACAAAAACACAAAAATGTCCTTAGCGCTGTTATGCTCAACCTGGGGGCAGTTTTTAAAAACTACAAGCTTGTAATTAAAATATACACATAGAAATGTGTACAAATGATAAGTGTACACCTTGGCAAATTTCTCAAAGTAAACCCATCAGGACAAGTTTTTTGTTTTTTGTTTTTTTTTTTTAGTGTGTGTGCGTGTGTGTGTGTGTGTGTGTGTGTGTGTGTGTGTGTTTTGAGAGATGGGGAGAGTCAGAGACAGAGGGGGCAAAGGATCCAGGCACGTTCCGTGCCGACAGCAGTGAACCCGACGTGGGGCTGGAACCCACAAACCATGAGATCACGACTTGAGCTGAAGTCAGATGCTCAACCGACTGAGCCACCCAGGTGCCCTTAGGACAAGTTTTAATGATGAAAAGTCAACTAAAATATGTATAATTAGTATAAACTGCACAAACCTGGTGTGAAAATGGTCACATTTTCTTTTCCCAGTTAATCACTTAAGCCCTGAAATTAACTCACCTGACAGAGGCTGCCTCCCTGGGCTTTGCAGAGAGGATAATCCACTCCCTGGTTGTTAAGTGCCCCTTACTTAAATTCATAAACATACAGCTCTTAGCCCCTTCGTTCCGTCATAACGGCCCCAGACCAGGTCCCAGGATCCACCGCCTCTTAGACCCAGAACTCCTGTCAGCCTTCTCTCCTGAGTCTGGCACTTGAGGAGAGACATTTTCCAGAGCACAAAGGATCTGAAGAAGTGTGTGCTTTTCCTCTCGACGTCGGAGCTGCTTGCGCTTCTGACCAGATGATCCAGCTTCCAGGAGAGACCTCTCCAGGAATTCCCAGGTACCCTCCACGTGCCCTCAGGGAGTCTGGTGGCTTGAATAGGCTGCAAGGTCCCTCCCTCCGGGTCCATACACTCCTTCGCAATGTAATTTTGCTCCTCCCAGCAAGCAGTGCGTCCATTTCTCCACTCCAGAATCTGGGTTTGGTCGTGTGACTTGCTTTGGCCAATGGGGCGTTAGCAAACACGATGTGCGTGGAAGGAAGCCCAGAGCCCTCGTTAGGCAGCTTGGCACTTTTTGCCGCTGGGAACTCTGAGATCGCCCTGTGATGAGGCCTGGGCTAGCCTGCTGGAGGACGTGAGACCGCGTGGAGCTGGGACAAGCTGGTGCGGCTGAGGGCCCTTGCACTTGCTAGCCCGCAAACCGGCCAAATGTGAAGGAGAACTTCAGGTCATCCACCAGCTGCCCACGGGATGTATCGTCTGGCCCCGCACAGCCGAGCTACCGGGAACTAGCTAAAATGGTGAGTTTGTCGTTGCTTTGAAGTCGCTAAGTTTCGCGGTGGTTTGTTGTATGGCAATAGAACTAAAAGTGGTTTTCTGTTGTAGCCTAATAGTGCAGTAGCTGGAACTTCTTGAAAGAAATAAGTAAACTCACGTTTGACACCCGTCAGATATGGTAGCTTCGAGGTATGGATGGAGATAAACACGTGTATGCACATACATATGGGAGAGGGCTTGTTTTTTCCTAATCTTAGAAACAAATACCCCTGAGGAGTAGGAATGAGTTGAGGGTGGGGAGAGTGAAGAAGCCCTTTAAACTTTAGCTCTGTATTCACCTCTATGTAGATATTTTTGGAAGAAATATACATTTACAATACCACCTGGGTCATTTTTAAAGTTAAATACCCACATCATGCTGAGGAGCTTCTGTTATGTCCCCACCTTGTGGCCTGGGGGACCCAGTCCCCTTCCCTCTCAAGCACAGCCCTATGGGGTTTTCCTTCCCTCAGGAGATGGGAGGAGGTCCTCTCCATAAGCCTAAATGTTAGAGGCCTCACAGAAGCCTTGGAAAGCTCTCTGCGCCCCTTCAGTCCTTGTGTCCCTTGGTGGGTGTGGGGCGGTGGAGAGAAGCAGTGGAAGAAAGGAGAGGAGGAGGAAGGAGTAGAAATGTGTTCTGCTCTTTCCAGAGGTGAGGAAATAACCTCAGATCTTTGGGCCTGGGGTAGGAGAGAGTGCCCAGGGGCTTGTTCGATCAACCCATTTGCGGAGTCAGAAGTTCCTTCCACTGGATGACTCAGTGGGAAAGTTGTGGGAGCTTAGGTTTTGAGTGCACAGCAGTTGAGAGCAGACGGGGTCTGGCATTTCCAGAGACCAAAAAAGTGAGAAAACAAAAAGCAGGGGCTGTGTAGGAAAAAAAACATGGCTAAGTAGAGAGGAAAATATAGGTCATTGAAGTTCTTTACTAGGGATGAGTTTAATTTGGAAACTTCCTGAAAGTTTCCATGTCCCCTTATTTAATTTTATTAGCTATACACTCTCTGTCACTGTCATTATAAAGCTTTCGGGTGGGCAATGATTGTTATTGGTGACCCGACATTCCTTGTCTCTACTCGTCTTTCTTGAGGAGAACCCATGACCTGGGATTTCGGTGGGGATGACCTCAAAATCTCTCTCCATGATCAGGAGTCAGCCCACAGTTTCCTAATCCTAGGACATCCCGAATTCTTTTTGGAAACTCTAGAATTCTAGAAATTGTAGGAAAAAAGAAACAGACTCTGCTGTGTCCTTTTTTATATTTTCAGATCCCCTCTTGAAATTCAGCCTGCCTCTGGTCTCTGTTAACCTTGTGAGCATAGTTATTTTTAAGCTTATGTCCAGTAGCTACAATATTCAGAACCCTCCAGGTTTGTTTCTGTTGTTTTTCTCTCCTCATTTTGTTGTTATCGGTCATATAGTTTTGTCTCTTTAAGTACCTGGGGTTTTTTTTCTTTTTTTACATAGCTCACACACATTACATTAGTTTTAGGCGTACGATATTACTATATGTTCAGTATACTATATTCAATATACTATATATTCAATATGCTATATGTTATGTTATGCTCCCCACAAGTGTAGCCACCATCTGTCACCATAATACCTGGTTATTATTTTTTTTTTATCATGTGCCAGACATTGTTATTTGAAAACATCGAGGTAATGTGAGGTTTTTATATAATATAATCTTTCTCTGGAGAGGAATTCCATTTGCTCCAAGAGGGAACCTAGGAATGCTCATAATCCAGGATTACCTTAATCCAATTTCAGTGATTATGGTGATTCAAAGCTAGATTGCATCGCTAATGAGGAGTCTTCTTTTTTTTTTTTTATGTTTATTTTTGAGAGAGAGAGGAGGAGGAGGGGCAGAGAGAGGGGGAGAGAGGATCTGAAGCAGGCTTGCACTGACGGCAGAGAGTCCAATGGGGGGCTTGAACTCACGTACCATGAAATCATGCCCTGAGCCGAAGTTGAGGTTTAACCGACTGAGCCACAGAGGCACCCTTTAACAAGGATTATTCTACTTCCATTTCATCCTATGCTTGGAATGCAGCCTTCAGCGTCCCAGTCTCAAGTGTAGGAGTTACCAGCACCTCTCTCCCATACTTGATGGGCTCTCTCACTTTTTAAAATTTCCTTAGTCCATTCAAGGCTATCAGAAATCTTTAAAAAAATTTTTTTTTAATGTTTATTTATACCTGAGAAAGAGACAGTGCCAGCAGGGAAGGGGCAGAGAGAGAGGGAGACAGAATCTGAAGCAGGCTCCAGGCTCTGAGCTGTCAGCATAGAGTCCAACACGGGGCTCAAACTCACAAGCTATGAGCTGAACTCTGAGCTAAAGTTGGATGCTTAACCGAATGAGCCACCCAGGTGCCCCCAAGGCTGTCAGAAATCTTTCTCAACCTCTCAGTCACCTCTCCTAGAATTGGCAAATGCTCAGGGAAAAAGCAAGCCCAAAAATACTACTTTGGATTTCCCCCTTCTCCATTAACTTAGTTATTAAACTGCCTTGTTATTGTTACCTCTTTGGTGACTTTAAGTAGACTTTTAAAAAATTATATGGACATGTCTGGCTTTTGTAGAGGTCCTCAGTGGGCAAGTTGGTCCAAATTACCAAGCCCGTCATTACTAGAGGAAGAAGTCCTTTGTGTAAAGTGTCAGCTGTCTTGGGTGGGAATATATATGTGGAAGGTGGATTTATGGGATTGAGTGCATGAAGTCTCAGCCTTAGGAAAGGAAATAAGATTAAAGCTCTGGGAAGGAAGCCCTACCCACTGAGGAAGTGCAGACTAGGTTGTAACAGAGAGAAATACAGCAGTTCAAATAAAAATCACAGTGTATTTATTTCTCTCTCACACAATAGTCCAAAAGAAGGCAGTTAAGATTCTTGAGGCAGCTCTGATCCGGAAGCATTCAAGGACCCAGGTGTTGGGTACCTTGTTGCTTCACCAGAGCAATGTGGTCCTCACCCTCAGAGCCAAAGAACCATATTAGCATTCTGATTGGGGATGGGGGTGGGCAAGAGAAAGAGGAGGGCAACCAGGTAGTTGGGGATTTTTTAAAAAGATAGAATCTGGAAGTTGACTGCATCACTTCCATCCATGTGTTCTTGATCCAAACTAATTATCTGCCTAGTCCTATCTAGAGGTAAGAGAGGATTAGATATGTAAGTTCTTGTTGGAAAGCCCTTTGGCTGGTTAAAAGTTGTGGTGGAATGGGGTGGGCGATGATTGTAATAGTAAGAGGGATAAGGAAGGAATGGATCCTGAGGAACTGTTAGCAATTTCTGTCATGGTCCTAGTTAAGAGAGGCAGAGAATGACATCTCATACCCAGGTAGGGCTAATGGAACAAGGAGGAGATATACCAGTATGACTTCACACAAAAGTAGGGGTACCTGGTGTTTCTGTGTGTTAGGGGAAAATGAATTCAAGTCAAACTTGAGTATGCATCAGAATTACCTAGAAAGCTTGTCAAAATCTAGATTGTTGGACATTACCCCTAGAGCTTTGATTCTGTGGGTCCGAGGTGGTTCCAAGAATTTTTATTTCTAACAATTTGCTGGATGATGCTGATGTTACTGGTCCAGGAATTAAACATTGAGAACGCTCTATCTGTGCCAACACGCTTGGATTGGTTTTGTTTGTAAGAATTGACAAAGACAAGTGTGTATAGCAATAATAATATAATTGAGCCCTACGTTTTCAGTTGTCAAGTTCTGGAATCCTTCACCGTTGTATTACTTTGGAGATAATTGTAGTTTCGACTCGTTCAACTCCTTAACAAAGATGAGCGTAACCCCTTTACTTTTGATTTCCTAATACTCTTTTTCTTTCTCCAGGCTGATTCCAATAGAATATCTTGGAAAGCCATTTAAACCCCTTCACTTGAAGTATCTCTGATACGCAGATTTCACTGTTTATTTCACAAAGATACGTGCAGTGTGTTATTTTTATAGCTGTTTATCTATATTTTAATGAGAATTTTATGAATAGAGGACTGGGTTCTTCAGGACAAAAAGGAACACGATTGATTTATTTGCTTCCTCCCTTTCTTGAGGTAGCTGAATTTCTACATACCAATTTATAGAATGAAATAAAAAACAAAGGCAGATCAATTTGGAAATAATTATGTTTCCTGAGGAAATTACCAAAAACTGGAAGGAACCTATTTATAGGCTTTATTTTTTATTTTATTTTTTTTAAGTTTATTTATTTTGAGAAAGAGAGAGAGAAAGCACAAGTAAGGGAGGGGAAGAGAGAAGTAGAGACAGAATCCCAAGCAGACTCTGCAGTATCAGCACAGAGCCTGATGTGGGGCTTGAACTCACGAACTGTGAGACCATTACCTGAGCTGAGATCAAGAGTCGGATGCTTAACCAACTGCACCACCCAGGCGCCCCTTATTGGCTTTGTTTTTGATGATTGATAGGTAGGTGCAGCTTAGCTGAGTGTGGATTGTTTTCTTTCCAGTTCCAAGTGGCATTTAGCAGGCACGCAGGGGAAAGAGAGAGGGGACATTTTTAACCCTGTAGTGTCACAGTCGGCCCCAAGCAGGACGTGAGAAGACGTACCTCGGAAAATGGGAAGGAGAGCAAATATAAAGAGTACAAGAAGTGAGGGATCAGGAGAGACAGAATCAAGACCCAGGGAGGAGGCCACCCCTCAAGTCAAGTCCCAGGCAGCATGTGACTCAGCCAGGGCAGTTTTGTTTATTTATTTATTTTTTTTTTTTAGTGTTCATTCATTCATTCATTCATTCATTTAGAGACAGAGAGAGAGAAGGTTGGGGGTGGGGGTGGAAGGCCAGAGAAAGGAAGATACAGAATCCCAAACAGGCTTCACACTGTCAGCACAGAGCCCAGTGCAGGGCTCAAACACACAAACCATGAGATCATGACCTGAGCTGAGATCAAGCATCAGACACTTAACCAACCGAGCCACCCAGGCGCCCCCCCCCCCCATGCAGTGCAGTTCTTATTTTCTGAGATCATAGGGGTTCCAGTATGGTGGAAACAAGCTGAAGGAACAATTTGTGAGAAAATTTGGTAACTATCTTGATATTAGGTTCAGAGCTAGGTCACTCCAATCATTCTGTCAGAAATCCAGGCAAAAGCTCTGAATGAAGAGAAAAATAAGGTCAAGAGACCCGGTCAGGAGAAGGTGAGGTCGGGCTATGACTGCTCCTCAGCTTTGTCTCAGAAACATTCAGGGATTTCCACGAGAGACGAGAAGTGACTGTCAGTCAAGCATGCCATAGTGAGAGGGTCAGCAGTTAGAGGCTGGTTCAAACAAGTAGGTGAGACTGCGGGGCTTCCACTGTGACTCTCCCTGAGGCTGAGTCAGGAAGACGCTTCCTTTAAAGCTACCCATCCAGAATGTCCGGAGTAAATGAAAGACCTCAAATCCTCAGAAAACATGAGAGATTTTCCCTCTGCAAAGTGGCGACTCTTAAACACCTTTCATAGCGTCTGGGGTCATTGCCTTTGTGGGAACAACGCAAAAACTGTTACTGCTTTGCGTTTCAGAATGTACATATTTATTTCACCAACCCTACGAAGGAACTTGAACTTGAAAGATGCCTATAGAGCATATCCAGCAGTATTTTTTCCATATAGGTCCTTTATTTAATGTTTTCTTAAAAATTAGGATTACAGTACATGTTAGCATCCCCCCAGGAAACCCCCTTTTGTCTAAACCTCCCCCACTTCTGGTCACTACCCACCCTCAGCAGAAATCCCTGTCCTGGTAGCTAACAGTGTTGATTAGTTTTGTCCATTTTTGTCCTTTTATATAAATAGAACCATACAACATACATTCTTTTGCACCTGGCTTCATGCTCACTGCTGTGTGTCGTGGTGGATTATGTATTCTCGTTGCCTTACGGTAATCATTGTCTGAATATACCAGCTTATTTATTGGTTATTCTGTTGATGGGTATTTGAGTAGTTTCCAGTCTGAGGCTGTTGTGAATCATGCTTCTCTGAACGTTCTAGTTTGTGACTTCTGGTGAGCATATGCTCACATTCTGTTGGTGCTTTATTTAAAAAAAAATTTTTTTTCAACGTTTATTTATTTTTGGGACAGAGAGAGACAGAGCATGAACGGGGGAGGGGCAGAGAGAGAGGGAGACACAGAATCGGAAACAGGCTCCAGGCTCTGAGCCATCAGCCCAGAGCCTGACGCGGGGCTCGAACTCACAGACCGCGAGATCGTGACCTGGCTGAAGTCGGACGCTTAACCGACTGCGCCACCCAGGTGCCCCAAGGTGCTTTATTTTTAATTGTAGAAACAGTTTACCATCACCCCCTTTGGATCAGGATTTATCTGGTAGTTGCTGCGGAATTTCTGAGGGAGCAAATGGGGGTCTCTAAGAGCAAAGCTTAGGTGACTGGTGAAGATGGTCAGTGTGGTTCCGACATCCTGCGTTGGCAAAGTGACTCTACCCAAATCTCATCCCTCTCCGTAAGTGCTCTTATTTAACCCTCCCAACAGTAGTTCCGTTTTTCCCCCCTACATTTTAGAAATGAGGAAACTGAGGCACAGAGAAGCCAAAATACCACTCAAAGCCACACAGGCAGCAGATAGAGGAGCCAGAATTGAATTCAAGAGGTCTGGCTTCAGAAACCGAACTCTTCGTCGCTCAGCTTTGTCACCTCTGTGCCATCATCCTCCTGTCTCTGTCAGTAGGGTGGGTCCTTCTCATCCACATTTAAATATGCCTCAGCTTGCCATCTTAAATGCGAACCTCCATGACCACACATCTCCTTTGAGCTGTCCTCTCTCTTCTGCCCTTCACCCCCTTCGTTCTTGAAGGAGTTGCCTGCTTGTCTCCTCTCAGGTTCCTCACCTCACTCCAGCCTGACTTCAGCCCCTGCCACTTAACATATTGAATCCTGCTAAGGTCACCGGTGACCTCTGTGTTGCTAAATCCAGTGGTCATTGTGTTGTTTCTAATATTGTTGATCATTCTCTCTTGAAACTCTTATTTCATGACTCAAGTAACTTTCCCAGTTCTCATCCTACCTCTTTAATCTCTCCTGAGCCTCTTCTGCTGGTGAGTCCTCTTCCATGTGACTTTGAATATTGCAGTGACTCTTGCCTCCTCAGTGGGATCCTTCTCTTCTAATTCCACACCTTTCCCCTAAATCAGCTCATCTCCACCCAAGGCTCCACCTTTACCATCTGTACCTTGAGTGTCCCACGTGAGTCTCTCCCTGAGGAGATCTAGCTTGGATCTTTCCTCTGAGTTCAAAACTTGTATTTCAGACTGTCCACTCCACCTCTCCACTTAGTACTTCCTGGGCACCTAACTTTAGCTTCTCTGGAATAAACTCATGAGATCTCCCATCTGCAACCTGCTCCTTCCCTCAGAATCCCATTATCAAGTCTGTGGCGCCATTATTTATCCAACTGCACAGTCATCCTTGACATCTTCCACTTCCTGGCCCCCGAATCTAATCGTTGACTAGGTTTCTTCAAAATTTCTCCTAGTTACTTCTCAAATATCTCCACTGTCCCCAATTCTGGGCTCGAGTTACCTTTATCGCTGACCTGGATTAGTTAAAATCACTTCCTGAAAGTTTTGCTTGCATTCCTTCTTATCTTTGCATTCTTTAAATGGCAGCCAGAGTGATCATTTAAAAGTGCAGATCCAATCCTATCACTCAGCTCCCCAACTTAACACCCTTCAAACAGTGGCTTCTTATTGCTCTCTGGGAGAAAGGTCAAAACCCTGAACACAAGTTGTCATACCTCGTGTGATCTGGCTTGTGCCTCTGGCCTCCTTCCTCAGTGTCTATACTGTGGCCACACTGCCAGCTCTCAGTCCCTCACACTTGTTCAGCTTCCTTGCCCCACATGGCCCCCACCTCTTCAGCACCTTCTATGCCAGCACCCTCTCTTGTGACCATGAACTCATCCTGCAGATCTCCACTCAAACTTCACTTCCTCTGAGAAGCCTTCCCTGAGCCCTCAGACGAAGTCAGGACCCTCTGTAATGTCTCAGAGCCTCCCCTACTTGTCTTTCACAGAGCCGTTCATGACTATAATTACTTCATTATGTAAATAGTTGCTTGGCTAGTGTCCCCTGATAGAATGTTAAGCTCCAAAAGGGCAGTAACTATTCTGGGTGTGGCTGCCGACCTTGTTTCCAGCACCCCAAATGGTCTCTTACCTCCAACGGGCTCAAATAAATGAATAAGTAAATGAATGACCTGTCATCTTAAGAATTTTCGACTCCATCTCTCCTGATTGTTCCTTACTCCTATTTTATCAATATGTTTAGGCTGTTCATAAAAATCAGACTAGATTGTGTGAATTTGGCCTGTGTGGCTATTGTACTACCAGTATCAAAACCAGATGGTTTTAGGGGCACCTGCGTGGCTCAGTCGGTTAAGCATCCAACTCTTGATTTCGGCTCAGGTTACGATCTCGCAATTTGTCACTTGGAGCTCCACATCAGGTTCTGTGCTGACAGTGCAGAGCCTGCTTGGGATCCTTGCTCTCCCTCTCTCTCTGTCCTTCCTTTGCTCACGCTCGTGCTCTCTCTCTCAAAAAATAATAAATAAACTTAAAAAAAAAGAGATGGTTTTATACATTCAACATCATTAGCCATCAGAGACATGCAAAACAAAACCACGATGAGATACTATTTCACACTCACTGAGATGGCTGCAGTCAAAAAAACACGTGTTGGGAGAATGGAGAAGTTGGAACTCTTCTATACTACCGGTGGGAAAGCAAAATGGTGCTGTCACTTTGGAAAACAGTCCGGCAGTTCCTTGATATGTTAAACACAGAGTCACCATACATCCCAGCAATTCCACTTCTAGACATAGGCCTAAGAGAAATGAAAACATGTCCATATGAAAGCTTGTGCATGAATGTCTATATCAGCATTATTCATAATAGTCGAAAAGTGAAAATAATCCAAATGTTTACTTTTATTTAAAGTTTTTATTTATTGATTTGAAGAGGGAGAGGACACCAGTGGGGTAGGGGCAGGGAGGGCAGGCGAGAGAGGATCCCAAGCAAGCTCCCTGCTGTCAGCGCAGAGCCTGGCACGGGGCTGGAACCCAGGAACTGTGAGATCATGACCTGAGCTGAGATCGAGAGCTGGACGGACACTTAACCAACTAAGCCAGCCAGGCATCCCAGTAACCCAAATGTTTATAAACTGGTAAATGCGTGATCAGTGTGCGGTATATCCATACAATGAAATATTATTTGCCGGCGAAAAGGAATGAAGTACCTACGCAATGCTACGACGTGGATGAACCTTGAAAACGTGCTGAGTGAAAGAAGCCAGTCACAGAAGACCATGTAGTACGTGACTCCACTGTTAGAAAATGCACAATAGGCAACTTTACAGAGACAAAAAGTAGATTAGTGGTTGTCTAGGATCAGCGGGGGCTGGGGAGATGGGGAGTGCCCGCTAATGGGCAGCCCTTGAAGTGGGTGAATTGTACGATATGTGGATCATATCTCAATAAGCTGTTAAGAAGAAACAGATGGCTTACTTTTGCGGGTAAACGGAAAGCACATCATCCAGGTAGCATCAGCGACAACGAATGTGACGAGATTATGGAACACAGCCCCGGCCATCTGTATGTGGCTCTTCATTCCTGTACTCTCTCTGCGGGTCCTGGGCCCTTCAGCTTTGTTTGCTTTGTTTTGATGTGACATTTCATGCCTATATCCTCCCTTGAATTGTGAGGTACTGCACAAGCTCAGAGCAGCTAATAGTTTTCCCCTCTTAGGATTGTTGTGAGCATTAAGTGAGTTAATATATGCAGTACACTTAGCATCGTGCCTGGCACATGGTAAGTGCATGCTAAATATTACCTGTTATTATCCGGGTCAAAAACTAAAAGATTTAACATTGTTACAGGAAAAAAAATAGAGCCACGGCTTATATTTTGCTTAAATATAAATGGCTGTTATTTGTGTACCTTGGCAAGTCCTATCACATATCCACTACATTCATTTTTCCCCTTCTGGGGAAGTCAAGGGCCCAGACCTCCCTCCACCTCATCCTTGCCCTGTTACAACAGGGTGCAATAATATCAATGAACACGAGGGGGCAACATGTAATTGCAATTAAAAAAAAAAAAAAAAATGGCACACTTGAAAGGCAGACCAGATCTAAACCGTCTAGTATAAAGGAAAATGAAACGTCTTTCTTTAATAGAGTGTCTTGTAGTATTCTTCTACAGGAGGGAAATATTACTGTATCAGAAGGGTATTGCCGCTAGAAGGCTGACCTCAGCATTACTCAGATTCCACCTACATGTGTCTGCCATAAAGAAGCTTCTAGACATTTTCTCCCATGCTGTACACTCTATATGCTGGCTGGCCTTCGTGAGAAGACTTAGCTTTTCCTGTGAGTTGGCCCCTCTGAGGGGAGGCTATGACGGGAGGCATTTGGGAGCCTATGTTAGTATAGAGCTGCCTTTCGTATTTCTATTTTTTTTTTTTAATGTTTATTCATTTTTGACAGAGAGAGAGAACATGAGCAGGGGAGGGGCAGAGAGAGAGGGAGACACAGAATCTGAAGCAGACTCCAGGCTCCAAGCCGTCAGCACAGAGCCTGACGTGGGGCTCGAACCCACAGACCACGAGACCGTGACCTGAGCCGAAGTCGGACGCTCAACCGACTGAGCCAGTCAGGCGCCCCTAGAGCTGCCTTTCAAACACTTTACTGTAGTATCTGATCTTGGGGGATAGGGACAGTTGTGCTTGAAATTGTAGGCTTCCCTTGGATTTTTGATGACTTCTTGTTAAGGTATGTGTGTTCCCACTTGACATGAGTTCTTCAAGACCCGGAACCATACCACACCATCACTGTTGTGTGCCCAGAAATTTGTATTTGGCATGTCCTAGGGAAGCTGGATGTCTACTGGACTAAACTATTCCATGAGCGGAGCCTGGAAAAAGAGAGAAATGCTGATCAGCTTGTACATGAGCCATGGGACTCCCCCCCCAATAGGACTATTCTTTAATTATTCTTTCTATAGTACAAAAGCAGTTTGTGCTCAGAATGGGAAAAGGAACCAAAGAGAACATCTAAACTACTCATAATCCCATCTCCCCAAATCTGAGGAATACCACAGATTGTTTAGTTTTCACTTTATGTCCGGGCATGTGTGTGTGTGTGTGCGTGTGTGTATGTGTGTATGTGAACACACAGTGTTTACGTTTATGGCAGCATGGAACATAGTATTCCATTGTATGGTGATCCTACCTTTAGCTAATCCCCTTCTTTTGGGAATCTATGTTGCTTCTAAATTTTCTTTTAAAGAGCACTCTGGTGAATATCCTTACAGCTAAATCTTACCCCAGATTCTTGATTAGTTCCTCAGGATAAATTCCCAGAAGCAGACTTTCTGGGTGATGGGTAACTTCCATTGTCACCAACGGTGACCGTGCCCTTGATCAGATATAAAGTTTTGATTAAACGTCACACCAGAACTCTATAATCTTGTCTGCATAGTGTCATCACCACTGAAAACATTTGGTGAACTCCAGGCTAGAACTCATGTTCAAAAAAAAAAAAAATCTTAATCTTTCCTCTTGCCTTTGATCTCGGACTATTCAAGAGAATCCAGTTTATCTCAAAAGAACAAAGAAAGCAACTCTGGAGGAGATTCATATGAATGTGCCACCAGAGTCAGGAGGTAAAATAGAGAAACACCGCGAACACAGAGTGTAAGTGTTACGTGCCCCCCAAAGCCAGCTCTCGTTGTCCTGATAGAATTGCTTAAGAAATTGAAAGAGTAGGATCATGGCATTTGCCAGGTGTATTCTGCTTGATTCTTTACCAGTTGGAAGGTGTTTTCTTTTTTCTTTTTTTTTCTTTGACCTAGCATGTTTTTCTAAACCTTTTTGGAAATTAGAATAGAATTACTTCCTCAGTAGCTAAAGACCCTGCTGGGTTGCAACAAGGAAGCCTCTCGTGACTGACTTTTTTCGTAAAGCTTCCCAAGCTTCTCTTTCTTTAGATCTTAAAGATGCACAACACAAAGAACGAAATATTTAAAAAGTATGTTTATGGGGATTTTGTCATGGGAGGAGGGAGGGAGGGAGAGAGAGATGGTCGTACAAACTGGTGCTTAGTATTTCTGACTCAAGGGGCCTGTCTGGGCTTGGCTATGGATCGATGGGAAGAGGAGTATAGCAGTTGCACTGGTTCTTGCTAAATTCTGTTCATTTGCAGAGGTCTGGGGAGAGGGCTTATTGGTTCATGGAGGGACCAGACCACAGCTAACCCAGGCCACACCTTGGTGCTGCCATATACATTACTACATTGTATAGAAACTCGTAACGGCTCTGGGAAACCTACCTTGTTACACCGTAGGCTGATTTTCCAGACCCTCCGCAGGATAACCTTCGCCCTGCTTTTCTGGCCTTAATATCTACGCCTTCTGTAGACACGCATGGATGCTTGGCATCCTTTTTGGCAGTTGCCACTCTAGCCACTGTTGTGGCCAACAGCTCTGTGCACGTGCGGCCCAACAGCTCTCACTTGAACCGTGCTGGGAATCACACACTTGCTGCCTGACCCTGCAGGGTGGACACGCTTGCCTCCTGGTTGCCCTCTGGGTATGTGAGGGACTCACCATGCTGCGGGGCAAACTTTGGTCAATGGGGGATGGGAACTGAAGGGCGAAGGCCCCCCTCTTCTGTCTGTCAGGTGGGTAATTTTCAGGTCCTTCTACATGACTCAGAAGCCTCCAGTGGGATTAGGCCCCAGATATCCCCACGTGACCAGCTGATATCACACCCTTGTGCTGGCTTTCTCTCCTTGCCTGTTCCCGCCTCCCCTCTATTCCCTGTGGGAAACAACAGTCACCCTCCTATCTATCTGCTACTTTCTGGTTATGTTTCTACCTCTTCATCTATTCATTTCTTTAATAGCACTTGGGGACCATCTAATATGTTCCTGGTCTGGGGAAGGGCCCTAAAATATAAAAAGGAATCAGTCACTAGCCTTGTTCGTGAGGAGCTTGTGGTTTAAGAGAAGACAGACAGCTAAAAACTGGCAGTGGGACATGATGAGTATTGTTCCAGAAAACGAAGAAGTCGGGGCACAGGCGAGGGGACAACTGATCCAGTTTGGAGTATCTGGGGAGGTTTTCTTGAGTGGCAGGTAATTTGCTGGAGGAAAGTGGAGAAAAACTTTCTAGGCTGAGGGAAGGTTATGAATGCTTTATGTTTGGAACCTGTGGAAAGTTCAGAGACACCGGAGTGGAGGGCGCATGAGGAATGTTCACAGAAGAGTGTCTCAGAATCTGGGGGCTTGCGACACCCAGAGAGGTCAGAGAAGGTACAGAGAAGAGAAGGTCTGAGTGGCTTCTTGTCTATCGCCAGCCTGGTTTCGTCCTTCTGTACAGCTGGCCCATCCACTCTGGCCATAGCTACTGCCTGAGGTGGACATCTACAGGGATGGACTTGGGACAGGCCTGAGGCCCGAGTCTGCCGCCATGCTCCTGAGAAACTAAGTCTGGCCTCACCTAGCTTGTGGTAGTATACAGGAGTTATTTAGTATCGGCTTCTCGTTCTCAAGGAGAGCCAGCACATGACCAGTGTCTCCAGAACTGTTAGAAGTGGTAAGAAGGTCTGTCCTTCATCTCCCACGGGAATGCCCGTATCTCTGCCCTGGCAGAAGGGCTCGTGTAGGTTCCTGTTTTCTCAGCCACGAAACAATCCCGCAGCGCAGCTGATGGTGGCTTTCCACTGACCCCCATCCCTTTGTGGTGACCATGCAGCTCCTGACCCAGGGCCAGGCCAGTGACTTTCGGAGTGGAACAGACCACCTGATTAGTGGCTGGCCCAATCAAGCAGGCCCCCTCTTGCGGCGGGCAGTGGCAGGGGTGGGGGAGTGGGTTGTGTCAGCAGCAGGTGGTGGAGGTTAGAAATTAAAGGGCACGCAGAGAAGGCTCTGGGCAGAAGCGCTGAGGGCAAGAGGAGAGCAGAGAGGGGCAGGGTGCTGGTGACAGGAGGGGCAGAGACAGTGTGGCTGAGTCACGGTGATGTGGCAGTACTGGGAGCTATGAGATAGGGAAGGATCCTCAGAGTGGCCTGGAGGGTCTTTCTGTTTCTGAACGACACTCCAGACTCCAGAAGCCTGTGTGTATGGCTGGGCCTGTGCTCTCAGCAAAAACAGACACATATGTTCCTATTCCCTTACATATCCTAACACAGAAGAGCATCAGGAGTTAGACTGCCTGAGTGTGATGCTGGCCCTGCCGCTTACTCCTGGGTGCACTTGGGCAATTAATTGCTCTCTCTGTGCCTCAATTTCCTCTTTTGTGAACCAGGCTAATATTGGTATTGGTATGTACCTCATGGGACTGTGATGATGACTGAATGAGTTAACGGATAGAAAAGGCAGAAAGCAGACAGGCCCATGTTGAACGCTCTCTAACCAGGTAGCAGTCTGGGTCTGGACTGGACCCTCATTTGGCTAATTGAGAGTGTAAGGGACCATTTACAAATGGGCGTGGGTGAGACGCAGGGATACCAACAAAGGATGGTGGAGCAGCCTGGGGCTAGTGCCTGCAGGGGGCCTTTACCATTCCTGGCTTGATGGGGTGGGGGAGGGGCAAGACACCCAGCAATCTCTCAAGAGGATGGCGGGACAGGAACTGTGGGCTCCGGACAAGGGTGCGGCTGGGCCAGTTGGCCCTACGGGGAAGAAGAGGAGGGGTCACAGACCCCCAAGCCCTCTCCTCCTTCACTCTGAGCTCCAGCCCATGCCACTCAAAGACCAATCCAATTGGAAGCCAAAGTGCAAGGCATTTTCGGCGGATGCACAACGTGGAAATCCACCTGCCGGGGCCCAGAGCAGGTGGTGAAGGGTGGGGAGAGGACGGACAGCCCGTAGAGTCTCTTCGGCACAAATGCCCACTGACACAAACACTGCTGTTGTGATGATTGCAGTAAATGCCTGTCGCCTAAGAACTCAACTGATTTCTATTCCTTGCAAGCCAAACAGCCCAGCACCATCAGAAAACAAACGGCGAGGCCTATGGGGCCACCTGGTCTGGTGGCGATCACAACGCACACTGCTGTTGACAGCTGCTCCCCTCACTAGTTGGTCAAAACTCTGCAGGCAAGGCCAGAGGCCTTTCGGCTTTATAACTTCAGTGCATAACACAGGACCAGGCACATGTCAACAAGCACTCTGATGGGCCCTACCTGAAGGAACCTGGGAGAAGCATCAGGACGTTTTATTTAAACCACAAGCTCTCTGATTCACCCTCAAAGCCAATACAGAGGGATGAAAACTCTTACAATCAATGTCTGACTGTACTTATCTTTCAAAGTTGATTTTACCCACTCAAAAAGTACCCTTTATTCCCCCACTTTGGGAAGTTAAAAAAAAGGATGAAAAGCAAAAGTCAAACTGTGGCAGTGGGATTTTTATTCTGCTCTGTCGGGGCCTCCGGCAGTTAGGAGTGGAGAGGCAGCTTGCACTGGGAACGCTGAGTCACTGCGAGAGGGAGCTGGCTGCTGGGCTGATTTACTGAAGCAAAAATTCCGTGCGTGTGTGTGAATATAGCATTTACATTACACAAGTCGGAGAGAGGAGGTTGAAGGCGTTGCCTGGTTTGGGTGGGGGAGGAGGCCTAGACCAGCCCAGGCTCCTCCCCGGGTCCCCTCTGGAGGCTGCGGCTTGGGTGCCAGGCCCTGGGCTTCCCTAATCTCACTGACTCAGGTCCCTGCCGACACCGAGGCTGTAAATTCAAAAAGCCAGTGGTCATTTGGAATGCCTGAATTGGAGCCCAGGTGCATGTTTTCACAGCCTGTGTTCTTAGTCACTGAGTTAGTGTTGCCCAAAGTGGTTAAGTCACTGCAGCCCACCATTTGGATTTTTGCCCCTTCTGTGTTTTACCTGTATCCTTCACTGAATGGTTTTCTTTTGGAAACTAACCTTTTTGGGGGTACTTCAAACGATTTGTGTTTGAAAAGGAAACTGTATCACTACCATAAATGGAGAGCTAGACTCACCTACCATAAAGTCACCATCCGTAGAAATGCAAAGAAATTCCTGGGGTCCAGCCTGGCTAACTGAATTTTAGAGCAGAATGATTTCAAAATAACTCCATCCCTTTCAGCTGATTGGCCGTCCTGAGAAACCTCTCTCCCTTCTATCTGTCGGTCCCTATGATCCGTAATCACTGATTCGAAGTTGGATTGGAGCCAGAGGGGTGCTGGGAGCTGTCAAATGTTTAACAACCAACTCTCCAAAAATAAATATAAACACACATACACACACACACACACACACACACACACACACACACACAGAGTACACATCTTACTGTTACCAATGACCTGTGGCATACAATTTACAAAGAAAAATGTTTGTAATACTTTTCATTGTAAATTCTATATAGTCCGTTGATTCCCTCAGAATGTTTTCATTGCTTTTTGATGCACTCACTTATCTGTACCAACCTGAGGTTGTAATTGACGAACAAGTGTAGTTACAACACAAACCTTGGTTGATACTAGCAAGGTCAAAGTGAAGAAACAAAGACATTTGGCAGCATTTCACTAGTTTATCAATGTCACAAATGATGTGAGTGACTTCTTTGCCAAATTGTGTAATAGTTTTCAAGTACTGAAAAAATATTTCCTATTTTGCTGTATTTACGATGCAATGATTCCAGATATGACACACTTTTTAGTTAAAGCGGTATGACTAGTATTTTTTCTTCACTTCTTTAAGCCTAGACAAAACAAAACTATAAGTCAAGGGGCAATTTGGAGCATTTGCTGATTTCTGTGGTGTAAATACTCTGACCACGACCCATTTCAAATTACCTATGCGCCATCACACTGAGCGTGACGTAGAGTTGAGAGACGTACCCCAGCTCACCCTTTCTAGGATTTCCACCATACAGACACAATAGACACAAATAACCTCAGCAACCTGGGTGCTAGTTAATGTAGACAAATAATTGGAAAGGTGGGGGTATTTAATGCTTTTTAAAAATTTTTTTTTAATTTTTACTTTTACTTTTTTATTTTTTTAAATTTACATCCAAATTAGCATATAGTGAAACAATGATTTCAGGAGTAGATCCTTAGTGCCCCTTACCCATTTAGCCCATCCCCCCTCCCACAACCCCTCCAGTAACCCTCAGTTTGTTCTCCATATTTATGAGTCTCTTCTGTTTTGTCCCCCTCCCTGTTTTTATATTATTTTTGTTTCCCTTCCCTTAGGTTCATCTGTTTTGTCTCTGAAACTCCTCATATGAGTGAATTCATAAGATTTTTGTCTTTCTCTGACTAATTTCACTTAGCATAATACTCTCCAGTTCCATCCACGTAGTTGCAAATGGCAAGATTTCATTCTTTTTCATTGCTGAGTAGTATTCCATTGTGTATATATACCACATCTTCTTTATCCATTCATCCATCGATGGACATTTGGGCTCTTTCCATACTTCGGCTATTGTTGCTAGTGCTGCTATAAACATGGGGGTGCATGTGTCCCTTCGAAACAGCACACCCGTATCCTGTGGATAAATGCCTAGTAGTGCAATTGCTGGATCGTAGGGTAGTTCTATTTTTAGTTTTTTGAGGAACCTCCATACTGTTTTCCAGAGTGGCTGCGCCAGCTTGCATTCCCATAATGCTTTTGTTTTTAATACAATTTATTTAATTGTAATTTTATATGAATTGGTTTTTTTTAATTTTTTTTTATTTTAAAAAAAAATTTTTTTTTCAACGTTTATTTTTATTTTTGGGACAGAGAGAGACAGAGCATGAACGGGGGAGGGGCAGAGAGAGAGGGAGACACAGAATCAGAAACAGGCTCCAGGCTCTGAGCCATCAGCCCAGAGCCCGACGCGGGGCTCGAACTCACGGACCGCGAGATCGTGACCTGGCCGAAGTCGGACGCTTAACCGACTGTGCCACCCAGGCGCCCCATGAATTGGTTTTTAATAAAGGCTGTTTATCAACTGGATCTCTGGACTCCCCAAACGTTTGCTCCCAACCGTGTCAGTTTCAGTAAACTGGTGATTGTAAGTTTAGTAATTGTAGCCTTATCTTGAAAACAGGCAAGCTGCCTATGCTCCCCTCAGAGGACCAGTATCCAGAATAATCTCTGCTCTCCTTTGATGTACACACTCCATTTGGCTCTACCTCAAAAGAATAGCAGAGTTTGTCTCTCTCCTTATTTCTCTAACTTTGTATCCTCTACTTTCGTTCTTTTTTTTTTTTAATTTTTCAAAGTTTATTTATGAGACAGAGGGACAGAGCATGAGCAGAAGAGGGGCAGAGAGAGAGGGAGACACAGGATCCAAAGTAGGCTTCAGGCTCTGAGTTGTCAGCACAGAGCCTGACACAGGGCCTGAGCCGTGAGATCATGACCTGAGCCAAAGTTGGATGCTTAACAAACTGAGCCACCCAGACACTGCCCCCTCCATCTTCCCTCTCATTGACTCTGCCCCCAGGTATTCCTCGAACATACCAGGCATATCCACCCCAGGACCTTGGCACTTGCTATTTTCCTTGCCTAGAACGTTCTTCCTCTAGATGTGTGCATGGTTCACTCCCTCACCCCCATCAAATCTTTACTCAAATGTCATCTTCTCAGTGAAGCCCTCCCCGACCACCTAGTTACAACTGCAAACCCTCCCCTTTACCATTCCCCCACTGACCATGCCATAAAAATATGTCTTCCTTGCTTTATTTTTCTCCATAGCATCAATTACTTCCGTATATTGAGCTGTATAAAATCCTCCTGTATATTTTGTTTAGTGCCTATTTTAATTCATGACAATGGAAGCAACACAAAGGCTAGGCGTTTTTGTATGTTTTGCTGAATCTTCTGTGTATGAAACAGTGCCTAGCACAAGGTAGGTAGTCTATATATTTGTTGAATAAATGAATGATTCAATAGTGGTTGCCTGGGAAATATGTATTTTTAAAATTTTTTTTTTAACGTTTATTTATTTTTGAGACAGAGAGAGACACAGCATGAACGGGGGAGGGGCAGAGAGAGAGGGAAACACAGAATCGGAAGCAGGCTCCAGGCTCTGAGCCATCAGCCCAGAGCCCGCCGCGGGGCTCGAACTCGCGGACCGCGAGATCGTGACCTGAGCCGAAGTTGGACGCTTAGCCGACTGAGCCACCCAGGCGCCCCGGGAAATATGTATTGAATAAACAGATGAATGAATGAATATTGCTTCAAGTCCTAGAGGCACAAAGTTACCAGGGGGAGATGTGAAAATATAGATATTGATACACTTATGTATAGATCAATATTGATATATATATTTATATATATATATATAACATATACACACACACATATATATAACATATACACACATGTAATATATCCATAGATATAACAGCTTTATTAAGATATAATTCATATGCCATATAATTCACTCATTTGAAATATACAATTCAGTGGTTTTTAGTGTCTTCAGAGATGTGCAGTCATCACTAATATCAATTTTAGAACATTTTCATCACTCCAGAAAGAACCCCATGGTCATTAATAGTCACTCGTCTCTGGTTCTCAGTATCCCCAGCCCTAGGCAACCATTAATTTATTTTCTGTCTCTGTAGATTTGCCTAGCCTTCAATTAGTATAACATTTTCAAGATTCATCTATGTTATAGCATGTATTAGTACTTTATTTCTTTATACTGATGTATAATAATACATTCTATGAATAAACCACATTTAATTTACTCATTCATCAGTTGATGTACATTTGAGTTTTCCCACTTTTTGGCTATAATGAATAACGCTGCTGGGAACATTCATGTTTGTGTGGGCATATGTTTTCATTTCTTTTGGATATATGTCTAAGAGTAGAATTGCTTGGTCATGTGATATTCTATGTTTAACACTTTGGAGAACTGCCCACCAGCAGTGTATGAGATTTCAAATTTCTCCACATCCTCATCAATACTCATTCATATCTGTCTTTTTTTGTTATAGCCATCTTAAGAGGTATGAAATGACATCTGTTTGTGGCTTTGATTTGCAGTTCTTTGATGACTAATGATGCTGAACATCTTTTCATGTGCTTATTGTCCATTTGTATATCTACTTTGGGGAAATATCTATTTAGATTCTTTGGGTTTTTAAATTTTTAAATTGTTGGGTTGTCTTTTTGTTGTGTTATAAGAATTATTTACATATTTTGAATTCTAGACCATTATCAGATGTCAGATTTGTGAAAAAAAGTTGTGAGCTATATTTCACTCTCTTGAGGGTATCTTGTGAAGCAAAAACATTTTATTTTGATGATGTCCAGTTTACCTCCATTTTCTTTGGTTGCTTGTTCTTTTGATGTCATATCTAGGAAACAATCCCCTCATCCAGACTCATAAAGATTTATACCTAGGTTTTCTTCAAGAATTTTATAGTTTTAGCTCTTACATTTTAGGTCTTTGATCCATTTTGAGTTAACAGGTAGGGATCCAGCTTCATTCTTTTGCATGTAAATCTCTAATCATCCCAGCACCATTTATTGAAAAAGCTATACTGTCCCTATTGAATTGTCTTGATATCATTGTCCAAAAACAAGGGAAGATTGTAAATCAGATGTGTGTGATCTAATTTGTTTCTTTGTGATTAATTTTGTTGGAAGCATTGAAAATTCTAGTTAAAGAGTATTTGGCATAAAATCCATTCAAACCAGTTCAAGAATAAAGGGAATGCTCCTACTTCCCAGATTGTGATTTTTATTTAACATTTTACTTTTTAAAAATTATTATTGAGGTATAATTGGCATATAACATATTAGTTTTAGGTATACAATGTAATGTTTTGATATTTGTATATGTTGCAAAATGATCACCACTATGTCTAGCTAACTAATCTGTTACCATACATAGTTATATATAATTATGTTTTTTTTTGTAAAGAGAACTTTTAAGATTTACTCTCTCAGTAACTTTCAAATATGTAATACAGTAATGTTAACTATAGTCACTATGCTATATATTACATTCCCATGACTTATTTATTTTATAACTGGAAATGCATACCTTTCACCCTTTTCACCCACTTTACCCCCATCTCTGGAAACCACTGATCTTCTCTCTGTATCCATGAGCTTTTTTTTTTTCCTTTTTTTAAGGTTCTACATATAAATGAGATCATGCAGTATTTGCCTCTCTCTGTACGTTGTGTTTTATTTAGCATAATGCCCTCAAGGTCCATCCATGTTGTTGCAAATGGCAACATTTGATTTCTTTTTAAGGCTGAATAAATATTTCATTGTATATAGATATCCCACATTTCCTGTATCCATTCATCCATCGATGGACATTTAGGTTGTTTCCATGTCTTGGCTATTGTAAATATAGGCACACCTCATTTTATTGGCTTCATTTTATTGTGTTTTAAAGATACTGCATTTTTTACAAGTTGAAGGTTTGTAGTAACCCTGCATCAAGCAACTCTTTTGGTGGCATTTTCCCAACAGCACTTGCTCATACATGTATCTCTGTTACATTTTGGTAATTCTTGTGATATTTCAAACTTTTTCATTATTATTTGTTATGGTGATCTGTGATCAGTAATTATGACTTGTTGAAAGATCAGAGGATAGTTAGCATTTGTTGAAAGATTAGATGATAATTAGCATTTGTTAGCAATAAACTATTTTTGGGGGGCGCTTGGGTGGCTCAGTCCGTTAAGCCTCCGACTTTGGCTCAGGTCATGATCTCCTGGTTAGGGAGTTTGAGCCCCGTGTTGGGCTCTGTGCTGACAGCTCAGAGACTGGAGCCTGCTTTGGATTCTGTGTCTCCCTCTCTCTCTGTGCCTCCCCAGCTAAGATTCTCTCTCTCTCTCTCAAAAATCAATAAATGTTAAAAAAAATTTTTAATAAGAAAAATACTATTTTTAAGGTTATTTATTAATTTTGAGAGAGAGAGCATGCACACACAGGATAGGGACAGAGAGAGAGGGAGAAAGACTTCTGAATGGAGAAAAGGAATTAATGAGGTAGAAAAAATTAAAAAATATTAAAATTAAAAAAAATTAAACACACACACACACATACACAAACCGAATAAATGATGCTAGATTCTAGGTGTATTTTGGTCTGGGTATTGAGAGTGGCTTGACAGATAAGAGAAAAAGGGGAAAAAAAGAAAAGAAAAAGAAAAAAAAGGAAATTATTTGAAAATTTGGAAAAATGAATATACTAAAGTAGACTAAAATGAAATGATGGAACTAAAATAGAATCTGAAAAAATTTACACAAAAGTAAAAAATATAGTAGAAAAAAATTAAAAATATTTTTAATAAAAATTAAAAATAAAAATGAATTTTTTCTCTTTCTGTTGAATTCTGTGGTTCAGGTTGTACAGATTGTTGTGTTAATCCTCAGGTCAGTTTTCCAGGTGTGCAGGATGGCTGTATTTCATGGACGCGAGACACATAAAAAACTTCCATGCTGTTCTGCCATCTTGGCTCCTCCGAGGGAGAAAGACTTCTAAGCAGGCTCCATGCTTACGCAGTGCAGAGCCCAATGTGGGGCTCGAACTCATGAACCGTGAGATCATGACCTGAGCCAATATCAAGAGTCAGATGCTTGTCTGACTGAGTCACCCAGGTGCCCCTGGCAATAAACTATTTTGAATTAAGTTAGGTACATTGTTTTTTTTAAATACCAGGCTATTGCATGCTTAACAGACTACAGTATAGTGTACATTAGAGTGTGATCTTGAAATATTATTTCCCATTAAAAGAAATGAAGATTCCTTGGAGAAACAGTTGATTCTAGGTTGAGGACAGGAAAAGAATGGGATAAGTCTGGAACATCCAAGACTACTATTTCAGTCATATGAAAAGGACCCAGGAATCAAGCCGAATAAGCTTTCAGCAGACCAAGATGGAATGGTATGAATGTCAGTAAGGATAATAATGGTAATGGGTTGAAATACATACAAAATACTTAAATTCATGATCCATAATGATATTTTTAAAAAATGTTCCCTCGCTGGTTACTTCGGAGGATGACAAAAAAATCATCTCACTGTTGTGTAAACTCATGAAGGAAAATAAGCATATATCTTACATTGCCCTTCTAAAATGTACCTTCAAATAGTTGAAAAGGGGATGTTCCTAACTACAGACATTTTCCAGCTAATAAAGTTGGAGTGATGGATTTGAAATCTGATTCTGTAATACCCAATAAGTGGCTCAGTGGCTGATGAGAGAGAGAGAGAGAAAGAGAGAGAGAGAGAAAGAGAGGGAGAGAGATTGATTTTTGTCCTTCCTGGACAAATACACAAATACACAATTTGGAAATACACAATACCCCCACCACCTATGAAGCAGCCTTAATTAAAAAAAAATCAAATCTGAATTCGATCAAGCCTCTTGTCTTAACTCGGATTTAAAAGAAATACAAGGCACAGAAGATTACGTTAAATGATAGTGTGAAGACGCAATGAAACTATAAGAAACCTGGATTCTTGAATAAATAATTTCAGAGAAAGAAAAATGATGGAGAGAGAATCTATAGGTTAAGAGAGATGTAACCTTTCATCAGTAATGATATAGGATCTCACATGGATTCCAAATCAAACAGAATACATCAACCAGAGAAATATGAAATCTGGGTATGTGATTCTATTACGGAGTTATTAATTTTAATAGGTGTGACAACAGTATTGTCATATAAAAATTGCAATCTTCAGATATTCTGTACTGAAGGAGAGATGAAATGATATAAATACCCGAGCTTTGATTTTAAAAATCCACCTGTGGATGTAGGTGAGGGTATAGATGAAGCAACATTGGCCAGGGGTTGGTAATTGTTGGAGCTGGTGATGGTACATCAAATTCACTGCATTATTCTCCCTTCCTTATTTTGAAAATGGACATAATAAAAGATTTTAAAAACATTATAAATCTCCACAACAACAATCATAGAATTAAAATCAGAGCAAGAAACTGTGTCACTTTCTGTAACAGTGGGCGTCAATAAATACAGTCTAAAATTGAGAAAGGGAAAAAAGTAACATGGGATGCGGGATTAATTTGGAAGGCATAGCAGGCTCTCCCCTAGGTAGCTCAAAACTGGAAAAGGAGTTGCTGGGCCTCCTGGCGCTGAGGACTAGGCCTGGAAAGCTGGGCAGTGCGGCTCCTCCCTCCACCTCTCAGCCACTCCCTCTGCTTCCACGTCTCTGCTTCTCTTACTACGCTCACCTTGGCACAGCCCCAACTTCCCAGGGGTGTGTGGGTACATTGCCCACACCACTGACAGTATCCTACTCTCTCAAGAGGATCTGATCAGTTGCCGCTCAGCCAGTGAATGGGCTGGCCTTGGGTTAGGTCATATCAACTGAGGCAAGCTTGTGAGTTTGTGGGGGTGTGAGTTCTTGGGCGGTCGCATGGAGTTTTCCAGAAACTGGGCAAATTCTCTAGAAGGAGTAGGTTTAATGGTGGGCAGGGTTAGCCGTGAAACCTAGCTGGTACAGGGATGGTTGGGTAAAGGAGAGACTAGAATTAGGAGATCAGACAGAACATCTTTGAGCTCAACTAATATTCACTAGGCACCTTCTTGGTGCATGACCTTGGGCTAGGTGCTGGGGATGGAGGGATAAAGGAAATTGAGATAGAAAACCTGTAACGGGGATGGGGAGGTGGACGAGGCTGAGTTTAGGCACTGAGTGCATTGGGGCTGGTCAGAGACAGGCTGCTCCTTTCTCTTTGCACATCCTCCCAACTGCCTCAGCCCTGCAAAATCCTACCTAACTCTCGAGGCCCCTTGCACACTCTGCTTCTCCCAAGAAGCATTTCTCATCTCCCTTTGAACTCTGTAGCAATGTGTATAGCCTCTGACTGTAATTTGCTTTATTACTTTTTAATGTTTATTTATTTTTGAGAGAGAGAGAATGTGCAAGCAGGGGAGGGGCAGAGAGAGAGGGACACACAGACTCTGAAGCAGGCTCCAGGTTCTGAGCTGTCAGCACAGGGCCTGATGTGGGGCTCGAACTCATGACTGTCAGATCGTGACCTGAACCAACGTCAGAGGCTTCACCAGACTCAGCCACCCTGTAATTTGCTTTATAATGACATAGTTTATGTTGCCGTAGTAATTGCACATTTTGTTATTATAATTTACCTCTTTGTCTTCTGCTCGCGGACTTGTGCTAGACTGTAGAGTCTGTTTTCCAGCCACATTTGCAAGCAGGCAGGTATGTTGGAAGGGCCACAGTCTTGGACTTGAATCCCATGTTCACCACTTGACAGCTGTGTGACTTTAAGCAAGTGACTTAGCCTCTCTGAGTTTCCCTTTTTCATTTGTTAATGAAAATGATGTTCACCTCAACGTGTTTATGAGAATTAAATGATATCACAGATGTAGAGCACAGAACTGAGCACAGAACAATTGATTGATGTGTATTGAATGAGAAGGACCAGGTTAGGGCTTGAAAGGTGAGTAACATTAGCATAGCTGAAAAGATGAGAGAGAGGAAAGTACATACCCAGAGGTATGCCCTCCAGTCCCTTAGGGGACAGGGGAGGAGGGTGGGTTGGCTAGGGAGAAGGGCAGCAAGTGTGTCACATTCTGGATGGGACATGACTTCTTGTCAGCAGAAGCCTCTGTAATTCTAGGACTCAAGCAGCCCCACACACTTGTCCGCTGTAATGGAAACTCTGCCTTTGGGCTGTAGCGTGCCTCTTACTTGATATCACTGTCCCAGGGAGCGGACTCAGTAACTGGGGCAGTCCTAAGGGTTGGTCCGGCAAATGGAAATGGACAGTCATGTCAGAGATGTTCAGTAGCTGACCCCTCTGTTCTACTTGAACCTGATATTTTCGTGGGGGGCTTGTGATACCAGATCCTCTAGGGTTTCCCCCATCTTGGCGGCCACTCTTAGAAGTCTCACTTCTGGGCTCTGGTTCCTCATGCTGCTGTTGTGGGACATAGGTCTGAGTCCCACTCTCCTGCTCTGTCTAGATTATCTCCCCAAGTCTTCTTGTCCTCTCACAGCTTAGACACCATAAATATGGTGGTGGCCCCCAAAGTGACACCTCCAGCTTGGCCTCCCCCTGCCCTCCCCCCCCCCCCCACCAGAGCCAGATTCAACCAACTGCCTGTGACTCTCTAGATTCTCCCCTAAACCAGTTCTTTCCCTGGTCTCATTTATCTCAGCAACTGGAACTCACCTTTTTCCGAGGGTAGAAACCTAGGAGTGATCACCTATCGTTTTTCCCTTTTCCTTCCCCATCTCCCCGTCCGACCTTTTAGCAACTTCTGCCAGCTCTACCTTTAAAACTCAGCCCAAATCTGCCCACTTCTGTTTACACTGCCTCCACCCATCCTTGTCCAAGCCATAATTATGTTGCACCTGGACTAATGCCATAGCTTCCTAAATGTTTCCATCCTTGCCCATGGCAACCATTTTTCTTCTCTGAGCAGCTAGAGCCCGTTTAAAAAACCTAAATCTGATCATTTGTGCTCCTTCTTAAAATTTTCCAGTGGTTTCCCATGGCACCTGGAAAGAAACCCAAACCCCTAGCTTTGGCCTCATGGGTCAAGGATCTAGCTCCTTACTGACCTGCCCTCAAACCATCTTCCCCATGTCCAATGTGCTCTGGCCACGTTGGCTGCTTCTGCCGTAGGCCTTCTGTAGTTGGTATTCTCTTTTTGCCTCAACACTTCCCTCCAGGTGGTTTTTGTTTTCATTTGCATTCTTTGGCCTTCTGTGGCCCCTCAGTCTAATGTAGGCACCTGGTCATTTCTAGCACATCATTCCATTTATGTTGTCTGCAGAGCACTTCTTACTCTCTGATATTTTCTTGTTTATTTTGTCATCTATTGTTTGTCCCCCCTACTTGAATGCCCATTCCTTGAGAACAGGCATGGGCCTGTCTTTGTACACTGGATCATCCTCAAGACCTAGTATGGGGCCCGGCACACACTAGGTGCTGTCGGGTCTGGAATTTGGTTTTACCCAATTTACAAGCTAGTACACTAGCCTTTTACTATTTCATGGATGCTAGAGGAGACATGAGACTCTAGGGTCAGAAACACAGGAGTTTATTACTCCCAGGACAGCAAGCAGCATAGCATCAGCATGCTTGCATCAGATCCAGTTCTCACGGGAGTTCTTGCCTCCAGTTCTCACGGGAGACGTGATATGGGCCGGATGGAGACTGTACATGCAGTGAGTTTATTTTGCAGTGAGGAACATTGAACTTGGGGAATTCGTGACTTTTAGAGTAAGGAGGAAGCAAGCCTGCTCTTTGTTCCTAAAGAAAGCATTACTTCGTCCCTCCAGGTTGCTTGCTGGCATCACCACCCTGAGAAATGGCCCAGGTAAAGAACAGTCAGGCCTTGTACCCCTGGTATACTAAACAAGGTATGTAGGAGCATGAGAGTTCCATAGAAGAGTGTCTCCCCAAGAGGTGTGTCGCAAATATTAGTTACAGGAATGAATGAAAGAAACCTAGTCTTGTGCCCAGGTACTACTAGGTTTTGATGCCTGCAGGTAGACTCACCTGAGGTCAATATCTCCCTGGATCCCTGTCTATCATGTACTCTTGGATTCCCTTCACCATTACTCTTCTCAGCCCTCATGACACCTCACACTTACCTGCATTAACTGAAGCTGAATGCACGCTGAACTGGTAGCACCTTCCGCTAATGCCTGAGCCAGATACCATCTGCCTGCTGGGTGGGATTTCCCCCAGTGTCCGTGACTGGGTCTATCTCCTCAGAACCTGCCCTGGCCCACCACCACATTGCACTGCTGTTAAATGGCCTAAGGTTGGCCCTGTCTAAACACATGACCTGAGGAACAATGGTGCTAACAATGGCATTTTCTGGTCCATATTGGACATGTAAGACCAGGATGTCTGTTGTTGTCCTCCTACTTCTCAGCCTAGAAAGTACTCTAAGGAATGGCATTCAATTCACTTTTCCCTTAATCCAGAGTCCAGACTTACGGATTTGTAAAGCAAGTTCAAATTGACAGTATGCTGGGTTGACATAATTTAGTGATGCTGACTGACCAATAGAGCTCTCAGAGAATGAAGAAATATTTGGAAACCAATTAATTTAATTGGCAGAAAGGCTTAACTGTCAGTAGTTGGAAAATTTATAGTAATCTACCCAGAACAATCTCACTCTGTAAGCAAATTACACGGGAAGTTAAATTGTATTCAGAAAGCTGTCTGGCAGGTACAGAATTAGACCCAACACTACCACACTGCTAGGTGATAGGAAAGTTTAATGACCTCCTGGTTTAAAAGCCTGATGCATCTGTCTTTATATTAGAAACATACCTATCAGCTTGAGCCTCATTGTTTACCCTAAAGAGCTCTTGGTTATGAGCCAATCTTTGCCCCTCGGGCTTTCCTTTTTCAGTGTTTCCAGGTTGACAGTTCTCCCTTGTTGATCAATTTTTTTTTTCTCCTCTGGATTTTACTTCCAATTATCTTCTATTCATTTATGCACAACTAATTCGTGAATACGTCTATTGTAAAAGATTCAAGCAACATACACATATAGAGAGAACAAACACAAGTTCTCATCTTTCCCTGTCACATCCTTCTGCCACCCCCCTCTCCTGTCCCATCTTCAGTGGGACACCAGGGAAGTAAAGGTACTGGTATACAGGAAGGCCTCTATATGGATCTGTGATCATTTCTGGGAGAGGAATTTGTGAGTGATTTTTATGTTTTCGCTACATTCTTCTGTATTAAAAAGGGTTTTTGTTAAAAAAAAAAAATAGCTCATATAATTTATAATAAAAAACATATTTCTTATTAAAAGGTAAAAACAGCATGGCCTTTGCAATCTCACAGATAGGAGTGTAAATTCTGGCCGTAGTCCTTTCTCTCTCTGTGGCTGTGCATATGCTAATTTACCTCCTTGAACCTCAGTTTCCTAATCTGTAAAAAGTGAATATAACACACTCTCTCTTGCTTATATGTTGTTGAATATGTTGAATATGCTTATATGTTGTTGAATATGTTGAATAAAGTATGTGAAAGCACCTGACACATGACTGTCACCAAATAAATTTCCTTCCAGTGAGAAGAAAGTGCATGTCGCCCTGGGACCCCTTTTCAGATCATTTCTAATTATACAGGTGAAACATTCCAAAGCCCCAACATCGTGAAGATATTGTGTATGTATATGTGTAGGTGGGCACAAGAAGGGAAGGAAATGTAAGAATAAAACTGTTAGAAAGATGCCCTATTATGTGCAGGTACCTAGTATCACTGAACTGTACCCTTAAAAATGGTTAACATGGTAATCTTCTGTTGAGTATATTTTACCACAAAAGTTAAAAAGAAGAAAGAAAGAAAGAAACTAACAGGAGAGTGAGAACACCTTTCCTTTCCCACACTCTTTGAGCCCTGGACTTTCTCAGGTAGGGATGCAAGCCACATTTTGTGTTTTCTTAGTTTCAGCCACAGTGAAGGCATTTTTCCCGAGGGGCTATTTCCGCCCATGTTAATTTCCTGTTCTAATAAATACAGGTCAACATGTGATACAGAAAGTGGCTTTTGTTTGTATGTTTTAAAAATACTAACTAAATGAAGAGATGTGTGATGGCTGGCACATGCAGGTTCCGCAGTCAGGGCAGCAGACTGGCAGGTGGAACCGTCGGGGACTAGAGGCAAGGACTGGGAGTGTGGGGAGCACATGGAAGAGGAGACCCCTTTTAAGTTCCTTCCCTGCCGCCTGGCTTTCCACTGCTTCTTCCCGCATGCCTTTCATCATAGTCTTAACAAAAGTTATTTGAGGGGCGCCTGGGTGGCGCAGTCGGTTAAGCGTCCGACTTCAGCCAGGTCACGATCTCGCGGTCCGTGAGTTCGAGCCCCGCGTCGGGCTCTGGGCTGATGATGGCTCAGAGCCTGGAGCCTGTTTCCGATTCTGTGTCTCCCTCTCTCTCTGCCCCTCCCCTGTTCATGCTCTGTCTCTCTCTGTCCCAAAAATAAATAAACGTTGAAAAAAAAATAATAAAAAAAAAACAAAAAAAACAAAAAACAAAAGTTATTTGAACACATTGGCTCCACACTTGGAGATGACTCTGAGGGAAGGAATTTCAGTGCTTCAGCACTTTGTTCCTCGGACAGCCATCTGCTGCCCAAGCGATCTGACGGGCAGTCAGAGTAGCCGCCATTCATCAGGGTCCATCTGTGCACCAACGTCTTCGTCTCTGAGCTTTGCGTGTGTGTTTCTCACAGTGATCTTGTAAGGTGGGTGTTATTATCTCCACTTTATAAATGTGGAAGCTGAGGCCCAGTAAGGCTAGTGATTTGCTGAAAGTCTCACTGCTAATTAGTGGCAGAATCAGGATCCAGATCTTGATCTGTTTAATCTCTAAAGTCTACACTCTTCATTATACTTGGTAGGTCACTTTGCTTTGCATTTTAACAGAAGTATAAAACAAGGGAAAAAATAAGATGGGGGTTAGACCAGATCAGTGGTTCTCAACTTTAACTGCTGTTGGGTTCTCGGGGGAGGCTTTAGAAAGCCGACAGAAACTCAGCCCTACTGCCAGGGATTCTAACTCTGGTGCTCTGGTCCCCAGGTGATTCTGAGGGGCAGGTGGGTTGAGAACCCTGATCTACACCAGTGCTGCTCAAACTTGGGATCCAGATCAGCCAGGATTGTGTAAGAATGCAGATTCCGATTCAGTAGGTCTAGGGTATGATGGGAAATGCTGCATTTCTTTCTTTTTTTCTTTTTTCCTCTTGTCCTTTTTCTTTTCTTTCAGATCCAACTTAGTTAACATACAGTGTAGTGTTGATTTCAGGAGTAGAATTTAGTGATTCATCACTTACATATAACACCCAGGACTCATCCCAACAAGTGCCTTCCTTAATGTCCGTCACCCATTTAACTCCTCCCCCTACCCACCTCCCCTCCATCAACCCTCAGTATGTTCTCTATTGTTAAGAGTCTCTTATGGTTTGCCAGGAGATGATACATTTCTAACAAGCTCCCAGGTGACGCTGAGGCTGCTGGTTCATGAACACACTTTGAGTAATGAGGGTCTGAATGATCTCTAGGTTACTGTCCTCTACTAACATGCTGTGACAGTAGAGAAAGCAGTTCTCAAGCACAGGTGTTCTGTATCCAGCAAACATCTGCCTCCCTATGTCCTGGTCATCGCTATCTGTCGCAAACAAGCAGTATTGCTTTTGGTGGTCAAAATGTGTGAAAGCCAAACATCAGTAAGGGTGCATCGTGTAACATGGTGAAGGGTCATGGACTCTAGAACCTGCTCATATCCCGGTTCCGTTGCTCACCAGCTGTGAACTTAAGCAAGTTGCTTTGTCTCCCTGAACTTTAATTTCCTCAACTTCAAATTGAGGCTAATAAACTCTTATCCTCTTTGGGATATGGGGAGGATTTGATGGGTTAAACCTAGATGAAGCACTTGGCACAAATAGATGCCCAATAAATGGCAACTGCTGTTATCTTGGTGAACTTTGCAAGCTGATCTAATCTTCTAACACAGTTCCTGTAGGTCAAAGGGATCCTCATCTGTGTCCTCTGCAAGGATCATCAAACACTTTGATATGAATGTCAGGTGACACTATGACGTAAGAAATTTTATGATACAGGCCCTTCAGGCTAGCATTTCTGCCGTTGCCTAGGGAATGACTGGGACAGAGAGACTATTTCCTCCCTTCTCTGGACTGTTAGATTATCTCTCTATCTCTGTTGCCTGCCTGTCCGAGGCAAATCCCCCAGTGATTTTTGCTATAAAAACAGACAACGTTAACTCTTGAGGTGTTTTCTTCAATGCTGTCATCAGACTAATGTTGGTAGTAACTTATTCAATCAGATATTCATGATGTGCCCAGGTACCAGGGATACAAGGATGAACAAAAGGTTCACAGTTTGTTGAGGGGAGGCAGACACTAAGCAAACAAAATATACAATTATAACTGTAGAAAGTGCTATGAAGGAAAAGAACAGGGCACTCTGAAAGAAAATATTAAAGAGCTTGTGTCACTAACCAACTCTCATTTAAAAAGAGCCTCTGATTGCCCATGTGTATGTGTAAAATGGACTGGACCGGGGCAAGTGGGAGGACAAGCAGTTAGAAGCTCTTAACAGGTGTCCAGGCCTGGGTGCTGGCAGGGGAGCCTGGGAGAAGTTGGTGGGATCAAGACTTGGAGCAGGGGCGCCTGGGTGCCTCAGTCAGTCAAGCGTCCCGTCTGACTCTTGATGTCGGCTTAGGTCATGATTCCAGGGTTGTGAGAGCTAACCCTGCAACAGGCTCCACGATGAGCTTGGGATTCTCCCTCTCCCTCTCTTTGTCTCTCTCTCTTTCTCTAAAAGACTTGGAGCAAATTCCCTTCATTTGCTTTATCATAAAATGTTGGCTTGTAGGTTTAATAGTTTTATAATTTTTCCCCGTTTGCTCAATGTAGAAGACACCATATTGTCGTCATGAAAAATTCCAACCGGTTCTGTGGCTTTCCCTTTGTAGGCCCCTCCCTCCCTCCCTCCCTCCCTCTCTCTCTCTCTCTGTTTCTTCTGTAAAATAGCGGTGGTGATAGCAGGCATTGGTATCACAGGGTCTAACATTTTTCCTTGCCCTGTCATTTGAGGACTCCAGGACAAATTAAAAGAATGCACAAGTACAAAATGTAAAGCTTCAAACTTAGTAGCTGAAGCAGCTTTAACAATACAGACAGTTGGATTTCCTATTCTTTAAGAACTCTTGATTTCCTCTCTTTCAGGCCAGCATAGGTCAGTGAAATTAGAATCGTACTTCAAGCACAGGCTGCGAGTCAGGAAAGGTCAAGGCCACAGGATGCTCAAGCCAGAACTACAAAGCAAAACAGGTCTCTGTCCCCAGGCACCGTACCTGGCTCTAGACTGTGGGAATCCAAGAGGCAGCTGGAGCATGAGTCACCAGCTAACACCAATTGACACATGCTGGGTCACAATTATCCCAGAATCACCTCATATAAAACCTGGCTGGAATGATTTACACACCCTAAATAGCTCAATTGTCTCACAGAAATGAGATAGTAGAAACATTTCTACTAGACTACTATGATCGTATATTTAGTAGATATAGAGTAGAAACATTTAAAAAACAAACCTTCTAACGTTGCAGGTTAGGAAATATGGGACCAGAGATGTGGTCCCAAATGTGGGACCAACCTAAGGTCACACTGCTGTCACTTGGCAACACCCAAGAACCTGAAGTTAGGCACAAGGAAAATGTCCTTGGACAATATGGTAGAGAAGTTGCATAATTCTGCTGACAAGACAGAGACGCTTAGCCATTCGTTTGAATCTGTTGGTAGTTCTAGGTCCAACTCAATTGTTGATGCCTCAGTGGCCTATCCTCGCAAATTCCTGACAATGTGCACCGGATAGTTCACTGTGGGGACATCACCTTCTTAATCCCCTAGGTGTTAAGGAATCAGGGAAACCAAGACCTCATCCTGCTCACGGAAAGGCTGAGAGCCTCTGATCCCAAGGTCGGTTGGCTTAAAAAAAACTTAAGTATAGAATAACGGAAATAGAAACATGACATACACTCAGGTTCTTGCCACCCAGAATTAATAACTATGAACATTTCTCCCAAAGAATTTTGAGCATCTCTTTTTCTTCAGAATGGCTCAGGCATTGGAAGGCACAGGCCGAATTTACTATCTTGCTTGATCAGCCCGCTTTCTGTCAAATTAGAATATACAACTAGGACATGAAAGGGAAAGAGATTCTTTTTTTATATGGTGCAGAAGTGGACCATGTGATGAGTTTTGACAAATGACTACCACTGTGTTGTAAATTGCGTTTGCAACTGGAACTACATAAAAAGGCGCTTTAATTTACATAACCTTTTTTTGCTGTTTTCACTTCCTCTTAAAACAGGGAATAACCTGGGGATTTTTGTTTACGGGCAGAAAATGCTTACTTTCAAAAAAGAGAGTAAAAGTTAAGTTTACAGATTTCCAGTGACAGAGATTCAAGGGAGCTAAGTAGCTCTGGAAAGTAGATGTTCAGAGTTTTGTTGCCTAAAACTTTAATTTGTCAAGTTTTGGAAACATGTTTGAACTGGGAGTCAGGAAATCTGAATTCTAGAATCAGTGTTGCCACTAATGCTCCGTTATGGCCGCTAACCCATCACTTTACCTCCCAAGGCTGAAAACCTAACGTTTTATGCTTTAGGAAGAACTTGATTCCACAATGTCCGTCTTCACAGGGCTTTTGAACGTAACTTTCTTTACCTTTGGTACCTTGTTGACCAATTGGTCCTGATTTTCCCCATCACACATCACAAGAAGGCTTGGATACGGACACGAGTGGTGGTGAAACAAGCTAGTCAAGCTGATGCACAAAACACATTGCCTGGGCATCATGTACACAATGGACAGCCAATCTGGACCAGCTCCAGCTCTGAGAGTCAAAGTCCACCTGCTCCTGGATCCTAGTTTTGCCTCCACAGATCCCCCCATGTAGTAAATGTGATTTTCTTGGTAACAAGAACTATAGTTTTCATCCATTTACCAAACATGTTGTAAGCACCTTCTTTTTGCTAAGGGCACTGTTTCTCACCTTTATTGGAAGAATGGCCTAGAAGAGAAGTTACTTTAGCAATTCCTTAAGCGTGTCTGGTATTTTTGCTGTAAACATCTTTGCCACAAGCATTGTTGTCATGTAACTAATTGTCCAGAAGGCAATTTTTCTATAAAAGCCCAAATAACTGGTTTCATTCCTCCATTGATGAATCAACTGCCTCTGGCAGTTAATGTATTGAAACTACTTATCAGTTTCATTTCATTTCTCCATTGACAAAGTTCTCCTATAAATCTTAGCTAGCCCTCATAATGGTCCGTACAGGGCAAGTAGATGAAATAGTGAGTCGTAACAAGTACATGTATTGACTTAACAGAAAGTATGGTGATAAAACTTACAGGAAATGTGAAATGAGCATAAAGCCAGATGACATCCTATGTTAGAAAGTGATAGCCTATCACGATGATGACAAAGCTCCTTTACAGTGCATCACAACATTAGCATTTCTTTAACATTTCCCATATAACTTTGGAAGGTCGGTTGATGAACATGTGACAATATGCCAAGAACAGACAACAGCACAAAGGCTTTCAGAACACAACACAGAGCTCCATTACAAACATGTAATCCTAGTATTGGGAAGCTGATACATTTCTTAATAAAGGAAGAAATTTTAGCAAAAAAAAAAAAAAAAAGAAAGAAAAAGCACAATGCCAAATGAGGAGACTAATCAACAAGCAAAAAGTGTTAATAATACTATGAATGAAAGACTTGGGGACAAGCGTTTAGGTATAATCCACCAAGTAAAATCAGTTATTTGCACAGTATTGCCATGAATCTACACACATTTTAAGGGTATTCAATTATTTTGTATTCCACAATGAAGTCTCCTTAATTTTGTTATTTTTCATGTTTCATTATGTCCTTTTTAATGAATGTCCCGCTTTAATTTTTTGTTATTTTTGTCTCTTATGGCAAAATTGCCTAATGGCCAGTTAGTTATGCAGTGAAAATGTGGCAAAAACACTTGTGGCAGAAACGTCTATGGCCATGCTGTGTACGGTGAAACTTTCTAGAACCTTCCTTGCCTGCCAGAACTCTACCCTGGATAAAAACCCAATACCACATCTCACCTAAAAAATCGAAACAACTCTAAAGCCATCCCTTCCACGAGGTGCTACTCTAATGCCATTGGGCTGTTAAGTTCAGGCAGTCTTTAGTCCTCATCAGGCATTTGGGGCTAATATTCCGAATTCCTTGGAGACTTCAGGGTCACGACCGAGGGAGTGGATCACCCTGGCTCAAACCCAGGACTCTGGACATCAGCCCTGGCCAAGCCTCTTCTTCTGATTCTGTAAAGCAGGAGAAATACTCTTCTTCCACGGTGCTGGCACCTAAAAGAACATCTCCAAGGGAGAGACCTGCAACACCAATGGCAGTCCATGGTTCAAGGAAGTGAGTTTGGACCCCAGTTCTATCTAATATGGACCTGTATCATGACCTTGGGCAAATGGCTGTTTCTTCGTGTGGAAATAGCGATAGCTCCAAGCCCAAAGTTGCTGTGAAGTTTCATGTGCCTGCACGTGGTAGGCACCCACTAAACAAACATTATTCAACGGGGAAAAGAATGCCGAATATTCATTTTTGGAAAATATTTATTAAAAAACTAAAGTGAATGTGGCAAAAAAACAACAACAACCACCCAACACATACCTTTAAATAGCAAGCATATGACACTGGTTATAAAGCTTTTCCAACTCTACTGATCTAGTCTTTCCCACCAGCTACAGTCAAGGATGGCCTCTGAGGGAAGCCACGTGTAAACAGGTCATCTGTACTAGTGATGAGCAAAACCTAATTAGGTGAGAACTATCAATGGCCATACCATTCGCTTTCCTAGGCAATCCACCCCAAACACAAGACAGTGACCAAATCTCAGGAGTGTGCTCATGGGGATCTGCAGTTCTGGTTTTAATTTGGGAGCGGCAGCTCGGGGGTGAGGAGGGAATGAAGCCGTAGAAAGACAAACGGTATCAGTAGAGGGCAGTCGTAAAGCACCTTTAAAATCTGGACCCTTTCCACAATTTAACTCAGTAATTCTCAAACTTTATTGTCGAACAGAATCACTTGACGAGATTGTTAAATGCACAGGCTCCACAAATCTGCATGTTTAAGATGAGTACTACGGGGGGCTCTGTGCATATTGGTTAGCCATCAGCCATCCAGTTTGAGAAAGACTAAAACAATTCCTACTCCCTAAAAACAAGATAAAGGTTAAGGTTAGGAATCTATCGACAGTCACTGTGCTTTTGTCAACTTGGTGAGACCAGTAGAGAGAGTCAGACAGGAAGGAGCCTCCAATTCCTAACATACTGGCCTACAGGAGCCCTGAGCAACCTGTCAAGTGCTGTTCAGGAAGTAAGTACAATTTCATAAGAAAGTTGATTTCAGATCACAGAACCGACTCCAAATGACTAATAGGCCAACCCCATTCGTTCCTTTTAGTGAACTTTGTTGGGCCAGTGCCAGATGGGAAGCTGCTGTTCAAACAGAACATGGGGGGTAACTGTGGGTCTTGACTTGTGAAGACACAGTGAATAAAACATCTATAAAAACCTTTATTAACCACAGAGCACTGAGCCCAAATAACCTCGGTGCCTCATGGACAACATGTAGAAATGGTCACGTTGATTCCAAGGTTGCCATTATCTGCAAACAGATGCGCTATGGCTGTGTCAAAAACAAGGCAGTCGCTGTTCATGATGGCCGCGGCCACCCCGTCGTGGATGGACCGGGGCGTGGCCTCCCAGGTCAGTCTCCGCCGGTTCCCGTTCAACTCCAGTCTGTAGGCAAAGTTCTCGGCTTGCTTGCGGGTGCCAATGAGCAGCACGATGGCGAAGAACTGCTGGTGGCCCTCGTACTTCTCTTGTTTCTCCAGCACCAGCATGAAGTGATGGCCAAAGCACGACTGCATCATCACCCAGTCGACAGCCCCCGGCAGGTTAATGTCTGTGGCTAGAAAGACGATGTCTTCTCCCTGGAGGGTGGTAATGCTTTTGTGGGCGTGCATGAGATGGGACATCACGGCTTCCAAGGACCCCTGCCACTTGCAGGAAGCACCGGGACAAGGGCAGGAGTAGGGACGGTATTCACAGATGTCTTCGTGTTCTGGCTTCTCCGTGTGGTGCAGGGTCAGGGAACAGCCCGTGGTGGCATACTGCAAGGACAGAAAGATTAACGCATTGAGCCATCGCGCCTTCTCAAAACTCCTACTGGTGCAAACCTCTAAGACGACTCACTCACTTAGGTTTCCGGGGCTTAAACTGAATTCTTAACTACTTTCGCTTGAGAGGAGTTAAGACCACAAGTCTCAGTTCGTATTCATCCTCAGTCTTGCCATACATAAAACTGGGAATGTCCACCACCAGGAAGGGACGGCGGGCCACGTCCTCACTCCCACATCGTTGAAAACGTGAGAACTGAAGTGCTCCTTACTATTAACATCTCAAACGGCATTGCTGAGCCAGCCCTAGGGAACCTGGCCTTCCCCGTATTTTCTGTGACACCTAAAGAATTTTTGAGAACTTCAAATTGCTTAGGTGTACGGCTGGGCAAGGAACAGGTTACCTCCAGACTAGTTTTCACCCAGAGACAATTATGAAAACAGTTTAATTCCTCTTGGTTGTCCCCTGCCCCTTCTTCCTAGCTCAAGCTGGTGACTGAGAGGCCGGCTGCCCCCGCAGTTCCCTGCTCTTGCCTGCAGGAGTGAGCAATCAGGACGGAAGGGGCCGAAGGCCCCCCACATCGCTGGAACTATGACCTCACTCTCCTCACCTTTTACCCATCCCCAGTCCCAAGGGGCTCCACATACACTTTTTGGGTGATGGGAAATCATACCCAAGAGCTACTGTACCAGCTCGGGAACCTGCCGGCCAGGTGGGTTCCAGCCAGTGGAGGTTAAAATGAGGAGGGCCCAGACCACTTCCTCAGGTTCCAGGGCAGGCACTTGTCCCAGACGAGCTTTCTGATAGTCAGTCTGTCCCTCAAATGCTGCCTTAATAGGTAGGGTAGGAACAAAACCTTTTTCTCCCTTGCACTTGGGATGACAGTCCTGATGAATAAATCACACCTATCTTGGGAAAAGACCACATGGCCAAGAACCAGACTTCTCCCAACCCTCCCAAGAATGACACTGTTAACTCCTAGGTACCAGATGGGGCACCAGCCCACAGGTAGACACTTCCCCAGAGAGCTGTGCTGGTGTGTTGTAACAAATCAGGAAACCTGAATCACCTTTCTGGGTGAAACTAGAAGCCGGCCGCATCCCCCTCAAGCTCGTGGTGGCAGGTACATCGGCTGCGTGACCCCGCTTGGATTCCCCCAGCCCGCTACCGAGACATAAAGACAGCGAAGGTGGGCAGGGCCAGGCCATGTGTCTAAGACGCCGTGCCCATTTGCTAACAAAACAAAGCCCCGTGTCTGTTTGGATGGTCACTACACTGCCCAGGGGTAAACCCCTTATAAACTTGAAGTCGGTCAAATCCTAATCTCCGCAGATGAATCTGTCACCAGCAACAAGCAGGCACTGGGGACCTTCTCCACACAGGACCCTAAACTGGACTCACTGAGAGGAGGGCGAGAAGGCAGTCTCCATTCTTAGGGAGAGGAGTCTCCCCTCATGAGGAAGTGGGTGGCTTAAAGAAAGAAATGCAGCTGGTTTCTCCCCCACACCTAAAGTGGATTATAATAACCTTCAAGAGAACTTGGCAGAAATGTTTTCATTATTTACTTTGCCCATAGGGAATGCTTATTCATCTTTTTAAACCATGGTCTAATTTTAAAAGCATGGGTATAAAAAAACTTTATAATCAGAAGGAGAAACAAACTTATTTATCCATATGTATTTCTACTTTGTGTTCTTCACAGTTTAAGGCCCCTAAAAAAACAAAATCCCTACTGTGTTTTAAATCTAGGGTGTGGTTAGGAATACAGAGCCTTCTGGTGTTTTTCTGTGAGTGATGGGTAAGGCATTTCTGCCCAGCTTAAAAACACACATTACCCACAATAAAAATAGCAAGAATTAGTCCAGATTCTCTGGCAGATTCTCTGGCTGAAACAAGTCCCCAATCCTTGGATCTGAAGAAGTTTCGGAATGGGCCATTTATCGCAGCTGCCCACGAATCATTCCAAGAACGAGATGAACTCTGGCAAAGAGTGTAGGGAAGGATACCACCTGTATCCCTGACCCAAAGCCCCTGACCCAAAGCCCCAAACCACTCCGTGTTCACGAACTCAGATGTACAACAAATATTTATCGTTTAGCAATCATTTTAGAACTTTTTCTTGTGTGGCTCAGGTAGGAATTTTTACATTCTGAATTATTTGGTTTGCCTTACAAACCACTCACTCTTCCTTCAGCCCAATATAGAGAACAGGGAACCTCCCCAAGCTACACAAATAGAAAAGGCGCTACTTAACATTCATGTGGACAACGACCTTACAAAAAATATCTTGCTACAGCCTCTATTAACTTAAATAAGTATATTTTTAAAGTGTTAGGTGCTTACTCTGCTTTTTCTAAACAGGCTGAACTTTAAAGGCAATCTATTCCTTCTCTTTTCCATCATGGGCGAGGGCGTGTCTTCATGACCACTGGTGCCACTTTTATGACGACTGGATAAGAGATGATCTCTAAAAAGAAAAGATCTAAACTTTAAATATGCGTGCACTCACACGCACACAGACGCATGCGCTCTTGTGCTACACTGCATACTTGGTGCGGCATTGTTCTGGAATAGGGGCTCGCATCCGGGGATCAGAGGGAGGGTTCACAGTCTGATTCCCTGATGCTGTAGGCTCTGTAGGTGCCTCTGAGCAGCAAACCCAAATTGTACCGGCCCCTCGCTTGTGTCTTCCTGACCAGCTCCGAGGGTTCCTAAGGGCTGCCAACCTCTGTCCTGGAGCACGCAGACGGAATCCGCTGCAGATCCCGCCCTCCTGGGGTTTCCGGTCAAGAGGGGCCATGCCATGCAACAACAAGTAACTCAAGACTATCAGAAGTACAGACAACGATGCAAACAAAGATTGGCGGGGCGGGGCGGGGGTGGTGGTGGTGGTGGTGGTGACAGTCGATTTCAAAGTGGGGATGGGCTGAGGAGGAGATTGGGAAAGCTTCACTGTAGGCAAGGTGGACTATGGCTGGAACAGCTCCAACCGGTTCTAGCATTGGGGGAGCGGAGCAAACAGTGGGGATAAAACCTAAATGAGAAGGCAGGTCCAGATACCCTCGGGGACTTTACTGGCAATTTAGTTTGTTTTCTGGGTTCCTGTACAGTAGCACTCCAGGTTTTCCCCACTATCTGAACGTACAGTGTTTCTACAAAACCCTTTGTGAGACAAAATGGCATAAAGCAAAGAAGCAATTGCCATTAACTTAGATGAAAAACTTTTCCAGCATTCCTAGTGCCAAGAAATAACCTCTCTTGGGCTTCTCTGATACCTTAGGACACATCTTGATAACAGATGCACAAAATCAATTGAGATAAAGCACAGATGCTCACAGATGCAGTTCAAAGCTATGGAGTCCTGATGCTGAGTGTAGGTCCCAGGGAAGAAGCTAGGTGAGGCCACGCCTGCTGCTCAGGATGTGCACTGCCCAAGAAATGCTGAACGCTATTTTCCCTTTCCACCTTCTTTCGTAGATGTGTAAATCCTCTTTGGATTTCTTTTGGTTAGCAAAAACAGGTCTTTTGTAAAAGCAAAATGATGTCAAATGGACTTTGAAAAAGTGGGGGATACCTGTACTGACATTTTAGACCAGATCATCCTTCATGGTGGGGGCTGTGCTGTGCACTGTAGGATGTTTAGCAGCATCCCTGGCCTCTACCCACTCGATGCCAGTAGCAATCCTTCCCCATTGTGACACCCAGGAATGTCACAGGCATGGCCAAATGTCTGGGGAAGGGCAAAATGGCCTGGGGTTGATTTTGATGAATGACAAAACCTAGCTGGGCAGCCACAATGCCAGTTGTGAGAAGGGGCCCACACCAGTAAGCAGGTCAGGCTGGTCATTCCCCACCCAACGGGCACTACCCAGGACAGCTCGGGAACGCCAGCTGCCAGTGACGAGACACACGAGCAGAGCCTGGTGGTTTGCAGATCCTGGAGGTAGGCCAGGGTGCTAGTTCTACCTAGTTCTGCCTGACTCATCATGGCCACATGGCCATTTCTGACCACACTCGGGGCACAGCCCTGCATTCCCGTGCTCCTCCTCGAGTGCTCTTTCAAGGTAGGGGGTATAATTCTGGAGTCAAAGAATCAATGTTCTCAGTAAAAGAAACAAAGAACTTACATCTGCCTTAACCTCCAGTCCCCAACCCGCCCCCCAACCCCCAAACCCAGGGTCTGCAGACACACTGCTTCTGGAAGCAGGCAGGTCCTAATACTAACTTCTTCCTTGGATTGCAAGGAGAAAAAACAGCCCTTCGTGACAAGGCTTCTCCCTAAGGAATGAAGATTAGAGCAGCACGTCACGAATAAGTAACCAGTAAGGAGGCCCTCCCATCTTCTCTGGTACCTGGCAAGAAAGTCCTGAGGTGTCACTTTTCACACCCTGGCTGGGGTTTGCCCCACCAAACAGTAAGGAGCCAGAGGACGCCAGCTTTCCTTGAGATCCCCGGTTCTTGTTGCACACTCTCCTTCCTGAGACAGAGCCCTGGGGCTGCCTGTGTGTCCTGGGGACACGTCCGCACCTATAAACGAGATTTCTCCACAGGGCCACAGCTGCTCATGGTCTCCCAGGGGGTGGGGTGAGGTGAAGTGGGAATTCCCTTTAAGCAAACCTCTTTTGGGAGCGAGGGCACAGGGATACACTCGCACACGGAAGCCCCAAGCTAAAGCAGAATGTAGGGAGGGGGAAGATGACCCGGCAGAATGAGAAACAAATGCTGACATAACATTTCTGACTGCTCTTTAGAAACTTTTCAGGTTGCGGTGGCTCAAAAGTCTTGTGCAAACATGTTCTGCTGTGAGAGGCAACGTGTGACCTGGTGCCTCATTTTTAAGTCTTTGCAGAAAGCAGGAAATAGTGCCAATTCTTTCCCTGGGCATGGGGTTTGAAGGGTGTATTTAAGTTGGAATTTAGGTAGGGTTTTTCCTTTTCTGGCAGAGGAACCCATTCACACGCAAATCTGATGAGATACGCCAGAAAACAAACACTAGACACCTGTTATTTACCTAATAAACGCAGTCACATTGTATTTGTTTATGGAATGAGCACATAAACAGAATAACCCTGCTTAGCCAGAGTGCTAGTCAAGGTCATGGATCCTGTGACTGGTTTAGAACACGTTACTTAATCTGTTTCATTAAATGTGAGTCCCTGCAATTCAAGAACAATTTCCTGAGCTCCAACAACCAACAAGTTACTAGAACGGAGGCACCCTGAGCTCCGGCAGAAGCATGTCCCTGCTCAGGGACTGTGGGGTCACCGCCCCACCCCCGCCCACTTACACCTCCTAGGAAACTGAAGTTTATTAGCAAACCATCTGCCGGGGCCTCAAAGGAGAGTGTCTCAGGAAAAACAAAGCACAATCAATATTTTGTTGTTGATGCTCGTAAACGTTTGAATTAAATCCAAGAAACGACCTCGTCGTCTTAGAGTAAGCAAAAGCAAAGTGCGCTCTTCTGTCCATCTAATAAACTGTAATGATCACAAAATGCACACAGACGGCTAAATGCAACGTAGGACCCCAGACCGGGAAACCAGCACTGCCACAAAGGGCATTACTGGGGCAGCAGCTGAAGTTTGAATATGAACCGTGGATTACACAATAGTATCTACTGCAGGTCACATTTCTTGATTTTGATAACGGGACCATAATTATATAAGAAGACCTCCTTGGTTTTAGGAGAAACAGTGCAGTATTTGGGGGAAAGGGGCAAGATGTCTGCAAATTATATTAAAATGGCTAAATAACTGTACGTATGAAGTAAGAACACACAAAATGAAAACGCAAATGGGGCAAAAAGGAAACAACTGCTGAGTCTGGATAAAGGGCATATGGGACTATTTTTGTACTATTATTACAACCGTTGTGGAAATTTGAAATCATATAAAAATAAAAATGTGTTACAGAATTCAGGGACTGAGTTAGCATATTTATCCTCCATGGGGCAGAGATTCTTTCTGCAGGGTTGGTTGAATGAATTAAATTGTATCATACTAGGGTGTTGTTTGTTTTTTTTTTCAAAGAATATATACTTTTAACTGCATACCTACCGGTAAAAGCAACTAAGTTACTTAATTTTTCTTTTTTATTTACTAGAAGCTCTCGGGAGTCATTTTAGTGAACCAATAAATTTTAACAATGAAGACATCGGTTGTTATAATAACCAACACTTCTTTGCCCTCTCTGCCCCTCATGGAAGACAAAGCTTTCTGCATTGCTCCTCTGATCCTTTAAAAGTTGTTGGCCCTGGACTACAGTCTCACGGTTATCCTAACTAGCCACTGCAGGTTCATTATCTACCACGCTTAGTGGTCCAAGGAAAATTCCTCTACTTGATTCCAGACATGTCAGAAAGAGGCTCCAGGACGAAGCTACCCATGCCCCCTTTTTCTTACACAGGTAAACCTCTTTTACTCCCGGGGAGGTGAACTCACACATGGAATCTGGGTTATACCAGTTCAGGTGGAAGGATGATCTCTTGGCAGTATAACTTACTATGTATGATCAGCAGATAATTAGGGGACTATTGGTAGAGGTCTTTCTCTTCTTGACATTCTTTCCCCCCGCGCCTCAACATTCTTAAGACTTGTTTGAATGACCCTCCTTCCCTTCGCCTTCACAGAAAAAAAAAAAAAAAAAAAAAAAAAAAGACTTGTTTGAATGAAAGGGGTGCCTGGGTGGCTCAGTTGGTTAAGCTCCCGGCTTGGGCTCAGGTCATGATCTCTTGGTTCGTGGGTTTCAAGCCTGGCATCGGGCTCTGTGCTGACAGTTCAGAGCCTGTAGCCTGCTTTGGATTCTGTGTCTCCCTCTCTCTCTCTGCCTCTCCCCCACTCATGCTCTGTCTCTCTCAAAAATAAACATTTAAAAAAAATCAAAAAAGAATTAAAAAAAAAAACTTGTTTGAATGGCAGTTGTAGTTAAACCTCATATAGAACCAAAGCATGGTGAAATTACATCTTAACTGGCAGTTAAACTTAGACTTCACCACTTTTTCTTAATGTTTATTTATTTTGAGAGAGAGAGAAAGTGCAAGCAGGGTAGGGGCGGAGAGAGAGGGAGAGAGAGAGTCCCAAGGAGGCTTCACACCATCAGTGCAGAACCCAATGCAGAGCTCAATCTCAGGCATCGTGAGATCAGGACCTGAGCCAAAATCAAGACCCTGATGCTCAACCAACTGAGCCGTGCAGGTGGCCCCAGATTTTACCACTTAAAAAAAACTTTTTTTAAGAGACATAAACAGAGTACAAGCAGGGGAGGGGCAGAGAAAGAGGGAGACACAGAATCCCAAGCAGGCACCAGGCTCTGAGCTGTCAGCACAGACCCTGACGTGGGGCTCGAACTCATGAACCACGAGATCATGACCTAAGCCAGATGCTTAACTGACTGAGTCACCCAGGTGCCCCAATTTTACCACTTTCTAAAAGGACTTCTAGCAAGTCGAACTAGCTCTTTCATGACTAAAAGTCTGTTACTCTGCCCTCAAAATATCAGTGGATGATCACAGGTTATTTTCTAGTTAATTTATGGGTCTATTTATTTTGTTCATTGATTTACTGATTTGCCTACTTCCTGCCCACCTGACATTTGTTGGTAAATGAATAGACATTAGGTTTATCTGCAGATGATTGTTCTCCACCGTATTAATTTTACTTTAATTAAAAGTCTTACTATGGAACTTAGAATTTAAAAAAAAAAATCAATATATCTTGAGATCAAGAAGGAAAAATGTCTTTATTAGACTTCGGTCACTATGGGTTTTGTTATTTTTCATAAAGGCATTTCACATATTTTATTTACATAAACTATTCGGGGTGGGGGTGTTTGAAGCTTTTCTGAAATCGTACATAGATGGGGAAACAATAAGGTTGTCATTTGAGCGGCTCTATATCCCTCTTGTTTAAAATGAGTTTATTGGGGTGCCTGCGTGGCTCAGTCAGTTAAGCGTCCAACTTTGGCTCAGGTCACGATCTCACAGTCGTTGAGTTCGAGCCCTGCGTTGGGCTCTGTGCTGAAAGCTCCGAGCCTGGAGCCTGCTTGGGATTCTGTGTCTCTGCCCCTCTCCCTCTCCTTCTCTCTCCCCCCTGCCTCTCAAAAATAAATAAACATTAAAAAAAAAGGGGGGGGGTTACAACCACCAGTTAGAGTTCAGTTACCTTGCGTTCCGTGTAGCACAAATTGAGCCTACCATGTCACCTCTGCGTGGATCTACAAAACCGTCGACCACTCATCCGTGGACTCTCATTAAGGTTAGACTTGGGCAACAGGACAAAGTGAACCCTCTTCTTGTGCCTCAGTCACGATGCTCAACCTGCATCTGTCTAGCCACCATCCTCTAAGAACCTTAAGGGATCTGCACTAACCCAGAGGGCGGATTCCTTACCTCCACTGTGAGGCAGCGCAAAGAAAGAATCCTCGGCCAAAGGTTCCGTAACGGTTCCATGGATACTGATTATTATGAGAAGACGGTATCACTCAGGGCCAGCACCGTCAAACGGTGGCGAGACTAAGAAAACACGGACCTCTAACTTCATGAGCTTTCTGCTGGAGAAGGCAATGCTAATTAAAGTCGTGGGCTCTGGGGCGCCTGAGTGGCTCAGTCGGTTAAGCGGCTGACTTCGGCTCAGGTCATGATCTCGCGGTCCGTGAGTTCGAGCCCCGCGTTGGGCTCTGTGCTGACAGCTCAGAGCCTGGAGCCTGTTTCAGATTCTGTGTCTTCCTCTCTGGCCCTCCCCCGTTCATGCCCTGTCTCTCTCTGTCTCAAAAATAAATAAACATTAAAAAAATAATAATAATAATAAAAAAATAAAGTCGTGGGCTCAAGAGTTCCTCTGTTTGCCTGAGAGAACACTGACAAACCCCACGGTGCAGACGGCTTTTTTACGACAGGTGTCCTGGGGGCAGACTGGGGCGATGTTAGCCCAGTCATCTGAGAACATCCTGCCGTTGGGGAGGGGAGCGCATCTGGCCGTACAAAGCCTCCTTGGGCTGGCAGGGGGTTATTTTTAATCTCAGAAACTTTAAACAAAAGTTGACGTTTGACCAAACACGCTTCTCATCTGACCATGGCCAGACCAGAGTCAGCAGGCAACGACACAGTCTCCCGGAGAAGCAGTTTTGTGAGGTGCCTTCAGAGCGTGGGTTCAAGCAAACAAAAGCACCTCAGGGTCAGAGCCGGAATTAAAGGCTTTCTGCCACCCTACCAGTGCCTCACCTGCTCTTTGTCACTACGCCCTTACCCCTCCAAGCCAGGCTCCCACCTGCATAATCACACTAACCGCTCCGACCCGCCTCCAACAGGGCTGCATCCCTCTGCAGTCTTTATGTCTCAACTAAAGGAATCGCATTCACTGGAAGACTTAAGTGGTAGGGCTGCCCGATCTAGCAACTAAAAACACAAGATGCCCAGGATGTCCCAGGCGACATTTGGGTTATACTTGCACCAAAAGAAAATTACCTGAAATTGCACCAAATATTGTTGATCTAAAATTCAAATTTAAGTGGGCACCTTGTAGTTTACCTGGCAACCTTAATAAGAGGGCCCTCCTGATAGCGGGGTCATCCCTCCAGAAGCCATTATGTGAATTTGGAATGGGAGGGGGGATCGTTGTCCCTCAGGGAGGGGTGAAGCGGATAGCGGGAAAGGCAGGGGGCTGAGGGGGAAAAGACACTGTGTGTGTAATTACAAGGCCCGTCCTGGAGTTTCTGTTCCCTGAACTTACAAACCGTAGGACTTTGGGCAAATCTCTTAGGCAGGATACTAACTGTGTCCTGTTTCCTTTACAAAGTGATGAGGAGGAGATAACATGAGATAATATGCCTCGTTCAGACAAGGTAAACAACACTCTGTACAAGCAGCTCTGCTGGCCTCCCTACGTAACCCCATCAGGACCTTCCATCCCTTCCTTCTTTGTGGGTAGATAGCTGCTTATCCTATATAATGCAGCTCTGTCCCCCAACACTGCTGAGAGGTCTCCAGACTCCTCTGCTCCTGCTGCTTGAGGAGGGCTCTGCGGGCACATCTGTCTCCTCTGTTAGACTCGTAGCTTCAGAAGGAGGGGGTTTGCGGGGGAGGCAAGGACTGGCTGGTCAGATGGTTTGTAGGAGGGAGAGGCTGTAGGAGATTCCCAGGTACGGGGAGATATGAAAGTTAGTTGCTAATCAGGAAGAGCCAGCTCTGGCCCAAGGTTCCATCAGGGAGAAAAAGCAGGCAGTAGTGTTAAAAAAAAAAAAAAAAGCCAAAAGGATAACACCCATTGTAGGTGATGCTGGAAAGAAATGGACACTCAATTGTGAAGGATTCCAAGTGAGAAAGCAGTTTGGCTCTGCTATCAAAAGCTTTTTGATTTCTACACATACCCTTTGGCCCTACCATCCAACTTCTAGGAAGTTACCGTTAGGAAATAATTACTTTCCTATGCACAAGAACTGCTCTAGCAGTACTTAAAAAAAATTTTTTTTAACCATAAAAAACAGAATGATTTAAATGACCGCAAATGGGAGCTTGCTTAAACATCTCTGGTACTATCAGAATACTATGCAGCCATTAAACATGAACTTAAAGACTATTTACCAATGTTGAAAAGCAGTCATGATGTTTTAGATGAAAAAATATGTTATGACATTGTGTGTGGTTTATCTTACCTGCTTTTCTTTGAGTGAAAAACCCCACTGATGTCGATGTAAGTTTGTAAGGACAAATGCAAAAATGGTACAGTGGTTATTTCTAGGTGGGAGGATTATAAGAGATTTTAACTGCATATACATATTATATATAAATATATATTTTAACTATATATTATATTTTGAGAGAGAGTGAAAGTGGGGGAGGGGCAGAGAGTGAGGGAGAGAGGGAAACTTAAGCCCGTTCCATGCCTGGTCGAACTCACAACCTTGAGATTATGACCTGAGCTGAAATCAAGGCAGATTCTTAACTGACTGAGCCACCCAGGTGCCCCTAATTTTATATTTTTATATGTTCTACATTTTAAAATAATGATCATAACTTTTAAAAACATACTTTATAATGTGTAAAATAAAATATACACGTTAAAAAACATAGCCTAATCTAACCAGGCTTTCTCCTCTAAAAGCATTATAGAAATGAAAAACACTAAGCCTTGTCACTGAAAAACCGATGCCAGGGCCAGAGTAACTCAGCTGTATGAAAACCTACATGATAAGGAGGAGGGAAGAGAAACTCAGTAGGAGAGTATGTGGGAGAAAAGAGGTTCTTTTTTTTTTCTTTTTAAAGTTTATGCCTGGACTTGACCTCACACACTGACCATTTGTTTTCTGCCAGCTTCTAACCGTGCTGTGGTTCTTCAGTGCTGGGGCTGTGCTAGGCGCTTTGCATGAATTATTACCATGTTTGATGCTCACAACAACCCAGTATGCACCGTATTTTACCAAGGAGCTGCTGAGGTTTGGAGAAGTCACCAAACCCCTCATGTGGGGATGCAGCAGGGATCTGGACTAGGAGGTTCGAGAAGGGCCTCCCTCAAAACTACTAGCAGAGGGGCGCCTGGGTGGCTCAGTCGGTTAAGCGTCGGACTTCAGCTCAGGTCATGATCTCACAGCTCATGAGTTCGAGCCCCGCGGCTGACTCTGCTGACAGCTCGGAACCTGGAGCCTGCTTCGGATTCTGTGCCTCCCTCTCTCTCTCTCTGCCCCTTCTCCACGCGCACTGACTCTGTTTCTCAAAACTAAATTAAAAAAAAAAAAAAAAAAACTACTAGAGGAGAAGGCAGCCTGGGGATAGGAGTAACCCAAAGATACTACTTTTGTCCATTCGAAGTTTTAAAATAGGGCCCAGGCCCACACATTTAACACAGGTATATCTTTCATCCGTCTACAGTGTCTGTGGCTAAACACTGGGAAGGGGTAATCTTTTATCTCACAGACACCATATAGTCTAAAAATCACTACAGAAAACCTTTACCCAACTGGAGATGAGACCAACAGTTTCCCAATGTTTAAGAAAAGCTAATGGAGCTAGATGAGGACCTGGGTTAAAAGTGATGAAATTCTGCTAGAGAATTTTCACTATCTCTAGTAAGCCTTAGAAAGCACATTCTCAGGTTTAACATAAAGATATATTTAATCAGGAAAACTTTTTAGCTTTCTTATTTTCCTCTTCAGGATGTGCAGAGCAGAGTCATATTCTGATGCCCCATGTATGATCCCACCCTGCACAACTTGCCAGTAATACACCATGTATTGCACTGGGCGTTCGCTTTAGCAAACGTGTACCTACTGTGTGTCCCTTTCAAGGAGTGAGGACCTTATTAGTTTGCACGAAAAATGCCATCGTTCACAAATTTTGTCTGCACGAGTCTGGCTCTTACATTTTATAAGGTCTTACTGTAGTCATACGCATGCGGTATTTTGTAGGAGCTTCAAAAAAAAGGGATCTAACACAGAACAGGAGGATCTAATCCAGTCTCAGGTTAGGCATTTTACAGACTAGACCTGCCGTACCTTTCAGTTCTCCTCCCTTCTGGTTGTCCCAAATGTCAACTTTAAGTCACAGTGATTTACTCCTAGTTCTAGAGGTGGTGACCTGTGAAAAATGCCTGCCAACTATGTGTAGAATCAGCATAAACTTTAGGGCTCCTACCCAGCATTCTAGTGCTTCAGTTCTTTTTTTTTTTTTCTTCCTTTTTTAATTTTTTAAATTTTTAAATTTTTAGTTTATTTATTTAACATGAAATTTATTGTCAAATTGGTTTCCATACAACACCCAGTGCTCATCCCAACAGGTGCCCTCCTCAATGCCCATCACCCACTTTCCCTTCCCTCCCACCCCCATCAACCTTCAGTTTATTCTCCGTTTTTAAGAGTCTCTTATGGTTTGCCTCCCTCCCTCTCTGTAACTTTTTTTCCCTTCCCCTCCCCCATGGTCTTCTGTTAAGTTTCTCAGGATCCACATAAGAGTGAAAACATATGGTATCTGTCTTTCTCTGTATGACTTATTTCACTTAGCATAACACTCTCCAGTTCCATCCACGTTGCTACAAAGGGCCATATTTCATTCTTTCTCTTTGCCAAGTAGTATTCCACTGTATATATAAACCCCAACTTCTTTATCCATTATCCATTATCAGTTGGTGGACATTTAGGCTCTTTCCAGAATTTGGCTATTGTTGAAAGTGCTGCTATAAACATTGGGGTACAAGTGCCCCTATGTATGAGAGAGAGCAAGAGACAGAGAGTGGGGAAGGGGCACAGAGAGAGAGAGAGACAGAATCCGAAGCAGGCTCCAGGCTCTGAGCTATCAGCACAGAGCCCAACGCGGGGCTCGAACTCACAGACCGTGAGATCATGACCTGAGCTGAAGTCAGACGCTCAACTGACTGAGCCACCCAGGCGCCCCTCTAATGCTTCTGTTCTTAATTTTACACTCAAAAATTCTGTCAATTTGGTTCCTGAAAATCTGGAGCCTCACCGTAGATGTACGTGGACTCTGGTGCTTGCCTGCACACGCTTTCAAGAGTAAACCTAGCCAACTTCGGTCAGTAGTGAAGACCACAGGGGAAATAGCCAAAGTAAATGGTCTTTGTCTTAGAGGAGTTTTCAAGATGAAGAAAAAACCTTTGAAATGGTTTTGGCAAAGTGGCTTATCCTCTCAGACTTCTGGGCAACTGATCATCCATCACCCAGCAACCGCCTTGATCCCACCCACCTTCCATTTGATCTGGTGAAGCAAAAGACTTAGCAATTCTAGTCACATCTCGGAGCAACCTACCAGCTTGGTGTTATCTCCATTCTTGTTAACTGATGAACAGACAAGCTCAGGGAAGTATGTGACTGGACCAAGGTCATACAAAACCAGGATGAGAACCCAGTTCTGTCTTTTGCCTAGTACTCTTTTCCCTAGATTGTGAAATTTTAGGGGGAAAAAAATTTTCCCTAATGGTATAATGATTTAATAATGGTAAAATGATTTAGTCCAACTCTTTCTCTTAAAGACACTCAGGTCCAAAGACATAAACTGACCTGTTCAAAGTCAAATGTCTAGTCACTGGGACAAGAGTTCAGGCTCCCCAGGGGGCCAGGATAGACTATTCTCTTGGCAAAACATAGATGAAAATAAGCTATAAAACCACCTACAGTTGGGACCGCTCAGAATTCCAAAGTTCATGGAGAGTAAGAGTTAAAGGCAAACTTCCAGGCTCAGCGAATGCTTTCTAAAAGAGAACCAGACCAGAGGTTGCAAGCTGGCAGCTGGAATTTGGTCTGCAGACAGGGGTGGTTTGGCTTGCACGTTCTGGCCTTCAATATGAATTTGGCCAATGTTAAAAAAAAAAAAAAAATTGAGATACTTCACATTTAAAAAAAAAACCAGATTTTTTGGCTTTTTTTAAAAAAAAAAAAAAAAATCCAAAGGTCTGGCAGGCTGCATCCACACTCTCACCCCCTGCCGATCAGCCAGGGCTGAGCAGAAAGTGTCTCGACTGCTCCCTGAGGTCTCCTGAACCCTTGGCCACGGTCAGACACCTCTCTCCCTCACTTCACCTGTCCCCGCTGCCTTGTAGGTTTGTCCACACTGAGGGGCTTTTAACTTTCTATTTTCAGGAACAAAAGCAACACTGTCACAACCCAACTGCAAGGGGAGACTTGTCTGACTGAGGCTTTCCAGTTCAGTGATTATCTGGAGACACGCTGTTAGAAACTTTTAGAGAAAACAAAGAAAAAAATGGAGAGAAAATGCTTCAGAGTGTAAGTGGGCTGGAGTGGTTTAGCATTCCCCACCTTTGTGGAGAGAAATACTTGGCTGATACTCAGATAACACACACTGTTGAGTGGGGGTACAAATGTGTCAACCTTCACTTCTCCCCCTACACCCACGCTCCACTGAGAGCTGGTGGGTTTGAGATATGGGAAGAGGATGTCAAAACTTCTCAGGCATAGAGCAAGCCATAGAATGGACTAAAAATAGCACAAGTGCAAGAGAGCCCTACTTGATAGAGATCCTTTTCTTAAAAGGAGACCTGAGCTAATAATGCATGTGGTTCCCTCTGTCAAAGGTGCTGGCAACACTTTAGCCTTTAATTAAGTGGCCCCATACCTATGTAAGGAAGCTATTTGGCAACAAATCCATTTGTGAGCCAACTGAAGCATGAGCAGTTCAGAGCTGTGATGAAATACCCCCAAATGTTAGATCTGTGGGCTATTTCCCCCTGACTTGCCCATCCCACATGTCCTACAAAATTCCTACCAGTGAATTCCATAGCGAACATGTATGTTGTCTCTTTGGGATGTTCCCATCAGAGGCCCATCTGGTAAACGTATCTGGTCACATGGTTTTGTTTGTTCCTGGTGGGTGCCAACCTTAAGTTATAGTCTGGGGCCTTGGAATAAAAGGCAAAAATCCCTACATAGCACAAAGGATGTGTGCCTTTGGGATGCAGGTTCATGAACAGGCCTACTGATCTTGACAAGTCACTTAACCCTAACCTCTCTATAGACATTTGTTTCTTTACCTGAAAAAAAGAAAGGCAAACTAATAAATGACCCTTGAAAGATAGCTGGGACACAGGCACCCAATAACCATTCCACATAGCCTTCCTTCTTTTCATGGTATTCTAGAAGCTACAGGTCCTTGGAAGTCAAGCAGTTCAATCCCTTTATTTACAGATGAGGAAATCAAGGCCCCAAGAGGTGGTCTCTCAGGCAAACAATGGCAGCGCCCGGCTACACTTGAGATCTGGGCTCTGGTATATCATCCAACATTGTTTTTCTCACATGAGTCAGCCCATTAGAGAAGTTCTGAGAGCAGGTAGGGGCAGTGACAAGGCAGTCCCTATGATTTCCAGGAGTAAGCGCAAGCCAAGGGCTCGCTACACAGACCTATCTTGCTGAAGTCTGACATAGGTCTGATCACTCCCTATTGCTCTCAACCCTCAACTGACCTATCTTTGGTGCTTGCTGTATAATATCCAAGTTTGGTTTATCTAAACTAATTGGCTGAGCTGTCCTGTCAATAGTTTGCATTACTGGTCAAAGTTGAGGCATGCATTCTCCAGCTTTATGAATCTCTCACACAAGAGTGACTCCAAGATCACTTTCTAAACTTGGTGCCTGGTCTGTAGGGGAATGGTTGACCCTGTTTAGTTTCAGCTTGCAACGTGATGGCTTTCCTTAAATGCATTCAAATAGAATAGGGACTTGGAAAACCACTGACATGTCTAGAAACACTGAGTACCCCTGATTCCCAAGAGAACTGTTCTTCAAGAAGGGCTTCACTAGCATATTACACATTAGGAACAAAAAACATGCTTCAATAGGAACCAGAATCCTAGGTCCTCAAAGTGAAACTTCACACTTTATATAGCATAACTGCTTCCTTCCCTTCTTCTTGGGAGCAACACAATGCTCTTATGAGATTGTTTTTTTTTTTTTTTAATTTTTTTTTTTAACATTTATTTATTTTTGAGACAGAGAGAGACAGAGCATGAACGGGGGAGGGGCAGAGAGAGAGGGAGACACAGAATGGGAAGCAGGCTCCAGGCTCTGAGCCATCAGCCCAGAGCCCGACGCGGGGCTCGAACTCACGGACCGCGAGATCGTGACCTGAGCCGAAGTCGGACGCTCAACCGACTGAGCCACCCAGGCGCCCCGAGATTGCTTTTTAAAAATAAGTTATGGAATACTGACTGAAACCAAATGTCCCTCTGTGAACTGTAATTCACCTAAAGCCATTTCTTCTGTAAGCCACTGAACGTTTGGGACAAAGCGAAGAGCTGAAAAGGTAGCTCCTCAGAAATCCTATGGGACACCCCCTGCAGTCCCCACGATATATCTCAAACATCAAATACCCACTCTTAATGTCAACTATCACCAAATCTTTTCTTGACCACAAGGCTTCCATCTTCTTCATCACCCTAAAAAAATTATAGAAACATCCAAATTTCATGAGAAACAACTACTGGGCTGGATGAATTAGTCAACATTATATGAGAGGTGGTTGAAAGCAGAGTAATTTATTAAGGTTAACTGAAAACCCATAGCCCAAACACGGATTCAAGCCTGTATTTGAATATGCTATTTTAAACTTGATTTGTGGCAGGGCACAGACCAAATTAAATCACTCATTTTACTGACTTGAGTCCCAAGCTTCAATTCTCTGGTGGATTATTTTTAATTTAAAAGTAAGCTCTTGCCCTATAAAAATAAGCAGCACCAAGGAGAAATGCAAGACAGCTTAGATGGCCCAAGAGGCAGAACAGTTACTTTAAAAAAAAAAAAAAAAAAGACTATTAATGACATGATTTCCATTTCTAAGTTTAGAAAACGAACTTTATGGTCCAGCTCTAGATGATCATGAGGTACTACAGACAGGTATGTCTCAGAAACTGCTCCTGAAGATTTTTAATTACTAGATGTAAGTAAATAGATGCTATATAATATGTCCACACAACGAAAAACTAGGCAGCCATTTAATACAATGAGGTAGAGCTAGGTTTCAGACATAGAAAAAATACGTATAATAATACGACTTTACAACAGCAATTTGCACAAGTTCTTTCTGGAGAAGAATTTATGTCTGTGTGTGTTTAGGAAGCTTCTTGACACACGCTGACATCCAGGATTCTATATTCAGCTGTGAAAGTGTAAACGTGGCTACACAAATCCATAAAGATACACAGTAAGCCTAACAATGGTGGGAAAGGGGGTGAGAGGTCTTGGTCTTTCATGTGACTTTTCTTCAGTGGTTTGCATTTTTTTTGCAAGAGCATTGCTAACTTTTTAAACTAAATAAATAAAGTCATGGGCTTGGGAGAACTGTAAGAGCTCCTATGTGCCCTTCCTGATAAATTCCTGATCAACTCTTGTTTTCACCCCACTTAGTACAAACACACATCTCCCTACTCCTTGGAAGGCTAGGAGAGGGAAAGGCGTGGTTCGCAGGGTTTTCGTGTTGCTGGAGGAAAACAGGCTGTAGGCGCCCTTTTTTTAGCTACACTCCCGAGGGCTCCCACGTGTCAGGCGTGCGCAGAGGGCAGGCGCGGGGTGCAGGGGCAATCCAGTACCGATCCTTACAAGCGGAGCGCTGGTAAAGGGTGCGTTTAGCTCGCTTATTTCTTCCCTCCCCAACACCCACCCCCCCCTCCCCGCCCGCCAGCTTCCTGGTCCAAGTTTTACTTGTCCAGTCTAACCCTACCGAGCACACCAAGCACAGAGTCTACAGAGTTCGCAGGCACCTGGAGGGGAGGGCTGTGATGCGTTCTAAAAAACGATCGCGTGCCAATTATTCCGGGGTCAGCACTCGGGCAACTGTCAGCTCAGAGTTATCCCAAAGTGGACAGGTGGGCGTGGGGGAGGGTGGACAAGTGTAAACATTTCTTTTTTTAAAATAAGAGAGATGCCACCTGCCTCTCAGCTCATACGAGTGGGCTGGAGGACACAGGAGTTCTGGGAGGTCGCCAGGCGGAGGTGCGCGGGTGGCACCTGGGCTTACCTTGCAGGGAAACAGGACTGCCGAGGCCACCTTCTCCATAGCCAGGTTCCTGATGCTGGGCGTCAGGGCGCCCCTGCACGTCGGGCAGCAGCTCAACTTCTGGCGGCATTGGTTACACACCAGGTGCCCGGCCTGGCACTGCAGGATGGGGGGCAGGACATAGTCAAAGCAGACCGGGCACTCGAAGAGCGAGGTCAGCTCGTGGTGCTGCGGGGACACCGGGCCAGCCCCGCCACCGCCGCCGGGGCCCGAGATCACCGCCGCCGCGGCGGGCACCGCGGACGAGCCGGGGCCCGCAGCCGAGATGGTGGCGGCGGCCGGGGGCGCAGCCGGGGACGGAGCGTGCTGAGGCTGCGGCGGCGGCTGCTTGCTGCAGGGTTTGTTAGCGCTGGGGCCGGTGGAGGACGGGCGGCTCATCGCGCTCCGAACCAACCATGGAACTGCGGGCGCCTGCCTGCCGCGGGGCCGCCGGGGTCAAGGCGGTGCGCGCCCCGCGGGCGGCAGGCTCCGAGGCAACGCCACCGCGCCCAGCACGGAACCGAGCAGCAGAAACGGCCGGCTCCTGCAGGAGAGGGACTGGACTGCGCCGACGATCTCCGCGGCCCCCGGCGTTCCAAACAGTCTTCCGCGCCCCCAGACTCCTCCTCCCGGCGGCGTCGCGGGCCGCGAACCCGAGCGGTGCGCAGAACCCCGGCCCACCAGCTTCTGGAGCGGCAGCTGACGCAAGCCCCGGGGGCGCGCGCGGACGTGACGCCTGGACACGTGTGCGGCCGCTCAGGCGCGCGGGGACTGGCAGAGCCACCCTGCGCTGGGGCGCCGGCTCCGCCCGAGTCCAGCTGGCAGCGCGGGGGGCCGCCTAGCGAGGGCCTCTCCTGCCCAGGCTGCGGGCCGGCCCGCGCCAGTGAGCATGCCCGGCTCGCCGCGGCCGCGCGGGGTCTGCCTTCCGGGTTGGGGAGGGGGCCGCCCTTTGGCAAGGCGTCGCTGAAGTCCTGTGGCCACACCCCGGGGAGCCACGCCGGCGCTTCCCGGGCGCAAACCAGAAGGACAACTTCGGGCGGGCGGGGGCTAGGGTGGTGGGCGGGGCGGGACGCGCGCCCCTGCCCAGGTCGGAAAAAACCGAGAGGTTTCTCTTTCCCCGGGTTGAGTCACCCGCGCGAGAGGGGAGGCGGATGGCGCCGGCGGGCGGGCCGAGTCTGGAACGCTGGGTCAACTTTGGGCGGGAGTAGGGCAGGGGGCTCCGGCTGGGTCTGCAACGGGCCCAGGACCTGGTGCTGGGCTGTTAAAGGTGGGTTTGGACCACTCGTTAGTCCTGCGTCCCAGGGTGGGAAGGAGGTAAGCTCTATTAATTTACCAGCGGACCTGGCGACGTTGAATTGAGAGCCACTGACTTGCGTGGCAGGCCAGGGATGGAGATCATGGGCAGCGTTGGCTAAAAGGAGAGTTCAAGATCACTGGAAGTGCCAGAAATGTGGGTTGGGGTCTTGAGGCCTCAGGAAGACTAGGTGACCCTCCAGTACAAGGCGGTGCATCCTCATCTTTGAAATCCCCCGGAAGTCCAACGCAAGTTGTAGGCGCTGACTCCGCACACCCCGCGAAGCCCTAGAGAGGTGATGATACTCCAGAGTGAACCACATGTTAATTTAATGTATGCTGTATGCGCCGCGTGGAATTGCTGTTCTGCATAATATGAGCCACTGACGCTGAAGCTGGGGAAAGGTGCTACCGAAATGGGAATCGGATGATTCTTTGTAGGAGAGACAGTGAGTGGAAAGGAACAAGTCTGGACTGGGTGAAGAACGGTGCCTTCCATTTACCATCTGTGTGTCTTCGGCCAAAGTCTTTAATTTCTTTGTGCCTCAGTTTCCTCATCTGTAAAAAGAATAAAAATAGTACCTACCTTATAAATGGGACAGTGAGGATTAAGTGAGTTTGATATATGTGAAGAACTCGGCCTATCCTAAGCACTTCTTCAGTGTTAGCTATTATTTAAAAAAAATTAATAGTGAATATGTAATGAATAAAATCATCCAAAAAAAAAAAAAAAAGGCTGTTAGAGCCCAGAAGAAATAAAATGTAATCTTATAAAGACATCTAGAAAGACTACATGCATAGAATTGGTGAAATCTGATCTAAATCTTGAAAAAAAATTAATAGACATGGTGTCATTCAATCATTTAGTGTTTCCTGAACGTTTATTATGTGCCAGCCCTTGTTTGGGTTCTGAGAAAGGTTATTATTCAGTTTTCATTCTAGTGAGGGAGCAATGCCAATAACCAGATACTCATGAGAGAAGATTTCGGCTTACTAGGTTGGGGGTGGGGAGTGAAAACATTGCATCAGGAGTTAAAGCACAATGAGAGAATGCACTTGGGGATTTACTGAGACTTGGGCGAGTGGACAGCATGGGAACCTCAGTCGGCCTCTTAAGACCTTTAACCTCAAAGGGAGGCAGTGACCACAGATTTTTGAAAAACAATAATACGACTGAAGCTGAGTTTGTGGAAGGGTACTCTGGGGGGATACAAAATAATAACTAATATTTACTGAGTGCCCACTATGTGCCAGGCGTGGATGGCTCTAAGGATTTCTCAATAACCCTACGTGATGGGTACTGTTGTTATCTCCATCTTATACTTGAGGAAACTGAGACACAGGGAGATTAATTCGCTCGAGATGAAACAGCTAATAATGTTGGAAAACGCTGCAGAGCCCCATTCTAACTACTCGTCTATATCCCTTTCATTTATCCTCAACTCCTGCTTATAGCCTGGTTAAGGAGTTGAGATCCGCGCACTCAACAGTCAGAAAATAGTGGTAGAGCCTGTAATAAAGCACCGAATTTTGTGGGTACACTTTGCATAAATTCGTTCCTTAGCTGATCGTGAGCGGGAAAAAAAACTAAATTGTATTTATTTTATCTTTATCTTTTTAGAGCACATCGAACATAATAGTGACAACAGAAAAATTCACCCATAGTTTCACTTTTATCTGGGAAAATATAACATTTTCCACTTTTAATTTAAAACCCAAGTGTGTCGAATTTATTACCAGAATTTGTTTTCCTTCCCTCCACCCCTGGCCTCTCAGTTCAGGTGCCCTCTACTCCCAGAGCTTATACTGAAGAAACACGGTCCCTACTCTGGCCATGTTTACGTGAGCCTTCAGTTCTCCAGCCTGCTAGGCCATGGTTGTTCAAAAAGCAATTTGGTTTTGGAGATGTTGAAACAAAGAACAGGGAAACCAGCTCTCTGCAGAGACAGTTTTTCTAAAAATACAGCTAACCCATCCATTCTTACCCTGTCAGATGCCTCCCGGGGTATGAAGAAATTTCTTCTTGTTTCCTCCTTTACGTCAATGCATTCTTGATTAAGTCAACTAGGGTGATTAAAGGAAAAAAAAAAAATCTCCTCTGGGCAGTTGCTAAAGGTTGGTAGGACAAGAGTGGACAGGCCTGTTGGTCGACCCACATTGATCACCTCTCCATGCTGCCAGACTGGCTTTTCTAGTCCTACTTCTTTCTTGCTCCTTCCATGTGGCTTTTGTTTTTTAAAAAAATTTTCAAATGTTTTATTTATTTTTGAGACAGGGAGAGACAGAGCATGAACAGGGGAGGGTCAGAGAGAGGGAGACACAGAGTCTGAAACAGGCTCCAGGCTCTGAGCTGTCAGCACAGAGCCCGACGCGGGGCTCCAACTCATGGACTGCGAGATCATGACCTGAGCCGAAGTCGGCTGATTAACCAACTGAGCCACCCAGGCGCCTGCATGGGGCTTTTGGATCAGAGAAGGGTGGCCTTTGCACAGTGGGCACTGTGAGCTAGAGTACTCTGTCACAAGGGCATGTATGCTAAGATGAACTGTGTTATTTGCCCTTGGGGGTTCCTGTTGTTGCCAAGCTTGTGTTGTATGCGTGACTTTGTGGTCTGGGGAGTGGGGGGTGGGGGGTCCTCAATCTTTTGTCATCTCCTGATTATTGACTCATTTACCACATCTGCTGGATGACAGGCTGGCCTCCTTCCCCGCCCACTGAGCCCTGGATTGCGCAAAAGGGACACGTATGAAGCAGGACACCTCTCCTCATCCCATCTCCCGCTTTGTACTACCATTTAAAGATGAGGGCTGGGGGGCGCCTGGGTGGCGCAGTCGGTTAAGCGTCCGACTTCAGCCAGGTCACGATCTCGCGGTCCGTGAGTTCGAGCCCCGCGTCGGGCTCTGGGCTGATGGCCTGTTTCCGATTCTGTGTCTCCCTCTCTCTCTGCCCCTCCCCCGTTCATGCTCTGTCTCTCTCTGTCCCAAAAATGAATAAACGTTGAAAAAAAAATTAAAAAAAAAAAAATAAAGATGAGGGCTGGGGTGCCTGGATGGCTCAGTTGGTTGAACATCTGACGTTAGCTCAGGTCATGATCTCGCGGTTTGTGAGTTCAAGCCCCGTGTGGGGCTCTGTGCTGACAGCGTGGAGCCTGGAGCCTGCTTCAGATTCTGTGTCTCCTTCTCTCTGCCCCTCCCCTGCTCATTCTCTCTCTCTCTCTCTCTCTCTCTCTCTCTCTCTCAAAAAAAAAAAAAAAAAAAGGTGAGGGGTGTGCTGAGAAACCTTTCTTTCCTTCAAATATCAGGATAGGTCTTGTTTAAAAAAACCTCCCAGGTGAGCCCCTAATCTCACCTAAACTGCTGAGCACAATGAAAACTCCTCCAGCTAGACAGACGAGCTCTTGCCCTTCCTTCTGTAACTTACAAATTGTGCGGTTTTGCAAATTGGGCAACTTCGGCAATCAGGCAAACGGTGTGCATTTTCAGAGCGAAGTGTGATTGGCTTCTTCTGTTGAGATTTAAAGATGACTCAGGAGTGCATTGAAGCTTGCTGCGTGGAAAGTTCTGATAAGGGGAAAGCTCGTGGGAAATTTTGAAGGTGACTGTGAGGCCTCTGGTAATTATGGTAGGAACTTTTACTTTTATAAAATACTTTTGTTTCTGGGGTAATTTCCACATGCTCAAACTTCTTCTGAGTAACGATGGGTATTTCTTGAACAACCATCATGTACTTAGTACTGTGTATTGCACAGTGTAGGTGTATGCATTTGCATTATTTTTGTATCCATACTTAGCTAATGTTTCTCCAGTGCTCACCCTGTGCCACTGTTCTGAGCACCTTAATATTTTAATTCTTTTAAACTTCACCATGACCTATCAGGTATATATTTATAGATAATACAACAGGTAGAGAGAGGCCAGGACTCTGTAGTAAGTGACCTTTAAGAGGGATCCAGTGGTCCCTCCCCTTGGTGTCTGCCCCCTAGGTAATCCCCTCCCGCTGAGTGAGAGCTGGACCAGCTAATTCACTTTAAATGACTAGAATGTGGCCAAAGTGATAGAATGTCACTTCTGAGATTAGGTTACAAAAAGACTAAGACTTCCATCCAGCTCTCTGTCTGTTGCTGAGTATACTATGTGGACGAAGCCAGCTGCCACATTGCAAGTAACCTTAAGAAAAGCCTCACATCACGAGGCACTGATGTGTCTGGCCAATAGCCAGGGAAGATTCCAGGCCTGGCTGACAATTTGATTTACTTATAAGACCCTGAGCCAGAGGACCCAGTTAGGCTGACGCACAGAAATGGTGAGACTATAGACGTGTGTTGTTTGAAGCTATTAAGTTTGGGGATAATTTTTTACAAAGCATTACATAACTTGTACACTTGTCCAAGGTCCAAAAGCTTGTCTGTAAAAAAAAAAAAAAAAAAAAAAAGCAAAGTATAGACCCCCTACTTTATCTTAAATTATTTTTATTCTAATGCTACTTAAGTATATAGAACCAAATCTAGGAATAAACTTTTTATGATTATTGTTGTATATAGCTACAAAACAAAACAAAAAAAAGAGAATACCAAAAAAATCCAGAATTCATACCTTTGTTTCTTATTTTGATTTGAATTCATACTTTTTATTGATAATTTCATAGGATGGAAAATGTGTTAGAATGAAATCATCATTTCATTTGGAAACAAACTCAATGTCCACTAACAGGAAAATGGACTATGTAAACCATCCTACAAAATCCTCTGCAACTTGGAAACTTGGACAAGGTCTCGAAGACAAACTGCTATATGAAAAAAACCAATGGGGCTCCTGGGTGGCTCAGTTGGTTAAGCGTCCGACTTCAGCTCAGGTCACGATCTCGCGGTCTGTGAGTTCGAGCCCCCGCGTCGGGCTCTGGGCTGATGGCTCGGAGCCTGGAGCCTGCTTCCGATTCTGTGTCTCCCTCTCTCTCTGCCCCTCCCCCGTTCATGCTCTGTCTCTGTCTCAAAAATAAATAAACTTAAGAAAAAACAAATTAAAAAAAAAAAAGAAAAAAACCAAGCTGCAACCAAGAAACCCTCAAACAATCCCATTTATGTATAAAGAAGCAAGCAAAACAAAACTGCTATTTCCTTGCATGCCTAACAGGGCATAGAAAGGCCTGGAAGGAGACGGTGAGCTGATGACAGTGATGGTTTCTAGGGAGGGGAGTGTGAGGGGATGTGGGGGAGCTTTTGTTTTGCCTTTTCTATGTTTCTGTAGTTTCACCTTTTCATGTGTCTTTGCTTCTGTTTCTTTATTCTTTCCCTTTTTTTGAAATGAAAATTTATTTGTGTGTAATTAAAAAATAAAAGTATTGTTCTTGCCCATCTGTCCTTGCTTTGGCTGTAGGGTTGGTGTCAAAATGAATGATATATGAAAGATCAGCCAGCCAGCCAGGAAAGGTGGTCCTTGCATCTGGGAGATGACTTACTGAAATTGGTAATGTGATAAGAATAACTCGAAGGCAGTTTGTGACTGCAGCCTGGAGACTATGGAGGGAAGAAAATAGGCAGCTGGGGGACCCGGTGTCCCAAAGGACTCTTCCTGGCAGAAGCCAAAATTCAAAGGTTGGGCAAAGGTAAAGGTGGAGTTGTGAGCCAAGTAGTTGTGGCCATCGGCCAGCTGAGCAAGTGCAAAGATTTATTTAGTTTGGAGGCCACAGATAAAATTAGACCCAGGCTTGACTTCTGGGCGAGTTAGTAGCCCAAAAGGGGAATAGTATTAATGAGAGCTCACTCTTGCACAGCGCTGACTGTACATCAGACACCCTTTTAGGCACATAACATTTAATTTTTGTAAGAACCCTATGATGCATGTACTATTATCCCATTTTATAAGTGAGTAAAGTAAGGACCTTGGAGAGTTAATTTCTCGCCCCAGGTCACACAGCTGGTACATGGCAGAAGCAGGATTTAGATCCAGATAGTTTTAGCCCCAGTATCTGTGTCCTTCTTAATCACTCAGCCATCCTGCCAGAAATCCTTTTGAAAGTTTCAAACAGTGTGATAAAAACCATGGTAGAGGTGGGAAAACAAAGGGGGATGAAACTCATGCTTCCTGGATAAGTATGAGGAAGATCTTAAGAAAAAGGGACATTATTCCAGTTGGGTTTTTTTTTTTTTCTTTATTACTTTTATGTAACATAACTAACAATGTACAGGATTGGGTGGTTTCTGTTCACTTGAGTCTTGAAGCAGGAGTAGGAGTATGACAAGCAAAGAAGGGGGTAAAGAATGCAGTCCAGGGAGAGGGAGCAGCACACATGAACGTATGGAGCTCTTAAAACTTTTATTTACCTGGGGAGACTTCTGCCCTGTCCCTTTACATACTGCCCCAAATCAGCCCCCCCCCCCCCCCCCATCCCCCTCTTTCTGAGCTGGCTATTGAGGTAGATTTGCACGTCAGCCACCCTCCCTGGACTATTTATTCTCAGATCCCTCCCTTACTGAGACAGACACGGTTTAGTCCTTAGTGAGAAGTGAAGAAAGGCAGAGGGGAGAGACAGTTCTGAATACCCTCCCCATTCTCCCCAACTCCCCGGCATCATTTAGGATTCCACAGAGAGCCTCATTCAGGTAGGGCCCAACACAGAATGTGGATCATTGAGAACCAGCAAAATTGACATAACCTTGAGGCCTCAAATAATACATTCCTCTCCTTCAACATCAATTTCATCAGATTAAAAATCCAATAACAGGCTGTCATTGAGCCTGAGAAAAGAGATGGTAATAAAAGGGAGAATCTGACTCCATAATGGAAAGCAGGTGATTTTTAAAATTGGTTTCGCCAGCTGTCTATGCTACGGAAATTGAGGAAAGGTAGAAAAGCCTGTGCATGTAGGTTCTCCCCAGTTCTCCTTACTTTCCTGCACCTGCTCCTTCCCCTTCTATTTGGTTGGACTGGGTGAGTGGCCTCGTTATGGCCCCTAGTTACCTGGCGGGGACTTGGAGAGTCATCCTCACTTCTCCCTAGTTCTGTCTCCTTAGCCTCCTACAACATACCCCTCCACGCCGTTCCTGCCGCCCTGCCTTTACCGAGGCTCCGCATAATTCACCTGGGGACTCTGCCACCTGCCAGCAGTCCCCCTCCTCCAGCACCTCTTTCGCCACCTCTAAAGTGCAAACCCTGGTAAGTGAATGGCTGGATACCGCGTAATGAGAAATAACATGCTAATCATTTACCTTACTGTTGCATTCACCAAGTGTAAAATTAAGTGCTTATTGTATGCCCTGCCTTAGGTTAGGTCTGCCTAGGCTCTTTGACTGCAGAAGATGGAACTTACTTCGGACTAACCCAGTAGTCTCACATGGGAAAAAAGAAAGGGTAGGCAGTGCTAGAAGGTCTTGACGTTGGAATCAGGAACCGAAAGCCTCCAGGAAGAGGCAACTTGTGTTCTTTAATTCTTCCTCATAAAGAGTCTATTTATTTTTCTTCCTCTTTCTGCAAACTGACTCTCACTGCTTTCCAGAACACAAGGTCAAATGTAGCCAGCCTGTACATTTTTGAGTTTATGGTCTTCTCTATTCCAGCTCCTTCCCCTAAAGGATGAGGCACAGCCAGGTCTTGGATTCAAGCCCATGTCTCAGATGAAAACCTGATTGACTCGGGTGAGGTCAGCTGGAAACATCCTGTCCAATCACCAAGGCCAGCCTGGCACAGCCTCACTCAATGTGAAAATGGCGGCTAGTTGCCCATTCCTGTTGGGGGGTAGAAAGAATTCTAAGAAGTGCAGTTTGCGGCTGTCTAGATGTTCTAAAAGCTGTCTATCATGTATTGTAAGGAAAAGCATGATCTCTAGCTTCTTAGCATGTAAGCCCCATTGGGGACATTGAGTGGTGAGTTGAGGTTACTTCAAACTAATATAAAATATTTCCTTTTGTGGAAAGAAGTTGGAGTTTGTGATGCAAGTTTTGAACTTGACTTTAAGGAAGCATAGGTTTTGAGTTTTGGAGCGAACGGTTATTGACTAGAATAGAAGGATCATTGGTTCCTAGCAGGAATGTGTGAGAGCAGTAAAGACTCCTTTTGTAGGGTGGCTCCAATGTTGAATGGAGAGGGTTGAGATTAGATGAGTAAGGTGAGAATATCCATTGGAGGAATTTGAATACCAAGTAAGTTTAGACTTGACCTATTAAGGACAGTGAATGGGATGGTTAAATGGAAACTGAGTATATTGTGGAATCAGACACATCTCTGTTTGAGTCTGTCCCTTCTTGTAGTTTTATATAATTTGAACAGGTTTCTCAACTACAGAATCTTAGTATCCTCATCTAGGAAATAGGCATAATAGTACTCACATCTAGCGAGCATCTGTTGTTTTTGTCTGCCCAGCATCCATTCCCACTCCTGAAAATGCTCCTCAATGTCACTTTGGATAATCACTCTAGTTTGGGTAGGACTGACCCCACCTCCCAGCTTGAGGATGGACACATGGCCCTGGCCAGGACAACCCATATGGTACCTTCTTCAGAATATCTGTTGTGAATTGTTGCAATCCATATACAGATCTATATCTAGTATGAAGGGCACCTTCTTACAAGTGGTTATTTTGTCTACTGTATAATCTGCCCAACTATACAGAGTTGCTCTGATCCTGGCTGACTAAAGCAGTCTACCCCCTGGCCACAAATCAGGGAAAGGGGAGTGACCCAAGTCTGGCCAGGGGGAGGTAATTGTACCACATAAAACAGTCTGTCTGAGAATAATGCCAATGCAGCAGACAAAAGAGCTCAGAGATAAAGAGAGGTATGAATGCATCATGTGAGCTCCTTGATCCTGAAGCTACAGACTTAATGTCTCTAGAGGAATTTATCAGCTACATTACCTAATACTTGTTGAGAGAGAGGCCTCCACAGGTCTCTCTCACCACTATACATTTTACGGCCAAGAATACAAGGCCCTGGCCACTCTTTACCGGGCCATTTCTCATAGTACTATTTGCAGTGAACAACCTTGAAGGATGAGTTGATGTCTGCCTCCGGGACAAAAACAAAACAAAACAACAACAAAAAGAACAAAGACAAAAACAACAACAAAAAAACCACCAGGCTTTCTTACTGCTTGCTAGAAAAGTGATAGATTTCCTAAGCTCAGTGTTCCTCAGCTGTGGTGCAAACCTACTGGGTGCAGAGCATCCATCTGAGCCATTTTGTGTAACCCTGAAGGACTCTGGGTTAAGGGAACCAAAGTAAGTGTGCTAATGCTTGTGCTACTTATTGTACCATGAGTAGTAAAGTCCTGTGTCTCTGATCCTAGAGCTTTGTGTCTTCTGCCAGCATCCATGAAATACTAAAAGGCTAATTTATCAGCTTATAAGTAGGGTACAATTAAATACCAGGTCTGACAATAATCCTCTCCTCATTTTTGTGTCTTAAGTCAGAAGGAATTAAGATTCTGTCACTTGCAACAAAAAGTTCTAATAAATTGTCTCCCTCATCAATTGAGCTAATGTATGTGAAAATTTCTAATCTGTACTGGGCTCCCAAGTATCTGTGGTCCTATAGTAGATGGTTTGATCAAACAGCTTTATTGAAGCAAACCAAACATATTTAAAGTTTACAGTTTGATAAGTTTTGACCCATTTATGTACCAGTGAAACTTTATCACAACTAAAATAATAAACCTAAAGATAGATTATTTTCCTTTTTTTAAAAGTTTATTTATTTTGAGAGAGAGAGGAAAAGAGAGAGAGAGTGGGGGAGGGGCAGAGAGAGGGAGAGAGAGAGAATCCTAAGCTGACAGCGCAGAGCCTGACGTGGGGCTCGAACCCATGAACTGTGAGATCATGACTTGAGGTGAAATGAAGAGCTGGATGCTTAACTGACTGAGTCACCCAGCCACCCTGAGAGTGGACATTAAAAAAAAAAAATTTTTTTTTTGATGTTTGTTTATTTTTGAGAGAGACAGACAGAGTGTGGGTGGGGGAGAGTCAGAGAGAGAGGAAGACACAGAATCTGAAGCAGGCTCCGGGCTCTGAGCTGTCAGCACAGAGCCCGATGCGGGGCTCAAACTTGCAGACTGCTAGATCATGACCTGAGCTGAAGTCAGACATTTAACCGACTGAGCTACCCAGATGCCCCATTGTGAATGGACATTTTAAATGTGGTTTATCTGACTTGATATGACTATAAGTATAAAATACCAGATTTCAAAGACTTATGATTAAAAAAATGGAATATTGGGGCGCCTGGGTGGCGCAGTCGGTTAAGTGTCCGACTTCAGCCAGGTCACGATCTCGCGGTCCGTGAGTTCGAGCCCCACGTCAGGCTCTGGGCTGATGGCTCAGAGCCTGGAGCCTGTTTCCGATTCTGTGTCTCCCTCTCTCTCTGCGCCTCCCCCGTTCATGCTCTGTCTCTCTCTGTCCCAAAAATAAATAAAAACGTTGAAGAAGAAAAAAAAAATTAAAAAAAAATATTTAAAAAATGGAATATTTTATTAATATTTTTATATTGATTGCATATGAAAATGATAATATTTTGGATATATTAGTTACATAGAATATATTGTAAAATTAATCTCACCTCTTTATTGTTGCCTTTTTAAAGGTAGCTATTAGAAACTTTAAAATCACACATGTAGCTTGAATTGTATTTCCGCTGGACAGTGCTGGCTGAGAGGCTGAATTAGATTTAGATTCAGTTTTTTTCTTCTTTGACAAGATAATGTGGTATACCAAGATAATGTGATGTACTTCTTCTTGCATCATATCTGGCGACATGTGTCATCCAGCTGCCCTGTCTCTTAAGAATGTTAAGATTGATCAGAGGTGAGGTGAGAAAGAGAAAAGCAAGCTCTGTTGGGCGTGGGACTAGTTGGCACGCCCAGCTAAAAGTTTGCTGGGCACGCCCAGCTAAAACATCAACAATTTCACAGAACACGAATATCATGCAAGACACTCTGTGACCATAATGGGGCAAAAGAAAAAGATGACAACCTCATAATCATGTCTGAGCATACGTAAAAGGGAGAACATTACCTAAACCACAAAACTCCCCCCTTTATGGGCTAATATGAGTGGCTGTTGCTTCTTTACCAGTTACAGCTCTAGCTTCATTTTGCTCTTTCTGCCTTTCAGATGAGAATTATTAAAATATCCAATAATAGAATCATCCTGCTTTCTGACAGCACTCAATTAAGTTCGAAGCTCTGTTTCCTTGAGCTATCCCCCAAATCATTACCAAGCCCAAATCTTTCAAGTCTTTTCGAACACCCTCTTACTGAGGGTGAGACCTCGTGACGGCCTTTGGTGTGCCTTCTCCCTTGTTGCAATGAGACAATGCGCACAACTTTGTTTGACCCGTCCGTGTGTTTCTGTCAGACTTTGGCTAGAAAGCACTGACAGTGGTTTAGGTAGTGTCAACCTCATCCTTCCCCGATCGAGTTTGTTGGGTAGATTTTTAAGCGGGGGTACAACTTAACACAATTAGATATTTGGGGAATTATGCAGTTATTTGCTATTTACAACCCTTGTGAAACTGGACTTATCAGCCCAAACAATTATTGAAGTCTTTTTACAAACAGATCTATGCCTATTTGGTCATTGTATTAATTTGCTAGGGTTACCATGAGAAAGTACCACACACAAGGTGGCTTAAACAACCGTTTCACAGGTGTCTCACAATTCTGGAGTCTCGAAGGCCAAGGTCAGGGTATCGTCAGGGCTGGTTCCTTCTGAGGGCTGTGAGACAGAATCCGCTCTATGCCCTTCTCCTAGCTTCTGGTGGTTTGCTGGTAATCTTTGTATTCCTTAGTTTATAGACACATCCTCCTCCTCTGTGCCTTTGGTTCACATGGGTTCTTTCTGTGCCTGGATCTGTCTCCCTATTTCCCCTTTTTGTAAGGACACCAGTCATATTGGATTAGAGCCCACCCTAACGACTTTGTTTTAATTTCATAACCTCTGTAAAGATCCTGTCTCCAAATAAGGTCACATTGTGAGGTAGTGGGAGCTGGTACTTCAACATGTGAATTTTTCAAGGATACAATTCAACTCGTAGTAGTCACTCACAACTCTTAGACTCTTCCTGGTGTCAGTAGCTTCCAATAAGAAGTAAGTGACAGTGGACACTTCCTGACAATCTCACTATAACTAGTTTATATATAAAGTGAGTGTTCAGCCATATTCTACCCACATATGAACATTAATTTAATAAACATGCATTAGTAAGTAGAGTCAGGAAGAGTTCATGCAATCTGTTCCATAATCTTAGGAAGCCCCAGTTCTCTTCTCTTTAGGAACTCTAACCACATCTTAAATGAAGGATTCGCTGGGGCAGATGTCCCAGCTAGAGGCAGGATTCAGTTGCCCCTACAGTGGTATCAGCCAACCGGAATCTGAAATCAGGGCTGGACATAGGGCCATTTCTGATTCTGGCCCCGGATGCCATCCTTCTGGGCAAAGGTGAAGGGTTCACCTTGTTTGTGGAAAGGTGAGGAATGTCTCGAAAACATTTTCTCTTGAACCTCAGCAATTTTACCAGTGGCGGTCCATTTATAGTATCCATTATGCTAATAAAAGAGTCACTAATTTCACCAATGAAAGCCTATTAATAACATTTATTATAATTAGCAAAGCCTCCGGTGTTGATTGAAGGTAGCTAGAGCCTTGTGATACTCTTCTTCGGTGTGTGGCATTTGGGTTAAATGCTAGCTGTGACTTCTTGAACAGGGCAACCAAGTGTCCCCGAGAGTGTGCACTGAGACTAACAAACACACACGTTTATATCACACTGTCTGAGCTAAAGTATTTAAAAGTAAATCACAGACCTCATAACCAGGCCACCCTATTTTCAGACTTGTGCTTGGGAGGGTGCATCATAAATGGATGCATGTTGGGGTGTAAAGACCATGGAACTGGGTCAAGTGTGCCCTTTTCAGCTATTTTTGTGACCTTGAGCAAACCATTTAAATGTTCTGGGTTTCACTGTCTTCATCTATAAAATGAAAGGCCTGGATTAAATGATCCTTTAAGTTGCCTTCAGCACTTAAATTCTACAATTCCATTCCAAGAGCTAATAATTCAACAAGTATGAAATCCTATAACAGACTGAATACATGACTGCTCAGAGCAAATGATATGAGGGGGAGACTGGATTAGTTAAGGAAGACTCTGAGGAAGTAAGGCAAAGCCAGTTACCAGTGAGTTATTTCACTGGACAATGTGTGTGTGTGTGTGTGTGTGTGTGTGTGTGTGTGTATTTTAACCCAACAGCCCATTGACCTATGTAGATCTCAATGACCCTTGGCACTCTAAGACTCTATATGAGACATTATGTAGGGTGATCTTGTTAGCATTCAGAGTTTGTAGTTGGTGAGGGGACATAGCATTGGTTTTGCTTGCTTGAAGTTGACAGGTACCTCAATGGCAGATTTGGCTACAAACTGAAGAGAGTCACGTGTCCCCACCAGTTAAGTTTTGTGCCTTCTCTAGGGACAAAGCCGTTGGAGTAAAATGGCTATTTACATGACTAAAGTCTGAACAAAGATGCACATTTCTTTCTGGTCAGTAAGGAAAGGGAAGAATGCACTGATTTCAGTGTACCTTGATTAAAGTAGCCTTCAAAAACTTCTTAAAGTTTATTTATTTTGAGAGAGAGAGAGAGAGAGAGAGAGAGAGAAAGAGAACATGAGCGGGGGAGGGGTAGAGAGGAGAGAGAATCCCAAGCAGGCTCCGTGCTGTCAACACAGAGCCTGACAGGGAGCTTGATCTCACAAACGGTGAGATCATGACCTGAGCTGAAACCAAGAGTCTGACGCTTAACCAACTGAGCCACACGGGCGCCCCAAAGTAGCATTCCAATTTTAAACATCGCCAAAAACACACAATTTCAAGAAACCCCACAGGCAAATTAGCTGTACTTTGACAGTGTGTATTTCCCAGTACTCCCCAGACTTTCTGCCCAGGGATGGTAGAGGAGAATGTGACAGCTGCCCTTTGTCTGGGATGAAAACACATGCTGGACGGAAGGGAGATGGGGCAAACTGCAGTGTCCACAGGAACCAGGCAAGTAAGGTTAGCAAATGAAGCACAGTTGATATGAGTTAGTGGGATATGAGGGGATAGATGTGGCCCCATGAAAGACGGAAAGCCACCATCCGGCATCTGTGGACAGAAACGATGGCAACCGTACGTTCAAGGTTGGCAGATAGTGTAATATTTTGTCTTTCTCCCAAACTGGAAACCCAGATTTTTATGTGATAATTATTGGTTATGGGACGTTTGTAATGAATTCAACCTTTTGAAGTTTCATAGGCTGACTGACCAAAACATCTCTTTGTGCAGGGTGGACATTTAGGCCATTGATTTGTCGTGGAAAAAAACAAGGGCTTTGGACATACCTGGGAACAGTTTGGCAAAACCACTTGCCGCTTACGTAACAGGGGGTGGGTATTTAAGATGTCTGAATCTTGGGGCGCCTGGGTGGCGCAGTCGGTTAAGCGTCCGACTTCAGCCAGGTCACGATCTCACGGTCCGTGAGTTCGAGCCCCGCGTCGGGCTCTGGGCTGATGGCTCAGAGCCTGGAGCCTGTTTCTGATTCTGTGTCTCCCTCTCTCTCTGCCCCTCCCCCGTTCATGCTCTGTCTCTCTCTGTCCCAAAAATAAATAAACGTTGAAAAAAAAATTTATAAGATGTCTGAATCTCATTTTTCTTATATGTGCAAATGAGGGTATGTTTACATATTTGGTAGGGTTATTGCGAATGTTGAAAGAGACAAGGTATTTGACAAAACACGTATGTCTTGTCACCTGGCATTCAGTCCAACGAATGCAATACTTGTGTCTGCTCTTTTCCGATATACCCTTTGGACCAACGGTTATAAACTGGGTGAACACAGGTGAAATCCAGCCACAAATCATTTTTTTTAAAAAATTTGAGATATAATTGACATATAGCATTATATTAGTTTCAGGTGTACAGCATAATGATTTGACATTTGTATGTATTGTGAAAGGATCGATGCAGTAAGTCTAGTTAACATCCATCACCATACATAGTCACAATTCTGTTTTCTCATGATGATCACTTTTAAGATGCAGATCCTTTAAAAAAAACTTTTGTGTGGGGGATTTTTTTCCCCCCCTGGGCTTTGGCATGCCCTTTACCAGTCTGCTTACTGCTAAGGCTGAAAATAAACAGAGTAGCTTGTCCAGAAGAACTTCAGTCTTTTCTTCTTTGCTCACCATCATCTGGCTATGTTTTAGGATGTCAATTCACTGTAATTATAGCCGGTCATGTGACATTTGAAGGCAATAGTAGTAATAATAATAACAACAACAATAACAAACCACTACTTAGGACACTGCAGACAGCTACTATGAGAGGTCTAAAATACAGGCACTGCCATTGGACCATCTTAGTCCTGATATCAGCGTGTTGAAGACTTCACCCTGTGGCTCCCTGCCTGCATGTAGTTATGCTAACACTTTCGACCCTCTAAATTGTTTGTGACCCATCAAAGTCTCCGAGTGTCTCTGTTTAAAGAGCAGAATTCCATGGCAACTTTCATCTCTGCGTTACTAAATAATTACATTGAGGACATGTAAACTTTGCTGGGAAGTGTAGGACTAGACAGTTTACGGTAACCCATCCTTTTCAGAGTTTCACAAAGCATGTTTCAGTATTCCTATCTCATTTGATCTTCAAAGCAACTCTATTTCTATCCCCCTGTGTGATGTGAAAAGTGATATGCAATGGTTGCAAAGCTCACATGTTCCTTTTTAGGGAAGGCTCCCCTTGTCTGGAGTGGAACGTCAGCTTCCTCCCGTGATGGGAGACATGAGCTCTTTGGTTGGTCCTTGTCCCCATCAGTCTGCTACTTTCAGTTTTGCCTGATTCCTTAACCATCCAAATCTGTGACCCCAACATATAGGATATTCACCCGACCCTGAACGCCGTGTGGTGTATTTCCGATCCCTGCCATATCAAACTCTGTTCGGTGATACAAAGCTTCGTACTGCTGACTGTGGAGAATCAATAGACACATTGTCATCTGTATAGAGGCTAGCCAGTGCGATCAGGATAATAGCAAATTTCGTGTCACGTCTCAGACTTCTCTGGCTTCTGCTTTGCATGATATTTAAATAACCTGGTGGATTTATATGGCTTCAGCTGGTCATGCACCAAAGCATAAATGCTCATTTCCCCCAACATATTCTGTGCTGAAACCATGATACGAAAATCCGGCAATGTTTCCTTATCAAATAATAATTAAAAGGTTATGTCGCAAGGGTTCTGGAAATATCATCGCTTCCCCAGGAAATAGCTGTGGAAAGATTTCCCACTGTGGCTTGATGGTAGGTGGCATGGAAATGAGTGCAGCAGCCGTGAAAATATGCACAAGTCCCAGATCCTGGGCCTCAGCGAGATATAATGGGTGGCTGGTGGATCTTAACATTTGCGAGCCTGGAAAATTATGATTTGGGGAGTTGTAAGCAGTTTATGCTTCCTAGGGTAGAGCTTGCAATTTGTCTTCAGGGGTGTATCAATCAGAGTCATCTGGTACAAGCAACAGAAACAGACTTTGGCTGGTTTTATCGGGAGGATATGGGGTAGCTCAGAGAACAAGAATAAAAATGGATGAACCGTGGTTTTTGCTAGAACTAGGAATCAGATGGCAAGAGCTAGCCGACAGTCTCTTTGGGTCTGCTTTCAGGATAAATGATCATTCATTTTCAGCCTCGAAGTCACTTAACTCAAGGTTCAGATTCTAGGGAAATATGCTTGATTTTCTAACATGTCCCTTACGCCTGGGAAGAAGTGCATTTTGATTGGCAGTCCCACCATAACTGCCTGCCATCGGGCTGGATAGTCAAAATCAAATTCTCATGCTGATTCCAGAACATGCAGGCACAGCGCCAAGAAGACATCTGCCCCGAGCAGACCTTCCCTTTGTTCCAGGAGGAACTGCTTCCCCAGGCCTACGGGTTAAGCAACTTTAAGACAAATATCTAGTGGTTAGGGGACTAGGATTCAACCAGACACGTGTGAGGCACCCAGGGGAGCGCATCCCACTGTCTAAGACAAGGTCATATGTCCCCTCTTCGTGCAGGGTCACTGCTGCAAACAGCTTGTTACCTAGAGAGGTAAACTGAGTGATTAAAAAAGCAATAAGCAAGGTAACTAGTAAGAAAGGGAGAGGACTTTCAGTACTGACAGAAACCTGTTTCACTCTCCAGGAGGGGAAGAAATATGGATTCCGATTATTGAGACTAAGAAGGAGCTGGCCATGCGGAGTTCAGCTTTCCCTTTCTTTCTGGAAGTCAGTGGCAGGCAGGAAGTAAAAATGAATCTGGCAATGCATTCTAGTACAGAAGTTCTTAAACTGTAGTCTTCAGAACGCTGGGTCCCCAAGACCCTCTCAGGGGTCCCCAAGACCTGCTCAATTCAGCAAAGTCAAAAGTATTTCCATAATAACGCTAAGACGTTATTTGTCTTTTCCACCGTGTTGATTTTTTTTTTTAATTTATATATGAAATTTATTGTCAAATTGGTTTCCATACAACACCCAGTGCTCATCCCAAAAGGTGCCCTCCTCAATACCCATCACCCACCCTCTCCTCCCTCCCACCCCCCATCAACCCTCAGTTTGCTCTCAGTTCTCAACAGTCTCTTATGCTTTGGCTCTCTCCCACTCTAACCTCTTTTTTTTTTTTTCCTTCCCCTCCCCCATGGGTTTCTGTTAAGTTTCTCAGGATCCACATAAGAGTGAAACCATATGGTATCTGTCTTTCTCTGTATGGCTTATTTCACTTAGCATCACACTCTCCAGTTCCATCCACGTTGCTACAAAAGGCCATATTTCATTTTTTCTCATTGCCACGTAGTATTCCATAGTGTATATAAACCACAATTTCTTTATCCATTCATCAGTTGATGGACATTTAGGCTCTTTCCATAATTTGGCTATTGTTGAGAGTGCTGCTATGAACATTGGGGTACAAGTGCCCCTATGCATCAGTACTCCTGTGTCCCTTGGATAAATTCCTAGCAGTGCTATTGCTGGGTCATAGGGTAGGTCTATTTTTAATTTTCTGAGGAACCTCCACACTGCTTTCCAGAG
>NW_024412400.1:45605588-45693226 GCF_014898765.1 Herpailurus yagouaroundi
GTTATTTGCTTTTCGGGTGTGGAGTTTGGTGAGCTCTTTATAGATTTTGGATACTAGCCCTTTGTCCTATATGTCATTTGCAAATATCTTTTCCCATTCTGTTGGTTGCCTTTTAGTTTTGTTGGTTGTTTCCTTTGCTGTGCAGAAGCTTTTTCTCTTCATAAGGTCCCAGTAATTCACTTTTGCTTTTAATTCCCTTGCCTTTGGGGATGTGTCGAGTAAGAGATTGCTACGGCTGAGGTCCGAGAGGTCTTTTCCTGCTTTCTCCTCTAAGGTTTTGATGGTTTCCTGTCTCACATTCAGGTCCTTTATCCATTTTGAGTTTATTTTTGTGAATGGTGTGAGAAAGTGGTCTAGTTTCAACCTTCTGTACCGTGTTGATTTTTGCACTGATGGATGAAACTGCTGTGTCTTAGCATGAATCAGGGTGGGGACACCAAATTGTGTTCGTAGTCACTGTGTTCCTTCCTGCCCCACTCTCAGGAAAAAAGCCAAAAACAAGAATTCAAGAATGTCTTCAAGGGTGCATGTATGGCTCAGTTGGGGAAGCATCCAACTTTTGATCTCAGGGCTGTGAGTTTAAGCCCTACATTGGGTTCCACGCTAAGTGTGGAGCCTACTTAAATGTATGTGTATATATATCATTTATTTTATAATTAATAAATTATAACTATTTTTATCATATCAACCATTGCGCGTACTGATGCAGGATCCTGGAACACAATTGTTGTCTATAGGAAAAGCACTTGTGCTGTTGTTTGTGTTGTGAGCTAAAATAGATTTTCCCTCCAGAACAGCATTGTACCTTCCAGACACTGCTGGAAAACAAACTATGGTTATTCAGACTTGGGCATTTGGCAAACATTTTCTCTACGTAAATGACTGTCATTTCAAGCTAACTGGAAGTATTTGTTGCTAATAATGCAATTTTTGCTCATAAGCAAAAAATTAGAAGTTTAGAAAGCTTGTCTCTATCACGATAGGCTTGACAGCTTTCCAATACTTAAAGACTTTTCTGATGATATTGGTGGTGATTAATGAACATGGGTTTGTGGTACTGTCTAATGAAATGAGGCAACATTTGGAAGATCTGCTTATCTCAGTTAACCAAAACTTCCTAAGTATTCGATAGATGATGTTACCAACATCCATTCAAACTGCAAGATTGGTCAGAGAATTTTAATGTAACAGAGTTTGAAAAGCTCATTGATGTGGTTTGATATTTTATATTGCAATTAACTTTTAAGAAACTACCACTTGTTGAATTTTGGTGTTGTATCAAAGCAGAATACCAACAATTATCTGAACATATAAAATATTCCTCCCTTTTCCAATTATATATCTCTGTGAGGTTCCGTTTTCTTGATATACTTTAACTAAAAAAAAAAAAAAACATATTGCAAAACAGGCTAAATGCAGAAGCAGCTATGAGAATCCAACTACCTTTATATTAAGCCAGACATTAAGGTTGTAAAAATATGTAACAATTATACTCTTTTTTTAAAAGATGAAATTTATTGTCAAATGGGTTTCCATACAACACTCAGTGCTCATCTCAACAGGTGCCCTCCTCAATACCCATCACCCACTGTCCCCTCCCTCTCACCCCATCAACCCTGTTTGTTCTCAGTTTTTGAGTCTCTTATGGTTTGCCTCCTTCCTTCCCTCTCTGTAACATTTTTTCCCCTCCCCCTCCCCCATGGGTTTCTGTTAAGTTTCTCAGGATCCACATAAGAGTGAAAACATATGGTATCTGTCTTTCTCTGTATGACTTATTTCACTTAGCATCACACTCTCCAGTTCCATCCATGTTGCTACAAAAGGCCATATTTCATTCTTTCTCATTGCCAAGTAGTATTCCATTGTATATATAAACCACAATTTCTTTATCCATTCATCAGTTGGTGGACATTTAAGCTCTTTCCATAATTTGGCTATTGTTGAAAGTGCTGCTATAAACATTGGGGTACAAGTGCCCCTATGCATCAGCACTCCTGTATCCCTTGGGTAAATTCCTAGCAGTGCTATTGCTGGGTCATAGGGTAGGTCTATTTTTAATTATTTGAGGAACCTCCACACTGTTTTCCAGAGCGGCTGCACCAGTTTGCATGCCCACCAACAGTGCAAGAGGGTTCCCGTTTCTCCACATCCTCTCCAGCATGTATAGTTTCCTGATTTGTTCATTTTAGCCACTCTGACTGGTGTGAGGTGGTATCTGAGTGTGGTTTTGATTTGTATTTCCCTGATGAGGAGTGACGTTGAGCATCTTTTCATGTGCCTGTTGGCCATCTGGATGTCTTTAGAGAAGTGTCTATTCATGTCTTCTACCCATTTCTTCACTGGATTATTTGTTTTTCGGGTGTGGAGTTTGGTGAGTTCTTGATAGATTTTGGATACTAGCCCTTTGTCCTATATGTCATTTGCAAATATCTTTTCCCATTCCGTTGGTTGCCTTTTAGTTTTGTTGATTGTTTCCTTTGCAGTGCAGAAGCTTTTTATCTGATGAGGTCCCAATAGTGCATTTTTGCTTTTAATTCCCTTACCTTTGGAGATGGGTCGAGTAAGAAATTGCTGCGGCTGAGGTCAGAGAGGTTTTTTCCTGCTTTCTCCTCTAGGATATTGATGGTTTCCTGTCCACATTCAGGTCCTTTATCCATTTTGAGTTTGTTTTGTGAATGGTGTAAGAAAGTGGTCTAGTTTCATCCTTCTGCATGTTGCTGTCCAGTTCTCCAGCACCATTTGTTAAAAAGACTTTTTTCCATTGGATGTTCTTTCCTGCTTTGTCAAAGATTAGTTGGTCATACTTTTGTGGGTCCAATTCTGGAGTCTCTACTGTATTCCATTGGTCTATGTGTCTGTTTTTGTGCCAATACCATGCTGTCTTGATGATTACAGCTTTGTGGTAGAGGCTAAAGTCTGGGATTGTGATGCCTCCCACTTTGGTCTTCTTCTTCAATATTACTTTGGCTATTCGGGGGTCTTTTGTGGTTCCATACAAATTTTAGGATTGCTTGTTCTAGCTTTGAGAAGAATGCTGGTGCAATTTTGATTGGGATTGTATTGAATGTGTAGATTGCTTTGGGTAGTATTGACATCTTAACAATATTTATTCTTTGAATCCATGAGCATGGAATGTTTTTTCATGTCTTTGTATCTTCTTCAATTTCCTTCATAAGCTTTCTATAGTTTTCAGCATAAAGATCTTTTATATCTTTGGTTAGGTTTATTCCTAGGTATTTTATGCTTCTTGGTGCAATTGTGCATGGGATCAGTTTATTTGTCTTTCTGTTGCTTCATTATTAGTGTATAAGAATGCAACTGATTTCTGCACATTGATTTTGTATCCTGCGACTTTGCTGAATTCACGTATCAGTTCTTATAACAATTATACTCTTACCTTTTTTCGGTTTTAGAAAATACAATTGTTTCTGATAAAAACGTTATTTATGTTAATATTTAATGGATTTGTTATTGTTTGTTTGTTTGTTTACAGAGAGTGAGAGCGTGAGCCAGGGAGGGACAGAGGGAGAGAGAGAGAGAACTTTAAGCAGGCTATATACCCAGCCTAGAGCCTGAGTTGGAGCTCACTCTCACAACTGTAAGATCATGACCTGAACTGAAATCAAGAGTGAGATATTTAACTGACTGAGCCACCTAAGCACCCCATATTATTGTTTTTAAATGAACTAATGCATAAATATTTACATTTTTATATAATTCCTACTTTGGTAAATAGGTATCAGTACAACCCAGATAAGTGAAGGCTTTTTGGAATCCTCAATAATTTTTAAGAATTTAAAGGGGTCCTGAGACCACAAAGTTTGAGAGCTGCCATTCCAGTGGAATTCCTTTCCCGCGGAAGGAAGTATCTTGAGCAGGAAAAAGTTTCCCTCTTTAACAAAAAGAAACCCATCTCAGTAGTTGTTTCAGAAGACACCATTAACTGGCTTCATTCGATAACTGGGAGTTATTCACATTTCACTCTAGAGGCTGGCGAACTGAATACTTTGCAAATAGCCACTGTGTCCAGAAATAGCCATGTGACCTAATTTTGGAACATAAAATTCTAGAAGATGCTGTTGGTGGCCTGTCCGGTTCTCCTTACTGGGACAATGTACCTGTCCCCCAGCTTCTGTGAATTGCCCTCAACCAGGGCCAGCCTCCTTGCTTGGAACTGACTGGAAGGTTGTGCCACATATCCAAGGCTGAGGTGAGATTTCATCAGAATCCACATCTTTGCCCAGCTCCTTCCCTCTGCCTTATACTCCATTCTTTACTCCCTTAATAGTTTTACTGAAAACACTCCCTCAATCAGTCACTTACACAAGGACCCCCATTTCAGGCTCTGGAGAACCCAGTCAAAGGCAGACATAAGCAGAAGTCAGTGGGAGTGCCTTTCTGGCAAAGCATTTGCTTTCCTGATTAAAAAAAGAGAAAGGGGAAAATATCCAGTGGTCCTGGCCTCTTGCCCTCTAGAGCATCACTGTGACGTCTGGATCTAGAGCTCCCATCTTGTGGCTAAGAGGCAATAGGCATAAAGGAAAGGCCAAACGAGGCCTAGAATCAGTGCCAGCAGCTCCTACTTTCAGACTTTTATATGTGAGACAAATTCATTCTATTTGCTTAATTCAATGTTTTTCTTAATTGCAATGGAACACATTACTATCTGATACAGTTGCTGTGACAATATAATGAGAAAATAAAGGGCCTAGCATATTAGCAAACCCTCAAAAAATTGTAACCTCCACCCATCTCTACCCAAATTAATTTTCCTGGTTGGAGTTTATGGAAGGCCAAATGAAATGATAAGATACCTTTGTGTTGTATATTATATGTCAAGGTTAGCCTTTTCTGAGCTACTTATATTTTTAAACGAATGCCTTGATTAAGAGAGGGATAACCTAATAACAGGCAGGAACAGGGAATTTTGTCTCTCTTTCCTTACATTTCAGCAGTGGGTGGTCTTGTGTGTTGGGAGGGTTGACCCAGCTCATTGCTTTAATATCGCTTAAAGACTTAAGGAAAAATAGCTTTCTGTTTCATTAAAAAAAATGTGTTATATTTTAGGCTTGCATCGGCTAACTTTTCAAGTTAATTATAATAGCACTAATATTTGTACCAACGCAGAAGAGTATGTTTGAGTGGCTTGGGCGTCAGAAACAGCAGGGTCTTTGTCCGGATTGTGATCCTATGTACATTCCACAGCATCTCTTTGTCTGGGGCGGGGGAAGGGGGGGGGGAACCATTCTTGCTCTGTGCCTATGCATCTTATTATTTACGGAAATAAAGCTTGTCCTTGGAGTAGTGAATCCCCTGGTGACAGGGACATATTGTTTGAAATGCACTGAATGCCTCAGGTTTACATGCTGTCAAATAATGCAATTCATAGCAGACATATACGCAGATCACATCAGGGTTGGTGTTATGATAAAGATGCTAACAAGGTTCTGTGAGACTTTGAGGGAGGGAAGGAGAGATTCAGTCCATCCACTTCAGGTGCGGAATAGAGAGGCGGGTAGATGTCCTTGAGAAAAGCAAACGCTCTCTGTTTGTGCTTGCGATTTTCTTTCACCTAATTATATCTTATGATTGTTAAAATAGAAAATCCTTTCCTGTAGTCTAACTTAAATGAATCCCTACACCACCACCCCGGGTTGGGGGGGGGGGGGGTTGTCGTGTCAATTTACACGTGAAAGTGTAAACTCGGCTCAGCCAAGTTTAAAGCACTCATGTGGCCTTACATGATGAAAACAGGTATTCTAACTCCAGATTTACTTCTTTTCCCATAGACTGGTGGTTTTTATGGTCCACAGAAGTGGTTTGCAAACCAGGCTGCACGTTCGAATCTGCCAGGAGGTTTTAAAAATCCCTGTGTCTAAGCTGTACTCCAATTAATTCAGACTCATGGGGTGGGGGGTGGGGCCCAAGCCACCGGTGTTTTGTGTTTTTTGAAACTATCATTTATCTGTATAGTTTTAAATTGTGGTAAAATGCACATAACATAAAATTTATCATCTTGTGCCATTTTTAAGTGGAAAATTCAGCGGCATAAGGCACATTGACATTCCTGTCCCACCATCACTGCCACCTACCCACAGAACTCTTTTCATCTTGGACAGTGGAACGCTGTACCCATTGAGCAGTAACTCCCCATTACCTCCTTCCCCCAGCCCTTGGCAAACCCATCCTACTTTGTGCCTCTGAGAATTTGACTAGGTACCTCGTAGAACTAGAGCCAAAGAGTAATCATCCTTTTGTGACTGGCCTATTCACTTAGCATAATGTCCTGAAGGTTCATCATGTGTCAGAATTTCCTTCCTTTTTAAGACCAGATAATATTCCCTTGTAGGTTTATACCACATTTCGTTTATCATTCATTGTCAATGAACAGTTGGGTTGCGTCCGCCTTTTGGCCGTCGTGACTAATGCTGCTCCGAACATGGGTGGCCCTGCTTTCGATTCTTTGGGGTATATATCCAGAGATGGAATTGCTGGATCCCATGATGATGCTATTTTTAATGTTTTCAGAAACCACCACATGGTTTTCCATAGTGGTTGTACCATTTCACGTTCCCACCAACAGTGCATCCGTGTTTTGTATAAAGCTCCCTAGTGATTTCAGTAGGCAACGCAGATCGAGAACCCCTGTGAGAGACTGACCTCCTCAGGGACAAAACTCTGTTTTCTTCACTTTTGTAGCCACAGCCCTCTGCACCACGCCTTACAAACTGTCGCAGCACTCGCGTCCGATGGAACTCCACGGTGTCGTGTCCTTTTATTTCTGCATAACTTCTGCGAATCTGCGGCTAAACCAGCTTTCCCTACAACGCACATGTAGTGGCAGACCCCTGAAGCGTTCCTCAGCTACGGACAGATATTTCTGTCCTTGTCACCTTTATTCTTTGGTGGTAGAAAGTGTTGCTTCCACATCAAATGGAAGAGGAGAAATAAAACAAGAGAAAGGTGGCTGCCAAGTTTTGTTTAGGTCTGAAGCACATGGACCCTCTATTTTCCACGACTGACTAAAGATCTTTTAGATGTGACTTCTTAATTAGACTTCTCCCCTGGGCTCTCCCCTGTCCTGCTTCTTGCAAACTGAGAAGGAGCCTTTACTACTTAGATTGTACTTTCCTTGTTGGAAATAGACAACGATCTCCTCAAACAAGAGGAAGTTTGGGGACTTGACTTTAGTCATCTTAATCTAAGAGCCCCCCCCCCCCCCGCCCCGACACACACCTTCTTAAGAACGAGGAGGAAGAGAAACACAGGATGGGGAAAGGAGGCCAAAAGTCATCACATTCCGTGTGTCTGTTTTCTCCTTGGGTTGTGGAGAATGATTTATTTAATCGTCTTAATTTAGACGACTTTTAGTGTCAGCGAGTGGTCTTTTTTATTACTTTTGTCTTCTGCTGGCCTTTCCTGGGCCTCTTATATTTCCATCGGGCTATTGGCATTCTGTCTGAATCAGCAGCAGGCAAAGGACTCTTTCTTGGATATTCAGCACAGTATATTCTACCTGGAATCAGAGATGAAGAATTACAGTTGTTTAGAATCAGTAGAGACTTTGAGAGATGTCTGACCCAACCTTATTTTCATTTTGGCCTACGTGTACTGTGATGTAACGGTTTAGTGGCTGAGTAGAAACAAGGACTCAGGTTTTCTCTCACGGAGCGCATTACTTTTGCCCTATTCTGTTTGCATTCACTCATTTTTTTTCATTCAGTATTTACTGAGCATCTGTTATATCTTAGACACAGTGCTGGGCATTGGGAAAAGAGAAACACAGACCTGTTTCCTATTCTTATGATCTCTAGTGGAGGAGACACGTAATCGATCATACAGAGCAGTACACAGAGAGGCACCTAATCCCCTTAAAGAGGGAGATCAGGGAGGAATCCCTGGAAGAAGTGATGTTTAAACCAAAAACTGATGAGCCAGTAGGGGTTCGCTTGGGGAGAAGTAGGACATGAAGAGGAAAAAAAACGTGTGAAGACCCCAGGCAGAAGAGCATGGTGCATTTGAAGAACTGAGAGAAATTCAGAGAAGGGAAGAGAAGCAGGGCTTCGATCGGGGTTCATCCTTGTTGGCCGTGCTGAAGAATGTAGATTTCATTTTGAGGTCAGGGGATCTGTTGAAAGGTTTAAGCAGGATTTTAAAATGATCAGAAGTGCGTTTGAGAACACTCACTCTCATTGCCACGAGCAGGACGGGTTAGAGGTGGGCAAAACTGAGGGAAGAGAGACCAGATAGGAGTCCCTTGTGATAATCTTGTTGAAGGAGGAGGGGGGCTTGAACCTAGTTTGTGGCAGAGGGGATTAAGAGAAGTGAGCAGGTTTCAGAGGCTGGGATGGATGGACCATGGGAGGTGGTGAACCACATGGGCGCCATACCTTGGGAAGGACCTGTAGACAAAAGATGAGGTGCCAGGAGTAAGGATGGAGACGATGGTGACCTCTTGATGCTGAAGAGCCTTTCAGACTCACACACTCATCACAAATTAACATACCAAGTGATGCCTGGTATGGGCTGAGTTGCATTCTCTCCAAATTCGTGTGGGGAAGCACTAACCCCCAGTACCTCAGAATGTGACTGTATTTGAAGATGGGGCCTTTAGAGAGGTGATTAAACTAAAATGAGGCCATTAGGGTGGGGCCTAATCCAAGCTGACTGGTGTCCTTACAAAAAGAAGACCCTTGGACACATAGAAATATACACGTTTATCTTGATGACATCCTGTTGTGGAGCTTCCAGCCTCCAGAACTAGGAGACCCTAAACTTGCATTGTTGAAGCCGCTCACTCTGTGGTATTCTGTTATGCCAGCCCCAGCAGACTAATACATCAGACAGTTTAATAACTTACCTACCCTTTTTATTTTTTCTTAAGTTTTTATTCATTTATTTTGAGAGAGAGAGAGAGTTGGGGAGGGGCAGAGAGAGGGGGAGAGAGAGGGAATCCCAAGCAGGCTCCACACTGTCAGCCCAGAGCCTGATGAGGGGCTCGAACTCACGAACCATGAGGTCATGACCTGAACAGAAACCAATGATGCTTAACTGACCGAGCCACCCAGGCGCTTGTCCCTTTTCTTTTTAAATGGAGATATCCACAGGCAGTTGGACACAGAAGTCTGCAGAGAGGTTTGAAGTCCACAGCACATGGACATAACTGAAGCTATGAGAGGATGGGGTCACCCACAGTGTATGGCTGGAGAAGAGAGAATGATTAGGCCTATGTGCTGAGAAAGGCCAGCATTTCAGCACCAGAGACGTAGAGGAATCCCAATCCCTTGTGCCACAAGAGCCGAGGGAAGGGAGTGATACTTGTGTCTGAGGCTTAGAGACTTGGGCAAATGAGCCCATGAGCTCGGAGAGCACCTAGAGGGAAGTGATTGGAAGGAAGCCAGGCTACAGGGCTTGAGGGGCTGGAGGTGGTGGGACAGACATGGCTTAAAAGAAGCTTGGCTAGGTGGGGAGACATATTAAGAGCAGAACCTGGAGAGAGGAAGAATATTTTTTGTTTCTAAATTTCTTTTAATGTTTATTTTTGAGAGAGAGAGAGAGAGAGAGAGAGAGAGAGAGAGAGAGAGAGAGACAGAATCCGAAGCAGGTTCCAGACTCGGCGCTGTGAGCACAGAGCCCAACACGGGACTTGAACTCATGAACCATGGGGTCGTGACCTGAGCCAAAGTCGAATGCTTAACTGACTGAGCCACCCAGGCGCACCTAGGAAGAATCTTTTTTTTTTTTTTTTTTTTTTTTTTTTTCTTAAACACTTGAGACACTTGAGCCAGCCTAAAAGCTGATTAGAAAAGGGGCAGGTTCACTGTTCAAGTGAGAAGGGATAGTCAGTAGAGCCCAGTCTTCAAGGTCATAGTTGAGGGCTCTATCACCCTGGTCAGAAGGGGTCCTCGTCCGGAAGGAGGGAAGGTGAGGACCAGGTACAGTTGCAGAAGGTCAAGAGAGCTGCCTTTTGGATGCTTCCTTTCTCCAAGAGCAAGAAGGGGTCATCAACACACAGGACAGGGATGCCATTGTGGGGGTGGGCGGGGACATCCTCTCCCAGATTTGAGGAGCATGGGGACAGTCTCCCTGAGTGATACAAACCGTGGAGGGAATGCAGACCCCACTACCAGCCAGACCATTGCAGGTGTTTTACAAACACCATGGAAAATCTGGAGGATAAAATTATACTTGTCTTACAGATGAGAAATTAGGGACCCAGAGGTCAAAATTCTGCCCGAAGCTACACGATCTGTAAGCGCCCCAGGCAGGATGTAAACCCAGAATTCTTAAAGCCTTGGCCCTATGCCCTCAATACAGTATCCTCCCTGCCCTGGACCTGGATGCCCCGATAGACTAATAATTTGTCTACTCTTAAAACCTACACACATTTGAAATTTATTCCAAGTCTATTTTTAAGTTCTGTGTGCAGGAATTGCAGGGAAGAACCCCATGGTCCCCAGCCTGCACTGTCCTCTCAGTACAACGAAAGGCCTCGGGTTAATGGTACCCGCTGTTCTTGAGGATGCAATTCACAGGTCACCTCTGGAATTGATGCCTGCCTGGCTGGGACTGAGGGGCTGCAGGTCGATTTTGAGGGTGGGAGGAAGTGGGGGGGCCTCCACACCCTCCCAACCTAGCAGCTTATCAAATTGCAGATGCTTCTTTATTTACAAATGGTTTAGGTTTGAAAGGTAGTCCCTACATCCATTTGTGTATAGGTCCAACAAGACATTCATTAGACAAGCCACTACCACACCAGAGGGGTGATTTTTCTCTGAGGTGTAGCTTTGTTTTTGTCCTCTTGATAAGATTTAGAGGCGAGTAGCATTTGTATTTCTTTGAGCCCTGTACAGTGACCCCAGGAGGTACTCCCCAAGGAGGAACTCTGGAAAATTCTGTCTTTTTTTCTACCTGGTTGCATTTCCAATGACATTTTAGTGCCTTTGTGATATTTAGCAGTAGGGATGTGTCCCAGACAGTGGTCCGGCTGAACTGCCACTCGGGCCGGCTCTGGCCATACTGAGCCTTAGTTTCTCATTGAGCGTCAAATGATAGATCTGACTTGTTATGGGTGTATAGGTGATTCATTGCTGAAATCATGAGAACCACATAGGCCTCATGCTGTAAGGACCCACCAAAGCTGCCGTAACCACGTTTCTATGAATTACTCATGATTTGTTAAGCCACAGGACGTTTAACTTTGGAAATGTTGAGGTGCTACCTTGCCTGTGTCTGAGAAAGTTTTCTTTTCTCACCATGGATATTTCCACTGAAGTAAAATCCTTACTGCCCCGTCCTGTTTTTTAGGTCGGTTATGGGAAGTTGTAAGCGTTCCAGGCTTAAAAGAAATGAGGCAACAAATCACTAAAAACCTCGGAAAGGGAAATCTACAGTAGCTTATTGATGCATTCTTAGTGCCTTATAGGAATCTGCATCGTGGAGGGGGCTAGACTATCGTAGGGTAACTGGCCCTCTTGTTTTGCTGAGACAGGCTTTCCAGGAATGCCAGACTTGCAGGACTGAGACTGGGAAAGTCCTGGGAAAACCAAAATGAGATGCTCATCTTACCTTTTGTTATTTCAATGTCTATTTATTTATTTATTTTGAGAGAGAGAGAGAGAGAGAGAGAGAGAGAGAGAGAGAGAGAGAGAGAACATGAGCAGAGGAGGGGCAGAGAGCAAGGGAGGGAGAGAGAGAATCCCAAGCAGGCACTGTCAGTGCAGAACCTGACATGGGTGGGGCTCGATCCCACGAACCTTGACATCATGACCTGAGCTGACATCAAGAGCCAGATACTTAACTGACTGAGCCACCAAGGGGCCCCACTTTTTTTTTTTTTTTGAAATAAACTTTTTCTTATAGACTGCTCTTGGATTTAAAGAAAAACTTCAAAGGTAGAACAGAGTTCCCATATACCCCCAACCCAGTTTCCCCTGCTATAAATATATTAGTATGGAACACTTCTCACAATTAATGGACAAATATTAACATGTAATTATTAACTAAAGTCCATCTTTTATTTAGATCTTAGTTTTTATCTAATGTCCTTTTTCTGGTCCAGGGTCCTCATGCCTCCTTAGGCTTCCCTTGGCTATGACATTGTTCCTTGTTTTGATGACTTTGACAAATTTGAGGAGAGCTGGTCAGGCATTTTGTAGAGCATCTCTCAATTGGGATTTGTCTGATGTTTTTCTCGTGATTAGCCTGGGCTAATGGTTTTAGGGGAACAAGACCACAGAGGTAGAGTGCCATTCTCATATCTTATCAAGGACTCATACTATCAACTTGTTACTACTAACACTAACCTTAATCACCTGCTTTAGGTAATGTCTGTCAGGTTCCTCGACTGTAAAGTCACGCGTCCTTTCTTCTCCCTTTCCATCCCATACTCTTTGGAAGGAATTCACTGTGGGGAGCTCACACTTAAGGAGTTAGGAAGCTGTGCTCTCCCTCCTCAATTAACAAGTGCTTACATAAATTATTTGGAATTCTTTGTCATGGGAGGTTTGTACATTCTCCCCAATTTATTCATGCCATCAATTGTTTATGTCAGTATAGAGTCATGACTATTTATTTTGTGCTTGGGATTATAGTGCAGTACTATCTTATCTATTGTGTTGCGATTCCCTAATGACAGGTGATGTCACGCATCTTTTCAGGTACTTATTTGCCATCTGTATATTTCCTTTGGTCAGGTGTCTGTTCAAATCTTTCCTACTTTTGAGAGCAATCTGGGACTTGAGGCCAGGTGTGTGTGTGTGTGTGTGTGTGTGTGTGTGTGTGTGTGTGAGAGAGAGAGAGAGAGAGAGAGAGAGAGAAACCTGCCAACTCTAAATTTCTTCAGCTGCAGCCTCTGAGACTCTTCTTCCAGAGGCTCCGCCCACCCAATCCTGGGTCAGATCTGACCAGAGCAGGGTGGGGTTGGGAGGTTGACTGTGGAATAGACCTAGGTGTGGTTCAGTCAAAACCATTTCCCTCAGTTGTCAACTTATTTACATCCCCTGCTGAAAACTTCATGAAACAGACTAGAATCTAAAATATTTCACAGTCCCATAAACACCCATTTCCTTTCTCCATCATTTAGAACTAATTTAGACAGCATCAACCACAAGACACATGAGATTTACAGGACTGTAAAAATATTCTGGTTTCTAAGTGTTCCTATTTTACAAAGAGCCTGGAACAAGGTGGGTTTGGATGGATGTGTGGACATGTGAACAATTCCTTATCCTGAATGCAATTCTTTACTCCTTTTTTAAAAGACAGACCTTAAGGGTTTGGAACCTGAGTTTACGGTCAGGGGAGAAAATCAATTCGGGAGAAATGCCATGTAGCACGGTCACACACAAAGGGTTCCTTGTGTTCTTTGATGTTTAGGCCTCTCTGGTAATTTCTCTAAGGTTTACTCGATTTACAGACCCTCTTAAAGTCGAAGACCCATTGCTTTGATAACTTACAAATGTCAGCGTTTCAAAGGAAATGCCGCTTAACCGTCAGCAAATTAGAATTTTGACAAACCATCAAATAAAGGAAGATCATCTGGTACAGCTGAAGACCGTGTGACCACTAGGGGTCAGGTGATGTCCTGATAAAGGAGGCACCGTCTGGGGAGAAAGAAGGAGAGCAGCCTCTGGCCAGCTTGCATTTTCCGAGAGAGAGGGGTACGCCATTCCTGGATGGAACTGAAATGTAGGCATTCCAAGCTTTAGCAGTAAGGCTTTTTGTTTTGTTCTGTTTTCCCATTGTTTTCTTTTTTATTTTTTTAATGTTTACTTATTTTTGAGAGAGAGACAGAGTGTGAGAGGGGGAGGGGTAGAGAGAGAGCGAGAGGGGCGCCTGGGTGGCGCAGTCGGTTAAGCGTTCGACTTCAGCCAGGTCACGACCTCGCGGTCCGGGAGTTCAAGCCCCGCGTCAGGCTCTGGGCTGATGGCTCAGAGCCTGGAGCCTGTTTCCAATTCTGTGTCTCCCTCTCTCTCTGCCCCTCCCCTGTTCATGCTCTGTCTCTCTCTGTCCCAAAAATAAATAAACGTTGAAAAAAAAATTTTAAAAAGAGAGAGAGCGAGAGAGAGAGAGACTCACAGAATTGGAAGCAGCCTTGTGCTTGAGCTGTCAGCACAGCACAAGAGCCTGATGTGGGGCCCGAACTCACGAACTGTGAGATCATGACCCAAGCTGAAGTCAGACGCATGAACCAACTGAGCCACCCAGGGGCCCCAGTGTTTTTCTGTTTTGAAAGCCAAATTCTCTGAAGAGAGTTTTGCCTACAATTTCTCTTTGCAGATTTTCAAATGCCATTATATTTATCCCTTACCAGCCATATCTGACCATTTTTAATGGACTGAGGGTGTGGCAAATCTCAAGGTTCTATTTCCCACAACATTTTTATTAAGGTGCATTCTGGATAAAATGAAAGAAAGTGTCAAAGAAGGGAGAGTTGGGGGGGGGGGTCGGGGAAGAGGGGTAGGATTATGCTGATCCCTGCAGCCTCAGTGAGCAGGAGGAATTAGCAGGAGGGTGGGTGATGAGCGTGATGTCTTTCCTCCTCCCCAGATCAAAGAGCGCCAGGCACCTTTGAACCCCAAGGGCCAATCCAATTCTTTTTCTACCTGGGGACAATATCAGGGTTTCCCTCCTGGGATATTGCCCCTCCAGATTCTCGTGCCTAGGCATACGTTGCTACCCAGTCTCTGTTTTCAAGTGAGCCGTGATCAGCCCCAGAACATTTCTCAGTCTAGTGCTTCAGGCAGTCACTGTAAACTTTGCCTCTGTTCCAGGTTTGGCAATGCCTAGGTGTCAACAACAAGTTTATGTTGAACTTGACACTCATCTCTCCTGGCTGTGTGGTGGCGGTCATGATTTGCAATTTTGGTGTCCCTGGAGGTTTGAGAGTTTCCCTTCAAATGTGGTCGAGGTGTTATTGCACAATGGCCAAACCATGGATCGGTTTCAGGCACAGATTGGTTTTTGGCCAAGATGGTGTTCTAGGTCATGTGGCTAGAGACTTAAAGTGACATCTCCATTTTCATCAGGAGCATATTGTTTGTCCAGAGTAAAAGTCAGACCTACTAACTAACGTTTACTGAAGAGATGAATCACCTGACTAGCACTCAGAAATGCAAATGCAACATGAGGTACCCAGTTTTTCCTCATTAGGTGGCAAAAATTTAAAAAAGGTTGAGAACACACAATGCTGGTAGGGAGTGGAAAATCAGCCCTCCTTATACGTTGTAGCTCAGAATGTAAATGGTTACTATCTTTGGGAAGATATTATAGCAGTCTATTAAAATAGAAAATACATATTTTTGCCTCAAATCTCATGTTGGGGAATATATTCTTCAGGGATAAAAGTGGAAGAACATAAAAATAAACAATCAAGGATGCTTGTTGTATATTTTTTGGTGTCAAAACAAAACTTAATTGAGATACCACCGAAATAGGGTATATTTTGGCAGAAGTATAATTTGGTATATTTATAATTTCAATTTAAGTGAGTGTAAATGAATGAATGAATGAATTAGGTCTATGTGAATTGTTCTAGAGGCCATCCATGTAAATTTAATGAAAAAAGGAAGCTAGAGTCTTGAATATAGTATGATGCAGCTTTTGTGAGAACAAAAAAGTCCAACTCTACACATAGGAATAAATGTACATGGCAGGATAAAAGGTATAGGAGGGTGTCCGTTAAGTTTTTGAGCTCTGTGATGTGGGATGAGAGGGGTGTGTGTGTGTGTGTGTGTGTGTGTGTGTGTGTGTGCGCGCGCGCACATGCCTGTGCACATAGGGTGGGAGTATTATAAATTTTCTTCTCGGTGCATTTAAAAAATAAGATTCATTTAGGGATGCCTGGGTGGCTGAGTCAGTTAAACCAACTCTTGATTTCGGCTCACGTCCTGATCTCATGGTCCCAAGAAGGAGCCCCATGGCAGACTCCGAGCTGGAGTGGAGTTGAGACTCCGAATGGAGTCTGCCTAAGATTCTCTCTCTCTCCCTCTTCCTCTACCCTTCTCCCACCCTCTCTCTTTCTCTCTCTCACTCTCTAAAAGAAAGATTGATATAAATGCTTTTAGAATAAAAAAATTCAATAAGAAAACACGGTCCCTACAAGGTTAAGGCCATTGACCAAAGTCTTAACAACTGGTTAATGACCAAGCAGGAGCTACAGTGCAGGTCGGCTGCGCCCATATCCCCAGTGTTCAGTCCCCTGCACAGGTTGCTGTTAAAAATATATAACTGGCAAAACTCATTACTGCTTCTGTTTGATGTTTTTGTCCCTCCCCTCTTTTCTCTATTGAGTAGCCAAGCTAAGAGAATGAGTGTTTTTCATTGTAGCCAGATCCTCTGATGTTCATTCTCAGGCAGACACTTTCCTTTTGACTGGATAAGTTAATTTCCATGACTAGGTTAGCTATTGCATGGCAATCCCCAGAGTTACAAGGATTGAGAAGGTGTCCGAAGAGTTATATATTTCCTCATTGTCCAGTCAAGATGTTCTCCTTGATCTGACAATTTTTCAGAAGCCAGCATTTTATTTCATTTCCAGCTTGACATAAAAGTGATTGTGTCCTTGGGGTTATAAGAAATATAATCTCACCTGTGACCTCCCTTTCATACTGCAAGCCCTCCAAAGACTCCATGGAACCTATACAGTTTAATTTGGGCTTTGCTCAGGCTTCTTTTTGGTTAAAGTTAACCTGTTATCCCTTTTGAAATAGTTCATCATTTAATCCAGAAAGAGATTGTCACCCATCAAATGGAACACATTGCTGTATCTACTTAATTTTTTCTCTTTTTATTCCTGGGAAATACTTTTATTCCCTGACATTCTTGAGCTCTGTCAACAGTTTAGAAATATACAGTCACAGAATGTAAATCTGAGACTGAAGAAATTTTGAGGCATTATGGTGGAGAGAATAATGTCCACCCAAAGCAGTCTATATCTAATCCCTGGAACTTTTGACTATATTACTGGCCCTCCTGCAAAGGGGACTTTGCAGATGTGATTTGGTTAAGAGCTTTGAGATGGGGAGATTATCCTCTATAGGAGGGGGGCCAATCTCATCACATGGACCTTTAAAAGCAGAAACCGTTTCCTGGCTGTAGTCAGAAGGAGATGTGACTACAGAAGAATGGCCAGAGAAATGCAACATGGCTGCCTTCAAGGTGGAGGAAGGGGCCATGACCTAAGGAATGCAGGAGGCCTCTAGAAGTTTGTAAGGGGAAGAAAACAGATTCTCCTCTAGAGCCTCCAGAAGGAATGCAGCCCTGCCAACATCTTGAAACCCATGTCAGACTTCAAGAGGCATGGTAGACCACAAGTGCTACTGTGAGGGTTCCGACCCCAGTTCCCACCATTCTCTTGACTTTTCCCTCTTTCATGTAGAAGTATCTTGAAGCTGACTTTCTCCCATGGTAGCAAGATGATAATCAGCAGCCACTGGACAATAAGCTTGCTTGTTTATATCCATGGGACAGAAAAGAAAACCTGTCCCTCAAACATAAAATAAGGTATCGCCTGCAGTCTGATTAGGCCAGTTGGATCACATGCCCACTCCTGGACCAGGCATGGGATTGCCATCTACTGATGCGTTAAGCCTGACTTTCCAAACCGGCAGCAAGCTGAGATGGCTGTGACGGGCACACATAGAAGAGGGAAGAGCCAACAGAAGAGTGGGAAATAGAGCTCGAACCTTCACCGCAGCACATTTGGCTCACGTGCCTCCCAAGGTCTCATTAGGTGAAATAACAGAGTTCTGTATTAGTCAATCCAGTTGAGTTGGGCTTCTCTATTACTTGCTGCCCAGATTACTCTAGTAGCCACGTACTCTCTACACGCAGAGGCACAAGCCCCTCCTGCCTGCTTTTGTCTTTCATGGTACCTGGCAGACTCCTGCAGGCCTTTCAGTTTGTGACTTTCTACACCTGACTGTGTCTGGTAAGAAACGCTTTCCTCCTGAGAACTGGCCCCCCGGGCCCAGAGCCAGCAGCGCGTTGCATGCCCGGTGCCTCTCCCTGCTCCTCTGCCCACAGCTGGCGTTGCTAATTGAGCGTGGCACCCCTTCTTGCTGAGTCCACGTGTGGCCTCGCAATGTCCAACACTGCACTCCAGGCAGCCGCGACTGGCTGATTGGAGCTGGCACAGGGGATGGACCCAATCTGGCATATTGGCGTAACTAGAGATAGTCTTTTTTTCCTTTCTAAGTAGTTGCTTTGCCTTGTCAGTTCGTATTGAGATAACGACCCGTTACAACTCTCAGGCCTCCCTCACTTGTCGAAGTCCACATTTCCCTAAGCCCGGGCTTGGCACAGCCTGTTGATGGCCAGCCAGGCGTTCCAGGACCTAGACGGTTAGCATTCACACGTGAGCCTCCACCGCTCTGCCGTCTCAGTGTAAAATATCCTTCAAGGTTAATGTCCCTACTCCCACCCTCTAAAATACTTTATAGTTTTGTGGTATCATTTACATGACATGAAGGGAATCTAATTCACTAGCATTCCGGATTGGGGAGTGTTTTTCCCTTTGAGAAAAAGTGTCAGGAGACAAGTGGCAGGGTGGTCACTTATCAGGCTTTATGGCTTTTGAAAGAAGGGTACCTCGGGGAAGGAGGAGACAGAAGCCCAGGCTTGGTGTTGTGGGAACCCTGCGGAGAAGGACAGTGATGAAAGCCCTAACAGCTGCTCAGAGGTGGGCTCGCAGGCAGTGAGATGCATCCAAAAGAGGGCTCTTGGAGGCTTGTCCTGCCGTCCTACTAGAATTGCCCTTCTCTTGCCTCCTCACGAGACCTGCTGCAGCGACTGCCGCTTGTCTCTCATTCCTCCTAGAGGCAAACTTGAGTTTCCTCTGGAAGCAACTGCATGCCGTTCCGCCCTAAGGCTGGGACACGGGGGGGCCAATTTTATTCAGGTTACGCCTTATTTTACGGTGTTATCTTTTGCGTACTGGAGCCTTTTTATTCTATTCGTCTGTGCCTCAATAGTCATGGCTTTCTTTTGAAGGGTACCAGAATATGCCACCCCAAAATATGCCTAAGAATTCTTTTGGGGCACCCAGTTGGCTCTGTCGGTAGAGTATCCGACTCTTGATCTCAGGGTCCTGAGTTCAAACCCTACAGTGGGTGGGGAGCCTACTTAAAAAGTATGTATTTTGAGCTGAGGGCAATTGAGAGGAAGGTACAAGAAAAGCTCTCTGCCCTCTGCCTATTTGCGTAGAAAGAGGACATAAATTCGTAAAAATTTGTAAAGGTGTCCCTTCTCCTACCAGGAAGGAGAAAAGTTAATCACCAGAGACAACTCTAGATCCTTAACATCCCAGAGACCACACCAGAGGAACCTACTTAACAAACCTTACTTACTAGCCCTATCTGCCATTAGTTCCCCTATACCCCTACCTTCCCACATGTGCCACCCTAGAAACTCAAAGCTTTTTCTTTGTCTTGTTACATCTTTAAAAATTTATTTTTCTTTGTGACACCTGAGTAGCTCAGTTGGTTAAGCCTCTGACTCTTGGTTTTGGCTCAGGTCACGATCTCACGGTTTGTGAGTTTGAGCCCCCCCCACCATCGGGCTCTGCGCTAACAGTGCGGAACCTGCTTGGGATTCTCTGTCTGCTTCTCTCTCTGCCCCTCCCCTGCTCTCTCTCTATCAAAATAAATAACATTAAAAAAATTTATTTTTCTTTGTTTTTAGAGGATGTCATATAAGCTCAAGTTCTAACCACTGTTTTGAGTTATTCACTGCTGAGTACCCCTGTATGTATGCACAAGGCACGTTCATAAACTTCTCTGTGTTTTTCTCTTGTTAATCTGTCTTTTCTCAGATTTACTTGTAGAATCTATTCAGAGATCCTAGGAATATGGAGGGAAAAGTTATATTTCTCCTCCCCTACATTTTTCTTATTTTACACGACCTTCCTTTAGCTCACTTTGACATTTTGCTTAGCTTATATTTATCTCGTTTTCTCTCATTGCTTTTACATTTGTTTCCCCCCTGTTTTTTTTTCTTAATTGTTCTTTTTAATGTTTATTCATTTTTTTTTTCTTTTACAGCCCTCATCACACCTGCTACCCCAGCAGGGTTACCAAGACTGCCCCCCTCCACTCACCAGTGCCCTGGTTTAGAGGGTTGCATATGGGGTTCTAGGTGGCCTACTGCAGTGTCTCCTTGGCAGGACAAAGCCAGGTGTGGCCCTCTGGTGTCCACTCCCCACCGCCTCCAAGCCCAGCTCCTGCTCTGCTGTCTCAAGGGTCCTTAGAACAGGGTGTGTGGGCGCAGGGCCTGGAAGCAGCCAGGGGTTCATGAACTTGCCCAAAGACTTGCAGAAACCCCTCTCCAGACAGACCTACAGAATGATCACTTCCAAGAGGGAGACCCTCTCCTGGTCGATCCCACTGGGCCAAAGGCCAGCCACATGCTCATCTCCATGCACACCTCATGTAACCCTCACAACAAGTGTCATTTTATAGACAAAGAACTCAAAAACCAAAGTGGTTAGTACCGTGCTCGGCATTCCCAGCTAGAAGCCCAAAGGTAGGTCTGCCTGCCTCGTGCACGTAAAAACTGCCTCCCCGGCAGCTGTGAAGCATGTTCGGCTACAAACCACGGAGTGCTCACTGTTCTGAGCACTGAGCGTAGAAACGGCCGCTTCCTCTTAGCCCCAGTGTCACAGGTGCAGGAGAGCAGCTGCATCTGAGGAGCCGGCAGGTCCAGCATCAGCAGGGCAGCCGTTCCTGCCCGTCCAGCCCCCGATATCTATTCATTTTTGAGAGACAGAGCTCAAGCAGGGGTGGGGCCGAGAGCGAGGGAGACAGAATCCAAAGCAGGCCCCAGTCTCTGAGCTGTCAGCACAGAGCCCCATGCGGGGCTCGAACCCACAAACTTGGAGATCATGACCTGAGCCAAAGTCTAACACTTAATTGACTGAGCCCCCCAGGTGCCCCAGATTCCCCCTCTGTTTTATCACAATTTTTTCTTTTTATGATTTTTTTGATAACTATCTTTTTATGATTTTTAACCATCTCTTACATTTCTTTAATTTACTTCTTAAAAATTTTTTATCGTCAAGTTTCAGCTCTCTTGGCTTACTCAGTGGTGAGCAGGGAGGGGTAGCCCTAAGGCATCCTGACCCTGAACAGTACTTGAATTTCTCCTGGCGGCGTTAACATTTTCTCCATCAGCCTCATTTAGACTTTGATCTGAGAATCCAGAAAACACGAATTCCTTCCCGACTGCAATAGTGAAGGTTGTTATAAATGCATGTCAAATTCTGGAATGGAGTTTCTTTCTCAGGTCAAGCATCCCTCTATCTCTTTATGTGGAATTAACTTATTTAGAAGCAGGTTGCAGTCACAGGTGGGAACTCAAGTCAGAAGTAAGCACACAAAAGAAAGAAGTGGCTGGGGGGGGGGGGGGGGGGCGCGGCTAGGGAACTAGCCAGCTCACGCCAGCAAGAAAAGAGCTGGTAGGTTACACCTTGGCCCAGCGCACATTCCAGCAATATCTGCGGACATCAGCCCCATGGCCCTGTGACCAGCTCCAGGCCCCATGGGACAGTGTATCTGGAGTTGCTAGCCATTTTCTGCTCAGATATGGGGCGGCCCAGGGCCTGGGCCCGTCCAGCTTGTGGTTAAAGGAGCCAGCAGAGGATGAGACATTTACCTCCTCCCTGCTCAGAGAGCAGCGTGTTTCCAGGAGGTGATTCTGCTCTGCTCTTTCCTGCCTTGTCATGGGCAGTGGCTGGTACATGACAAGAAGGGGATGTGGCTGCTTGCGAATCAGACTTTGTAAGTAGCAGGAACGCCTGTATGTAAGAAGCTGATTTCTTACAGGGACTTAACAAAACTGAAAGTAGGGAGAAGCATTCTTCCTTGGGAACGTGCTACTTTTGTTGAAGACTCTTTGGAAAGATTTTTCTGCTCTCTGTAATCTTTATTTATTTATTTAAAAAAAATTTTTTTTTTTTTAATGTGTATTTATTCTTGAGAGAGAGAGACAGAGACAGAGTGTGAGTGGGGGAGGGTCAGAGAGAGAGGCAGACACAGAATCCGAGCAGGCTCCAGGCTCTGAGCTGTCAGCCTGACGCGGGGCTCGAACTCACAAACTGCGAGATCGTGACCTGAGCCGAAGTTGGACGCTTAACTGACTGAGCCACCCAGGTGCCCCATCTGTTCTCTGTAATCTTGACTGACATTAACTGGCACCCTCCAACTTGGTCAGTCAACAACTTCTCCCCTCTTGTTTGCCATTGACAACAGACATTTTTGCTATCTTTTACTTTTGTGGAAGAAGGAATGTTGGCCAAAAGACTAGCTTATTATACAGCTTTTTATGCCCAATATTTAAAAAATATGATGTGATCAAAATTAAATGCAAAACCTTACTGTGCCTCTTGGTCTCCACATTTGCCTGCCTAAGGATGGCTAAGTCTCAGGTGCTCTGTGCTTGTCCCCGCTAATGGAAACTTGGTGGGACTCCCTTTGTCTTTGTCTTTAAGAAATCTGACACATATTGTAAATACCTCAGGCCACGGTGAACTAAACAGAAAGGAACTCTGGAAGCACCACGGGGTTGCTGGCTGCCTGCCACCACAATCTGATTTCTCTCTCAGGGATTCACTTGGGCCTCATTTAAAGCCAGTCAGCTTCCATTCCTTCTGTTGTCACCGCTGTTGGCTTTATAAACCTAGATAGATGTGTTTGATGCAGTGGCTCTTGGTCATTTAGGGAGTAATGCACTTTTTGAGGATTTGATGAAAACTGGCCTTTCCCCAGAGAAGTTCACGAAATGTATGACTGCTCCACATGTTGCCTATGGTTTCAGGTCCTTCCCTGATCCTTGAAGCACAGTCTGTGACCTCAGGTTAAGAATCATTAATAAAGATTGAGGCTATGGCATGATGTTAATTTTCTTGGGTATTCTGTTGGTTCAGGGTTGACCAGAGAGACAGAAGAGGAGGGATATATATTAAGACATTTATGGCATGGAATTGGCTTATATAATTGTCAGGGCTAGCAAGGCAATTGCTGTAGACTGAATGTTCGTCTCCCTTAAGATTCATACATTGAAACCTCGAAGGTGATGGTGTTTGGAGGTGGGGCCTTGAGAGGTGATTAGGTCATGACAGTGATGCCCTCATGAATGGGAGCAGAGCCTCCAGAGAGGGCCCTTGTTTCTCTGCCGTGTGGGGACATGGCAACAAGATGGCTGTCTATGAACCAGAAAGCGGGCTCTCGCAGCCCCAAATCTACTGGTACCTTGATCTCAACCTCCCAGCCTCCGGAACTGTGAGAAATAAATGTCTTTTATTTAAGCCACCCGTTACATGGTATTTTTGTTATGGCAGCCCAAAAAGACAAAGACAGCAAGGCTAGAATCTGCATACCAGGCTGTCAGGAAGGGCAGGCTGGAACTCTTGGGCACGGGGTGAAGCCTTCTGCAGGTGGGATTCCTTCTTCCAAGAAAGCCCTAGCTCTGTTCCTACCGGCTTTCAACTGATTAAACCGAGCCCACCAGATTAGCTAGGATATAAGGCTCTCCCTTCCTTAAAGTCAACTGACCATGGATTTTAGTCATATCTGTAAATAATCTTCATAGTAGCACCCAGGTCAGTACTTGATTGAATTACCCAGGGCTACAGCCTAGCCAAGCTGACACATAGAAGTGCCCATCCCAAGTATGATGGTATTATGGTTATGTAGAAAGACATCTTTGCTCTTAGAAGATACATGTTGAAATATTTACGGTGAGGGATCATGCTGTGTGTAACTTAGGTCCACTTAGCTTACAAGATATACATTAAGAAAGAGCAAATATGGCAAAAAGTTCCTAATTGTGCAGTGTACATGGAGATACGGTATATGAGAGTTCACTGCATCATTTTTTCAATTTTTCTGTATATTTGGAAGTTTTCATGAGATTTGTGAACTAAAGTAGCCCCCCTCTCCTGCCTGGCACCGTGATTAGTGGAGCACAGCATATACTCAATAATTGTTGCATGAATTACATTGAGCAAAGGGCAGCGTTTCACTCACAGCCAAAGAAGTCAGCAAGATAACGTGGCCAGGGTTGTAATAATAAGAGCCCTTCTCCTGCACATCCTGTGTTCTTGTTCACATAATTCCACTGATAATTAACTAGTAGTTAAGGCATTTCTTGAGGTGAGTCGAGGCGGTATGATTCAGCAAAGGGAATGCTAAAATAGGAGCCAGGAGTTCTTTCTGAGTTATAACTACAGGCTGTGAGGCTTTGGAGAAATTGCTTACCTACTCTGAACGTGTTTCCTCCTCTGAAAATGGGGATGATTATCCCCGCTTTTTTCAGGATTGTTCTGAGGAAGAAATTCAATAAGAACTCTAAAAATGCCCTGTAAACAGCTGATGTGCAGAGCTGTCCTACCACTCACTATCGCATACAGAGTCTAGACCCACATCCTTTCACATGTAACATCTGTGACTCAAGAAGTAGCTTAGAATCGATGGCACATCATAGTTTGATTGGCAGCGCTTTTTTCTTTCCTACTGTTACTTAAAATAATAGTGGCATCTTAGATTTGATGAAATACTGTGGCTAAGTGGTCTTGGTCAATGACTTAAACCCTTTAAACCTTATCTTTTTCCTCTGCTTTGGGGATAAGAGTATTTTCAGTGGTTGTTATGATTAAATAAGATTATGCAAAGCACTTAGTTAGCATTTAATAAATAGCAGTGATGGGGCGCCTGGGTGACTCAGTGGGTTAAGCGTCCGGCTTCAGCTCAGGTCATGATCTCACGGGTCCGTGACTTCGAGCCCCATGTTGGGCTCTGTGCTGACAGCTCAGAGCCTGGAGCCTGCTTCAGATTCTGTGTCTCCTTCTCTCTCTGCCCCTCCCCTGCTCATGTTCTGTCTCTCTCTCTCTCAAAAAGTAAAATAAAAATATTTAAAAAATTTTTAAAAAATAGCAGTGCAAAGTAGTATTATTGTGCAAATATAAGTTAACATCACTGGCTGTAGAACTTACACAGTCTCTGAAGATCCTGCCTGTAAATTCCACCTTTGCCACCCCATTCTTAAAGGAGAAAATAAATACAACCCTACCAAGTTTACTTTGGAAAAAGTGACCCCAAACTCAAGGCGATTGCTTTAAGTATTGGAGCTAGAGAAATAGATCTGAATGCAGGGTGTCAGGGCAGTGACCTCTTTTTGTACTTTTGGTTCCTACTGTCTGGATGCTGGCACTATGTTCACAGTCACACTTCTGGGGACTCTCTTAGGCGCTCGTTGGCTGGAGCCTGGGGTAGCGCCATCTCTGTGCACACAGAAGTTGTGAGAATGTTGAGGTCAGCCCTACCTGGGGCGAACTGTGCCACAGGCTTCCCTCAATAAACCTCCCAGGGGCTTCTCCAGCACTGCTGTAGCCAAGCTCTGAGGCCTCTGGGGTCCCGCAACCCGGGTTGGTAAACACATTACCTGCAGTAAAGGCTTTTATTTTTGTTGACCTGCAGGGAGAGGATTTAATTTGCATGATCCCTCCTGCGGTGGGAAGTGTGTGAACCCTGCCAGGCGGCGTTAAGTGCTCGCAACCAGAAGGCACAAATCAAATCCTGCTGCAAACACTCCAGCCTTACCTTCTCAGCCAGTGCCCCTGAACACAGTTTGGGGAGCAGAGAAAGGGAAGAAAAGCATCTGGCAGGAAAGCAAATCTTGAAGAAAGTTGTCCTGGGCGGCTGTCAAGAACCGTTCACCTGTAGGAGTGGCGTCTTCCTTTCTTTGTAAACATCCAGGAAGATGGCAACGGAACCCTTGGAAAGGAGTCTAGGGTGCCAGGTTTCCTTCTTAATTAGTCCTTCCCTGGTCCTCTCCGTCACTTGACTTTCTACTACCCTGTCCTACCCCCCACCCCCACCCTTTCTCTTTCCTATTTCTTCTCTCAGCAACTACATGGTTCCTACTCCTGCTAGTTTTTTAGGTCTTTCTATTTGTTACCCTTCTAGCATTCTCTCTAAGATTTTAAAACTCTTCCTTCTGAAATAACTTCACTTATAAAAAAAGTTGCAAAAAATTATACAAAAAGATTCTCGTATGCCCTTCACATAGATCCTCCAAACAGTAGCATCTTTTTATTTATTTATTTAAAAAAATTTTTAATGTTTATTTATCTTTGAGAGAGAGCGAGAGAGAGCGAGCATGAGTGGGGGAGGGGCAGAGAGCGAGGGAGAATTGGAAGCAGGCTCCAGGCTCGGAGCTGTCAGCACAGAGCCTGACACGGGGCTTGAACTCGTGAACCACAAGGTCATGACCTGAGCCAAAGTCAGACACTTAACCGACTGAGCCACCCAGGCGCCCCAAAGAGTAATATCTTAATAACCAAATGTTTTAGAAGATAAAACAAAACAAAACAAAACAAAACAAAACTGATAGACAAGCATTCATCAGGCCCCAAATTAAAATAATCTACAATGAGGAGTCTCATTCCCATGCTGTCCTTATCCATACTGTCCTCATCATCCCTTCTTTGGCAGGCAGCTAGAAACGCTGCTTGGGGAGTCTTTCAGTGTTTGTGAGGCAAATATTCGCAAATATGTACCTTTCCCCTTTCTTACACAAAAGGCAACACTGTATACAGCTGGCTTCTCTCGCCTAACATTATGTCCCAGAGATGTTTCTTTCCATCTCGGCATTAACATCCTCACTCTGTTCATCAGCTCTGTAATTTTCCACTATGTGGATGTCTTGGTTTGTTCAGGCTGCTATAACAAAATATCACAGACTGAATAGCTTTTAAACAGCAGACATTTATTTCTCACGATTCTGGAGGCTGAGGCCCCAAGATCAGGGTGCTGGCACAGTCAGGTGGCAGCCTGCTTCCAGGTCACGGGCTCCTCTTTGTATCCCACAGGGTGAAAGGGGAAGGGAGGTCTCTCAGCTTCTTTTATGAGGGCACCAATCCCATTCACCAGGACTCATACCAGGCATTGGGATTTCAAAATATGAATTTGGGGGGATACATTGAGACCCTGGTGGTGGATGCACCTCAACTGATAGACTCTACTGTTTGGCAATTTTGTTATTACTTGCAGTCGAATATATCCTATGTGATACACTGGTCAATGAAGGATAGAGGGTGAAGGAGAAGCCCAAGCAAACTGCCGTTAGTGGCAGAATCAGTTTCACTGAGCACATGCTCTGCATGGCTTTGGGTGATCTGGATTTGTTTTTTTATTTTTATTTTTGGATATTTATTTATTTATTTTTTTTGAGAGGGAGAGAGAGAGAGTGTGTACAAGTGGGGGAGGGGTAGAGAGAGAGGAAAACACAGAATTGGAAGCAGGCTCCAGGCTCTGAGCTGTCAGCACAGAGCCCGACTCGGGGCTCAAACCCACAAACCATGAGATCATGACCTGAGCCGAAGTCGGATGTTCAACCGACTGAGCCACCCAGGCCCCCAGGATATTAATTTCTGGATTTAATTGCTGTGGGCTGGATGTGAGCTGAAGCAAGGTACCAGAAGCACAAAAGGAAACCAGGCCTTATTGTTGATCCTTTAGAATCTGATTACAAAGGAATGAGTTAACATGTTGCATTCTAACAGATACTTTAACATTTTCTCTTAAAGAAGAGTTCTAGAGTGCCTGGGTGGCTCTGTGGGTTAAGCATCTGACTTCCTCTCAGGTCGTGATCTCACGGTTCATGAGTTCAAGTCTGGAGTAGGGTGAGTTCTGCCTCTCTCTCTCTCTCTCTCTCTCTCTGCCTCTTGCTCACTTGTGCCCACTCTCTCTCTGTCTCAAAAAAGAAAAAAGAATTCTAAATTCCTATAAAGGGCACCCAGACATAGAATGAGGGGAGTGGGCTCTAATGAGGGGAGTGGGCTCTAATTCTGTAGAACAACAGATTACTCAGAGAAAAGTGCTGTGGCCCCCTCCTGCTTCAGGGAGTTACAAGATACTGAGTGGGGCTTTCCCTTGGCCTGGGAATTGGTGGCCAGGACCAAAGCTGAAGACAAAGGAGCCCCCTTTTCTCTTCTGCAGAGAAAGATGCCCAGGAACCTCTAAAATCCAGCTAACCCTCACCATCACTCCAGTGCCCCTCCCCATTGGCCACAGACAGTTGGGGGGGGGGGGCAGTGGAGACCGCTGAGTGTTGGAGTTGTGAGCCATCAGCGTTTGGGGGTGGGAGCGTGTCGTAGCTGCTCCTACTATACTGCACTGTCAAGTGAATGGATCCCAAGGGGGTCACTTGTAAAGATGGGGATCCTGCAGGAAGGGTGGATGGTCATGGTATTAGTTTTTTATTACTGCTATAACAAATTACTACAAATTTCGTAGCTTAAAACAACAGAAGCATATTTTTACAGCTTTGAGAGTCTGAAGTTATCTCCTTAAGCTAAAATCAAGATGTTGGCCGGACTACATTTCTTCTCACCTTGGTTCCCTCTGGTTCCATCATCACATGGCCTTCTCCTAATCTGACCTTCGCCTTGGGACCAACGTGATTACATTGGGTTTACCTGGATAATCCAGGATAATCTAGCTCAAGATGCTTAATTTAACGACCTCTGCAAAGTCTCTTTCCTTGTGTAAAGTAACATATTCACAGCTTCCATGGGTCAGGACATAGACATCTGAGGAGTCATTGTTCAGCCAATCACTATCTGAGGTCCTTGATTAGACATCAACTTTGGCAGTGGGCTTGTCGAGCTGCCCTCTGCCTACCCGATCTGAGCAAAAGAGAATTGGAGAGGGATGGTGGGACTGCAGGGGGGGGTGGGGGGGTGGGGGGAGGGGATGGACAGATGTCACTGACTGGCTAGAGGAGGATGTGAGAGTTCCCAGGGTGTCCAGAGAGCTGCCCACCAGGTGAGGGGGACCCCAGAAGCAAGAGGCTCTGGGCAGGGCTGCCAGGGGCAGGAGCTGAGGGATTGGATGAAGTGAGTCAGGAGCTGGACCTCCTACCAGGGAAGGCCACGTGGGCACTGGAGGGAGAGCAAGCCACCACCTCTCCCCACGCCAGACCCTGCAGTCACAGCCTGATTAGTTGGGAAGGGAAAAGGTCAGTTATCTGGAAGGGAAAAGCTTTGCCTCAAACACAAGATGGGGAGGTATAGACCACATGGGCTTTTTAATAACCTCAGATGACTAGAAAGCCAGCCCCGCCCAGAATGTCGCTCTACCCAGTGGGGAAAGAAGAGTTAACATTTGGCAGTTGGGGTTGAGTGATGAAAACCCCGCAACGATTTCGTGTTTGTGTCACCAGCGAGGGCAGGCTCCTCGGTACGCTGGTCGGGTTTCTTCGTGGCGGGGCCGGGACTCCACTGAGGGAATAAAGAATGGTAAAAATACTAAGTCGCAGCAACCATCTTGGCTTGACTGCTGCTTGCAGCGCCCCCAGAGTTTCTGCTGTCCCTCTAGACCCACATTCCCCACAGTTCGGCGTGGTTTTCCGCATCCTTGAAGAGTGTGGGGCTCTTCTGGAAGAAGTGGAGAAAGGGGTTTCCAATCTGATGGTGATCAATTAACACTTCTAAAGCAGCTGTCTTTCTGGAGGGAGCCCCAACTGAGCCTCCAACTTGCCTGGAAGGAGGCATTTGAAAATTATCACCCAGCTTACTCCCTCGCCCCCTATTCCATCGCTGCAGGTCTGATTCTTGCCTTCTGTGAATTCCCCGGGAGGCCCTGGAGTAGCGCACTTAAGAGGAGGGGTTTTCGGGGCAGACAACCCCAGGTTCCAATCCTGGTGTGTCCCCACCAGGTGTGTGAGTGTGAGATTGAGCGGGTTTCCTAACCTTTTATGCCAATATTCCAAACCCAGGTGGGCCAAGCACAAACTTTTCCCGGTAGATGTGGGTGGGGTCCGCTTTGATATTTGGGGGTGGGGTGGGGACCACATTACGTGAACCGCTGTCACCTCACTACTGAGTGGCAAGGGATAGAGGTGTCAGGCTGACTCTTCTGCTGCATGTAGACGTTCACTAGCAGGTAGGTAAGGAGCACGCACACTGCCTGTCCAGTGACCGTGATGGAATCCCAGCTCTTGACTCCTTCTAAGGGGCCCCTTGGTGAAAGTTGCCTCAGAGACAAATGCAGCTATGTTCTAGTGGCAGGATTCTGTGAAGCAGTTTGTGGGAGTCGGGCAACCAGAACTCCACTGGAATCAGCAGGTGGCATAGGACCTGTCACAAGGCCTCGTTAGCCGTAGGGGTCATTGATACGGGTTAAGTTTCTCGTGTGCCATTCACGCGTGTGGATTCTTTTTTTTTTTTTTTAATTTTTTTTTTAACATTTATTTATTATTGAGAGACAGAGAGACACAGAGCATGAGCAGGGGAGGGGCAGAGAGAGGGGGAGACACAGAATCCGAAGCAGGCTCCGGGCTCTGAGCTGTCAGCACAGAGCCCGACGTGGGGCTCGAACTCACAAACTGTGAGATCATGACCCCAGCCGAAGTCGGTCGCTTAACCGACTGAGCCACCCAGGCGCCCCTGGGTTTTTTATTTTAGTTGTCCATATGTGTTGAGCAAACTGTTCAATTACTAATGGAAACTCATGTTTAGTGTCCATTATGTTAACGAAAAAAACTTCAAGTGCTGGTTAGAGATAAAAATAGCTGAGGAGTTTACGTAGCCCCCCCCTGGAGTGGGGCCTTTTGATCAAACCACCCCTGGAGTGTATATTCCTGATTAGGGCATGACTGTTACAAGGGTATAGCCTAAACTAATATACACATTTATAGCACACTTTATGTTGACCTATTTTAAAGCACACTGCAGAAGACACAATACCTCTCACACCTTAGTTTCCTCTCCTACAAAATAAGAATAATAATACATATTTCACACAGTTGTCATCAGACTGTACAATTATACTGAATTATACTGAAAGCTTAGTATACTGTTTGGTAAGTAGTAACGGCTCAGAAAGTGTTAACTGATATTATCATTGTTATTTTCTGCTTAGATACGCCCAAGCAGACTTCTTTAAAAAACTGTGTACACATGGAACACTTTGAAGTTGCCATCTAAATTTTTTTTATTAGAGACCTGCATAATAGCAAAGGAAATCATTTGTAGCATGTAGTAATTATTCCCTGTAGTTAAAACTGATGTATTGGTCCTTTAAATCTGTCCAGTGGAATCTAAATAACACGATGATTTGATGCACTATCCTTACTTTAAAAACACACAAACAAGCTTCTCTTTCTCGTAGAAGCTCTTCTGTCACGTTTAAAGCAGGACATTTTATTTCTTTACTTTCTCTCCTTGAACTTGTATTTCCATTCCACTCACCCTACAAAATTTTATTTTAGCATATTTTTATGCTTAAAAGACTTTTATTGATTGCTGTGTCGTATTTTCTGCCACAAATTTATGCATGTAAATAAAAGTTTCATCATTCATTTTATTTCCTATTACCTTAAGGCTCTGAAGGTTAAAATCATTATTTAGACTGGGTTATCTTTACATTCATTTTTTAGTGTAGAGTTGATCAAGATAATATAAATGTATTACAAATTTTGACAAATACATACTAAAGAAAAATTACACTTGTCTCAGAAATAAGCAATATGATTTTAAAACTAATCCATTATCTGGATAAATATTGTTCATTTCTAGAATGAGACAAGGTTTATCATCAATTATTTCCCAATTTTATTTTTATTGATACAAGAAATGAGCACATTTATTCATGTATATAAGTAGATGGGAGAGGAAGGAGTCTTGCTATCGCAACAGCATTCAATTCTTTGAACTCTGCACATTTCAAGAGCTATTATGACAACTGCTGAGAAATAACTTGTAAGCTAGATAGTGAAAGCAGAGAGGTTATTGTTTAAATCACGTGGACCTGACAGAACTGGCTTATCCACCCCACTTGGCAAGGAGCCACGATTAGCTGAGGTGTTGGCTGAAGGGAACCAGAATGTGACACGAAAGATAGGAAGGATAAGCTCATGCCCAGTTGCAAAAATGTAATACTTACAGGGTGTTTCTTATTTTGATACATCATCAGCCAAATATTTTTTGTTTTTCCTCCCTTATCCCTTTATCATCTAACACAAAATGTGTCAACAGTATTTGACTGTTAACTGAGATAGTTCTATCTCAGAATGTCGGTTACAGGATAGCAAAAGGGGAGTGTGAATCAGCTGGGAGAAGAACAAACATCACCCAAGGACAAAGCGAGGGGGCTTTGCATCCGCTCCTTGGGAAACGATCAGTGTATTTCTGGTTGTGTGTGTGATAGTTGTATTGTGTCAGGTGGAAGCATGACTTTGCTTTTGTCTTTATTTGGAGATAAAGGATGGTTTAAAGACATGTGTCTCAGTGCCAAGGTGACGGGTGGGCCCCTGTGGCTTTGGAATGTGTCAAGTTGGCAAGGCTGAAATACAGTACCTAGGATTCCCTTTCCTCTCTGTCTCCCTTTAGGGGGCACCCCAAGGGAGATGCCTGGGGGATTTGGAGGGTGAAAGTGAAATAGCGCTATTTTGTAGCTCACACAAGTGGTTATTTATCTGTGGATTCACCTTGTTGGCAAGAGGCAGCAACTGGGCCTATTTTAGCTTTTCTGACTTAGGGGCGCCTGGGTGGCTCAGTTGGTTAAGCGTCTGACTTCAGCTCAGGTCATGGTCTTGCGGTTTGTGGGTTTCAGCCCTGCGTCGGGCTCTGTGCTGACAGGCTCAGAACCTGGAGTTTGCCTCAGATTCTGTCTCTGTCCCTCTTTGTCCCTCCCCCACTCTGTCTCTCTGTCACTCAAAAATAAATGAACGTTAAAAATAAATAAATCAGTCAAAAACAATGAGCTTTTCTGACTTCTTACGTGTGTTTAGCTACGTGAGGAAAGGCCCTGGCTTCTGTAGGACGCCATTAAGGTCAGATGCAACAAGAAATGCCATAGGCTGTTGTTTGCTTTTGTGGGATCCAGCTGGTGCTTGTGGGTTCAGGCTTGTTCCTGCTCTCCCGGACTTTACATCCGTCTTCTCTTCCTGATTGCCTGTCCAGCATCAGTCAGAATAACAAAAGCCTTACTCTGAGGGTTAATTATATGTGTCGACTTCACTGGGCTAGGGGATGGCCAGGAAACATTGTATCTGGGTGTGTCTGTGAGGGTGTCTCTGGAAGAGGTTAGCATTTGAATTGGTGGATTGAGTAAAGCAGCCCGTCTTTCTCCAATGTGGGTGGGTATGATCTAATCCGATGAGGACTCAGGGCTGGAATAGAACGAAAAGGTGCAGGAAGAGCAAATTCTCACTCCCTTTGAGCTGAAGCATTCATCTTTTGCCCTTGGAATTTAGTGCTCCTGGTTCTCAGGCTTTTGGACTTAGATCAGGACTTCCTCCATTAGTCCCAGATTCTCAGGTCTTCAGACTCAGACCGAATGATACCACTAGCTTTCCTGGAAACTGACTTCTTGGCATCTGTACCTGTATAAGTCAATTCTTATTATGCCCCCCCCCCCCACCTCCTGCCTCTCTCTCTCTGTACTTGTGTGTGTGTGTTTATATATATGTGTGTTATATACATATACATATATACGTCTATAACACAATATATAACTCCTATTGGTTCTGTTCATTTGGAGACTAATACACTTAACGAAGATTACTTAACCAGCTGCCACAATTGCATGAGATGCAATTGCTATAACAAACCCCATCTTAGTGATTCTGCTTCTTTGATAGAACCCTGACTGGTGTGGTAAGTTGCAAAAATAAATTAAATATGCTATCTTTAAAAGTTTGTAATAATGCAATGGAATTTGTGGCTTACGTTAGAGGTTACTTTATTGTTGAAGCCAGTTGTCTGATAAAGGCCTGGTATTCCTTCTGAAATTGAATGTGCGAATGAATACATAGGAACCCTGGTGTTCTGTCTTGGAGAATAATTATGTCAAATTTAGCATAATAATCAGAAATAATTTTGATGCTTTTTGTACACTGTGGTCAAACTTTTGTAGTTCATTTTATAAGAGAAAGTTGCTCAAACTTTTCTAGTTCATTTTATAAGAGAAAGTTAAAGGGGTGCCTGGGTGGTTCATTCAGTTAAGTGTCCGACTTCAGCTCAGGTCATGATCTCACAGTTTGTGAGTTCTGTGCTGACAGCTCAGAGCCTGGAGCCTGGTTCAGATTCTGTGTCTCCCTCTCTCTCTTTGCCCGTCCCCCACTCATGCTCTGTCTCTCAGAAAATGAATAAATGTTAAAAAAATAATAATAAGAGAAAGGTAAATATCAGTAAAAACTAATTGGCCCAATAGCTAGCATACCATTTTATTATTTGTTAATAGGAAATTAAAAATATTAACTATTTAAAAAAATGAAATAAGTGAAATTTACTCTAATTAAATGTTTCATGATATATAACAAAATATGTTTTAATTGGATGGTTAAAAATATACACTGAATCTAGGAAAATGTTATCTAAAGGTTAATTCCAAAGTGTCTTAAAAATCTGACGAACCTAGAAAATATTCTTGTTACATTTAAAAGAAGCAGCATCATTAAGCTTTACCATTTTGGCTGCTCAAAGTTGCTTTTCTTCCCAGCTAACGACAAGTTCTAAGGATGAGTATTGAGAATAGCAGAAAATATTTGCTTGTGTTTAAATACATGAAGAAAAGTTATTTGTAGCATTCAGGAATGCTAATTGATGATCTCTTTGCTTGCTTTCATGAAATTCTCCCTTAGTTGATTCATCCTTTGAAAATAGGTTCATTTAAAGGGGGATGGGGGAAGGACAAGAGATATGAACAAAGAGTCTACAGGAAAAGAATTGAAAATTGCTTCTAACCTTAAGAAAAAAAATATTTCACTTCATTCAAAATAAGGGAGATGCAAATAAAACTGCCCCGAGGGACATGAAAGTCCCAGAGAAGTGAGAGGCTGGGGGGGGGGGGGGGTGGGGGGGGGGGGGGGGGGGGGAGGGGTCAGTAGGTGGCGAAAATGGGTAATGAGATTCAGGGCTGGGATTCAAGGAAGAGAGAGGGACCCCGGCTTCGCGGTGGCAATGATGAATGAAAAGGACACATACTCCAAGCGTTAGTGATATGCGAGAGCAGCTAAAAACAAAACTCAAGGCCAGAAAAGAATAATGATAACCACTCTCCGAGATGTAAAACTGGCCAAAAATCAGATGCTGGACAACTCTGTCGCGGGTGTCTACGGAAACAAACTCTTTTTCATTGCTGGAGGGAATGTGCAATGGCACAACCCCAACGGAGGGGATTTGACAAGATCTAGCAATATTACATATACATTGACCTACTCTTTACTATCCTACTTCTAGAAGTCCATTTTTAAAGATTCACTGGCAAATTAAGAAATTATACACACACACACAAAGATTCTTTGTTGTGGCACCAAACTATACATGTAAATGGAAAGAAAACACATGTCAATGAATGAAGGACTAGTGGAATAACTCTGGTACACACTCACAATGGAATACCATGTAGTTATAAAAACGAAATTTTTGGGGCGCCTGGGTAGCTCAGTCGGTTGAGTGGCCGACTTCGGCTCAGGTCATGATCTCACGGTCTGTGAGTTCGAGCCCCGCGTCGGGCTCTGTGCTGACAGCTCAGAGCCTGGAGCCTGTTTCAGATTCTGTGTCTCCCTCTCTCTCTGACCCTCCCCCATTCATGCTCTGTCTCTCTCTGTCTCAAAAATAAATAAACGTTAAAAAAAAATTTAAAAAAAAACCGAAATTTTTATTTGCCCATAGGACAAATGATGCATTTCTTTCAATAAATGGCAGGAATAAAAAACAGGAAAGGGAAATTGTTATTAATGCAGTCAGATAAAGTGCATGGACTTTGTTTGGATCCTAATTCCGACAAACCAACCGGAGAAAAAGACATTTTTGAGACAATTAGAAAAATTTAAATGTAGCCTGGGTATGTGATGATACTGAAGAATCATTATTTTTGTTAGGTGTGGTAATCACGTTGTGACTATATTTATAGAAAGTTGTAGAAAGATGTTATCTCTTGAGCTGTGTACAGAAATACTTATAGGTAAGATGATATATAGGGTGTGGTAGTTGCTTCAAGATACTTCTCCCACATTACCACAGTGTGTGTGCATGTCCATGTGTCTGTGTGCAAGGAAACAGGTGAAACAAGGTTGGCAACATGCTGATTTATTTTTAAGTTTATTGATTTATTTTGAGAGAGAGAGAGAGAGAGAGAGAGAGAGGGCAAGCATGAGTGGGGGAGGGGCAGAGAGTGACTGAGAAAGAGAATCCCAAGCAGACTCTGTGCTGTCAGGGTGGAATCTGACTTGGGGCTCAATCCCACAAACTGTAGATCAATGACTTGAGGTAAAATCAAGAGTCGGATGCTTAACTGACTGAGCCCTCTAGGCTCCTAAGCATGCTGATTATTGTTGAAGCTTGGTGATGGGTGCCTGAGGGTTTATTCCACTGTGCTATTTTTGTATATGTTTATATAAGACATTAAATGTTTTTAAATGGAAACAAAAGAGATAGAGGCTTATTAAGTAAAAAGTATTATTTCCCCCTTCATTCTACTGTATATAGATCTCTCCCCACCCCCGTCTGAAAGCAGATCATTCCTGTGAAACCTTTCCTAAGCTGAAATGGCATGAATTGAAGAAGCAATTACCATTAATTTATATGGAAATTTTTTTGAGTGTTCCCAAACCCCCCAAAATAACCTCTCTCAGGCATTTCTGATACCTTAGGACACATTCTGCTAATGGATGCACAAAATCAATGGTGATACAGCACAGATGCTCACAGGCAGTTCAAAGCTATGGCGGCTTGATGTTGAGATGCTGAGTGTAGGTCCCACGGAAGGAGCTCGATGGGGCCACTCTCACTGCTTCGGGTGTGCACGGCCTCTAGGACAGCTTCTATAGAACAAACCCAGAATGCTATTTTTGCCTTTTGCCTTTTTTCATAAAACTGAAAGCCTTCTTCAAACTTCTTTTGGTTAGCCAACACAGGTATTAATGTGGGTCTTTTATAAAAGCAAAGTGGTGTAACTCAAGCTTTTGAAAAGTGGAGGATACCTGTATTTTAATACCTAACATCTCGACGGGAGCCAAAATACCCAGTTAAATTTGAAAACTACAGTTCTATCGAACAGACCCCTCGAACCATTGGCTCTCTCGGTTCTGAATTTAGAGTGCCAATGCCAGCTGGCCCATTATACGGCTGAGCATCACCTTTAGCAGAATGCGAACGAGACAGAGAAAGATGGAATGGGTTATAGGTTCCTAATGGATTCATTAAAAAGACATCCCTTTTATATCTTCAGGGGTTTTTGTACCTTGGGGCAACACAACCCTTATATTTGGGATGGGTGTGGGGTAGTGTGGGAGAACGCTGCTGTGAGTACAGCCCCCTTTCCCAGATGGATATGTTTTAGCAGAGCGTGAAAGCCAGCACAGGGTCTGGAAATCAGGTGTCTCAAAATGATCCATGCCTGTTCCAGTGCTTCCAGGAAGGTCTTGGTCCACCTGCAAAGGCTTACGCTCTCACATGAAGACTGCTAATCTACAGCTTGGTGTAGGTTCTCAGCACTGCCGGATGTCTTGTTTCTTTGGCCACGGCCAGGGCGATCTCTGGCCAGGTCTCAGCATAGAGTGGCAGTTTGTGACCTAAACAAAGGTGCCAGTGTGCAACAGTGGGCATTAAGTCCAGCCCCAGTCCCTCCAAGCCTGTAGCCTGGCAAGGAAGGTGTCTTCATGCAACTCATCAGCTGGGGAGTTTTCTGTAATTTACAGGGGCTCCATAAGTGCTGGTGGAGGCTTTAGCCCTGGGTGTCCTTACTTTACATTCTTCTTCCGGTCTCATCACCTGACTAGTATCAGCATCTGCTGGCAAGAACTGAGAATCATCTGCAGTTTGAGGCTTCTATAGCTTTGTGTTGATTGTGGGGTGGAGGTCTTCTTCATATAGTCTATCCAGCCATGGTAAGAAGGCAGCAACATTTGGAGTCTCAGGGAAACACAGAATGTAATGTATCTTCATCTGAATCTCTTTTCTCCTTTACACTCTGTCTTTTACGTTTATTTATTTATTTTTGAGAGAGAGAGAGAGAGAGAGAGAGAGAGAACGAGCAGGGGAGGGGCAGAGAGAAAGGGAGACACAGAATTCGAAGCAGTCTCCAGGCCTGAGCTGGCAGCACAGACCCCCATGCAGGGCTCGAGCCCATGAACCGCAGGATCATGACCTGAGCTAAAGTCAGACGCTTAACCCACTGAGCCACCCAGGCTCCCCTCTCTTTTAAACTCTTATGCCCTTGTTGTAAAGTTAGATGCTTTTAGCATCTTGAAAAGTATACATGGATCCATTTAACACTTTAGATTTACAATGCTTGTTACAGAAATATTTTTAGAATGAGATTTTTCTGATTATCAAAATAATATGTATTCTTCAAACACAAAACCGCCACAACACCTTGGACATTTTGTGAATAAAGACAAAAAACATCTACCACTCAGAATAAGTATTGTTAATGCTTTGGTGTTTTCTAACTACCTCCTTTTTCTGCATAGACCTCTACATAGCTATATTTGATAATAGGAATAACCTATATTGACAATTTTGTATCTTGTTTTTGTCATTAGGTCTTTGAGCTCATTTTTTTTTGTTTTTATTTTTTTTGTTTTAATTTTGTATGTTTATTTGTTTTTGAGAGAGAGACAGAGACAGAGACAGAGTGTGAGTGGGGGAGAGACAGAGAGAGAAGGAAGCACACAATCTGAAACAAACTCCAGGCTCTGAGCTGTCAGCACAGAGCCCAATGTGGGGCTCGAACTTGAGAACAACGAGATCATGACCTGAGCCAAAGTTGGACAACCTACTGACTGAGCCACCCAGGTGCCCCTCTTTTTTTTTTTTTTTTTTTTTTTTGGTTTTTAATAGTTGAAGAGTGTAATAGGAAAGACAACATAGCATACATGTATTTGTGCCTTTGTGTGTGTGTGAATTTGTGTATGCATAATTATAGATTTCAGCTTGTTTCCAAAAGAAAAAGAGCAATAGATGTTATCCTGCCTTCCCAGACTTTCCAATCTAGTAGAAGAAATAATACATGTACATAATTAACTTCAATACGGTGGCAGCGTATAATAAATCACGAATTCCTCAGAGATAACTTGGAGATGGGATGAATCTACATATGCGTACTCTGGGCATTTTCCTGTTCTAGTAGCTGACATTGAAGAACTGTAACAATAATCTTGAAGCTTACCCCAGTCTGTGAATGAACAATTTCTGTTCTCAAATGCAGAAATCATTGAAAGGTTTGGTAAGCTCATGACAAAGGGATGTTGGAATCAACCGAATTTGTGTCATTTTCATTGTTTGCCATCTCGGAAAGGTCACGCTGCCTATGCTTTGTTTTGTCAAAGGCAGTCAGAGTCCTGGGCAGCTATGGCACCTGTGTCTGGAATGTTTTGAAGGTGAGGAATAGAGGGGACATTCAGAGAGTGAGAATAGTTTTCGCTCCTCCCTTCTTGGTGTGCCATGGGAAAACACTAATTTAGAATAATTAAAGCTAAGTAATGGAGCAGCCATAATGGGACGTTAGCCATGCATGTGACACAACAGGAGATTGCCCCTGCTAATGAGGAGACAAGACCCAGTCACTGGCAATTCAGAGACCAACTGTGAATTCTTGTCTAAGAAGTTAGAATTTCGGATAAGAGAGGGCTGGGAAATCAGAAGAGAACCAATAAAGGGTGCATGTTTTGCATACATCTCTGCATCCAGAGGCAGAGAATATCCCAGGAAACATGTGTGTTTGTGTGTGTGTGACTTTCATGTCATTTTCCTCTTCTTTAGTGCCTAATCACCATTATTTATAAAATGTATAATCCAAAGACCAAAGGGTTGCTTTGAGAGCTGAGGCTCTGCAGACCTGACTGGTTCCCCTTCCAGAAAATGAAAGTGCTTTTTGCTATCTTTACGTGGGAAGCTTTCAGGATTTTGGTGAATTTGCTTGTACTCACTGCCCTTGGGGAAATCCCATTAAATCTTGGCTCATGGTGATTTTACCTGGGGAAGAAACCACTTCCCCCACCTTCCAGCAAGGATTTGCATGTCTTGTTTATTCTCCCTTAGTGCAGATACGCAGATATTTTACAGAAAGTGTGCAGATCCTTATTTGGCATCCCTTATTTAAGGGAGAGTCACAATTTTATTGGTATTCACCATTTCGCAAGGAAGGAAAATCATTGCATGATGAGGCTTGGGTGATCCAACACCAGGTAGAGATACTTTGGAGAATCCCCCAATAGGAGCACTCATCTCCCAAGGCTCTGTTCAACACACTTGGGTCTTCTGAAGGATGTAAACAAATGGGCAAAGTCCTGAATATTTTTCTCATGTGCTTGTGTGGAAAAATCAGACTAATAAGAAAGTCAGGTTTCATCTTGAGAAGAGCTTCAGTGAATTTACCCTGAGGGAGCCTTGGAAAATTATATTCTTGGTCACCTGGCCATGGATATTTTCCTTAGCAAGACAGGAAGTGGGAATCTAGGCTGTTGTTGAATAATCATGGCGAAAGCAATCATAAGTTTTCCTTTGAAGCAGAGACAAGGCAGTGAGCCCCCATCAGACAGAGTTGTGAATTGTCATTACAGGGTAAGTAATCTGTTTATACATAACTCAGGCCACCCATTTTCACCATCTACAATTCACAAAAAGATACTTGTCTAGGGAGTGCAATGTGCACAATAAAGCTTTCCTTTGTGCAGGGTTGAGATTCACTTAGAACAAAGGACTGACCCCTTCTGACCCATGTGTCACTCTGCTGTCAAAGTGAGCCCTCAAAATCTATCTGACTGTGTCAGTTTCCTGCTGAAAATCCCTTAGGCTTCAGGATGAAATCCAAGGGCTTCAGAATGAAATCTTCACCTAAGGGCTAAACTAGGATTTGAACCCCTGTAGTCTGACCACAGACCCCATACCCCTGTTTGGTTCTAGTGCCTTCCCACCTGACAGTACCATGCCCTCTCTGGCCTTGCTGTCTTTGTTTATGCTGTTCCTTTCATTCTTCATACCTTATTAACCCCCCCTTACGTTTAGAGGCCCATGTAGACATCGTCTCCTTCAGGAAGCCCTACGCATATATTCCCATAGCACCTATGGTTAATTATTTCTTAGAACTTGTCACACTTGCGTGTGTAATTTTTTTTTATAGCCTCCCTCCTCACTAGGCTAACAGCTTCCTTTAGATTGGAACTACATCTTTTATCTCCGTATCCCTACTTGAGTTTCTAGAACTTAGGAAATCCTAAGTGTAGCGTATAACAGTCAATACAGCTTTTCCTTTTAGGCAATGAATGCGTGATGTTTACCTTAACTTCTTCTTACCTAACAGTCTGGATGTAAGCATTCCGGGCTCGGCTAGCAGCACCAGGGTGAAGTGCCCCAGGCTCCTTCTATCTTTTTGTTCTAGCGTCCCAATGGTGCTGCTCTCGTTCATGTGGGCCTAGGTCAACTGTCACCACAATGTCCACCCATGTTCAAACCAGTGCAAAGAAAGAAAAGAGTAAGGAGATCACTTACTCTTTCCCTTTAAGGACCCAACTTGGCATTTGAGCTATTCACTTCGGCTTACATTCCATTGGGCAGAACTGAGTTACATGGCTATACCTTACTACAAGGGAGCCTGGGAAATGTATTCAGGAAGGCATGAGCCCACATAAAAACTATTAGTATTACTATATTGCTGTAGGAGAAAGGGAATGCATATTTGGGAATAACTATCGATTTCTGCCACAGTGAACAAGAATTTTAAAATCACTGTATCTTAGGTATATATTAATGCTGTGTTGAGTCAAATCAACATGTGGATTGTTGAATTTTTAGTTTACTGCACAGTAATTTATTTTATAGACTCTAAAGCCTTTAAATGATGCGTTTTCTGGTGGAATAATTTGTCAGTGTATGTATTATTAAGTGAATCAATTTGGTGGAGGAGAGGTTTGTCAGAGAAAGTTTCCTGGAGGATGAGTATCTTGTCTGATTCTTAAAACATGTGGAGGAGTTAGCCAGGTGGAGATGAGCCCGTGACTCCAAGTCCAGCATCTGTGGTGGTGACCAACGTCGCATGGGCCACTGCCAACTTCATGCCATTGCCATATGGCAGCACCCAACCTCATGCTTGCACCTGAGACCTCTTGCCTTCTGTTTTGGAGCTTCCCTGTTAATGTCGAGACATGGAAAGTTGTGGACCCCCACTTGGTGCCCACATATACACAACTGAAAGTGCAGGGCAGATAATACCCCGTGAAATGGGCCTTCAACCTGAGATGAGAAGCGATGGATAGTTTTTTACCCCTTTCTCTCCCATACGAATGGTCCTGAGGCACATTTTATTTTATTTATTTATTTTTATTTTTATTTTTTTTTTATTTTTTTTTTCAACGTTTATTTATTTTGGGGACAGAGAGAGACAGAGCATGAACGGGGGAGGGGCAGAGAGAGAGGGAGACACAGAATCAGAAACAGGCTCCAGGCTCCGAGCCATCAGCCCAGAGCCTGACGCGGGGCTCGAACTCACGGACCGCGAGATCGTGACCTGGCTGAAGTCGGACGCTTAACCGACTGCGCCACCCAGGCGCCCCTTATTTTATTTATTTTTAAAATATTTATTTATTTTTGAGAGACAGAGAGTGCAAGTGGGGGAGGGGCAAAGAGAGGGAGACAGAGGATTCAAAGCAGGCTCTGCGAGCAGCGCCCAATGTGGGGCTCAGAGTCACGTGAGATCATGAGCTGAACCGAAGTCAGATACTCAACCGACTGACCCCCCCAGGTGCCCTCTGACGCACATTTTAAATGGCTTCTGAGAAGGGTGGCCTGAGGCCAAGCAGTCAGGTGCACTCCACGTGGCGCACCCTCAACATGGCACTCCCGCCTTCCTTGCTTCACCCCCACCACCTCTGTTCCGCGGAGTTGCCATCCTTAATAAAGGAGGAATACGCATGCCTTTGCTTCTCAGACTCTGCTTTCTGGAGACTACCTTGTTTCCCTAAGTCCCGTTTCCCATTCCATCAGCAACAGAAATCCATTCTCCTCTCTGTTATATCTGAAAAGGGTGAGGTACGTGATAGCCGTCCACACAAGTACTTTCTTTCCTCCTTTCCCCGGAAGAGATTTAGACTTCTGCAAAGACGCGGAGGCACGGGACATTTTCAGAAAGCCATTCAACCACACATTTCAATTTAGATCTCATTGATCCCATGTTAGCATGTAGAGAGAAAGTTATTGAAGTCTGTGGTTGAGTGCCTCCTGTCCTCGCCTCTGTCACAGAGGAGCTTGTCATGGGCACGGGGGAGCCAGACAGGGAGGCAGAGCTGCAGGCATCAGGCATTCCTGAAGCCTTTCAGGAGGTAGAGACATGTCTCAAGTCGAGTTCATGTTAGATGAACAGTCCCCCTTCCCCACCTCATACCCACAACAAAGCCTCCCTCAGAGATTCAGCAGAAAAACAGCACAAGGCACACTCTTGACTGTAGAGTTGCTACTTTAAATGATACTCCGAGGAATCTTATCTGTTACCTATTAACCAATCTTGCTTTTGCGTTTCGTTGTTTTTTTTTTCTTTTTAATTATAAGAACATGACATGAAAGAAATTTAAGAAAAAGATAAAACATTAGCCACAGTCTCCCCTCACATAATATAGTGCCAGGGACTTGCTGGGAGCAGCTGGGGTAGGTGACCTTCACGGTGCTGCCTGTGTCTCAGAGTGTGGATCTTGGCTGTGATTGTACTTCTCTCCCCTCTCCTGCTGCGGCTGGTGACAGCCCATTACCTTCCCAAGCCCCATGGCCAGCCCCAAGCTAAGTCCCCATTCTCCCCTGTGTTTAAGTGGAGTGGATCCTGGAATGGTCTGAACTGGAGGGTGCCATCCGGGTGGTTCTCTCATTAGCCCGGAAAAGGCAACCCTCTGGGTGTGGGACCAACCTCCTGCCATTAGGGGGAACATGAATGTTTTTGAGACAATAGCAAACCACAAGAGCTTAGGCTTTCCTTTTCTTAAATAACTGTAGAAAGTCAAGTGTAAAGAAGAAAATCGTCTGCAATATACCATGTTGTGATAATCGTTCTTACTACTTGAATTCTGTTTGCTCTGTATATATGTAAAAAATGTTCTCTGCTTACTGAGTGATTGCTTGAGCACCCCCACTGCCTCCTTAGCATGGAGCCCGGTATCTTTCTCTTGAATTATGTTCTAGAGGATGCCCGCCTCCCCACCACCTCTTTTTGCTGAAAAGCTTCAAGAGTTTCCTTCGGCGGAGTGGTTTAGTCCTGCCTGGAGATGCCAGGTGTCAGTAGCACCAAAAGCAGTGATCATTCCTCTGCCACTCAATGTATCACAGTCTTGCTCTCAAAGACAAAGACCAGCCGATTCTGTGTTATTGGACAGATGACTCAGGTGCTCTTGAAAGCATTACAGAGGTGATTCACGTGTTAGCTTCAAGTTCATAGTCATGGATTCTCAAAGCATGAAACAGCTGGGGAATCTATAGTCCCCACCCAAACCCTCAAGGCCTTTGTGTTGAGTCTGGGCCAGATCTAAGCTAGCCCCTTTCCTCAGGGTCATTTTAGATCATGACCTTGTTGGCTTTTGCTAATACTGGGTGTTGCTTGGAATCACACCATGATTCTCCCAACAAATGTCCCTGACTTGAATTTCAGTGAGCAAGGGTGGGGCATCACCATACCTTTTCACGCAGAGGAGTTTGGGTGCTTTATGCTTATAGATCTAAGTATCCCCCAAATCCTCCAGTCTTACCAGGAGGAGGGAGCTTTCACTAAGCTCCACAAAAGATAGAGAGCAGTTATACCCTTTCTTCAGGACCATGGATGGCCACCACCCTACATTTCTATTATTAAAAGGACCTCTCAAGGGGCGCCTGGGTGGCTCAGTTGGTTAAGCGTCCGACTTCAGCTCAGGTCATGATCTTGCGGTTCGTGGGTTCATGCCCCACATTGGGCTCTGAGCTGATAGCTCGGAGCCTGGAGCCTGCTTCGGATCCTGTATCTCTCCCTCTCTCTGCCCCTCCCCTGCTCACATTCTGTCTCTCAAAAATAAATAAACATTAAAAAAATTTTTTAAAAAAAGGACCTCTCAGGCAGTGACACACTGGTAAATAAGTACCAGATCGTTGAAAAAATATAAACCACTGATTCTTTCTCTGCCAATTGGTGTGATGTAAATAGTCTTACTATGGCCAATTTCATCCTACCAAGGTGATGCCAGTGGACTTGGAGACGGGAATCAATGCACACAGTTGGCCTACACTGCTCGTGGGAGTCTGGCCAGATCCAGGACACCATGGCCTCAAGTGACCGGCATAACAGACATCTGCTCTGAGGGCACCTCTCGTCTTTGCTACCACAGAACCGCTGGAAGCGTCTTTTAAGTAAGTAAATAAGTAAAGTACACTCCGTTATATACTTACAAACTGGGAATATACCAAACAGTATATTCTCTAAACATTATCAAAATAAAGCTTCTGCTACCCAGTTTTTCTGTACTTATCAAACACCTTGGAGAACCAGGTCTATTTTTTGTGTGTTTAATTATTAGGTTAAAACAAACTATGCCCATCACCTAAAGCACCTCCTTGTAACCAACTCCGTTCCCTCTGTCCTTTCTTCCTCCCTTTGTCCTTCTCTCCCTCCTTCTGCCTTCCTTTGTAACTGCTGGGAAAAAGGAGACATTGAGAAGCCACGTCCACTGTGCAGGCAGGCTGGACTCCATTCCTAGATCCCCAAGACTCGGGTTTTATATGTTGTTTAAAGTTGTGTGACATTTCTTTTTTTTTCTTTTTTAACTGTATTTCTTTTGAGAGAGAGAGAGTGCAAGTGAAGGAGGGGCAGAGAGAGAGGGAGAGGGAGAGAATCCCAGGTAGGCTCCGTGTGTCAGTGTAGGGCCTGATGTGGGGCTCCATCCCATGGCTGTGAGATCATGACCTGAGCCAAAATCAAGAGTCAGATATTTAATCGACTGAGCTACCCAGATGCCCCTGAAGCTGTGTGATATTTCAGAGAGGAACCTCTTGTTAAGCATTTAAGCCAGAGGTTGTAATCAGTATCTGGTGACATCAGTTTCCTTTAGGGATCTCAATTTATAAATTATGATATACATTTGCTTTAATATCAAAATTGCCTCAAAAGAGTATCACGGAGACTCCTGGGGGGCTCAGTCGGTTAAGCATCCGACTTTGGCCAGGTCATGATCTCGTGGTTCATGCGTTTGAGCTCCATATCGGGCTCTGTGCTGACAGCTCAAAGCCTGGAGCCTGCTTCAGATTCTGTGTGTCCCTCTCTCTGCCCCTCCCCTGCTCCCTCTCTGTGTCTCTCTCTCAAAAAAAAAAAAAACCAAAAAAACAAAAAAAGAAAAAACAACAAAAAAAACCACCAACACTCAAAAAAAAAAAAAAAGTATCTCAGGATTAAAAAAACAAACAAACAAAAACCAAAGAAATACCAAGTTATACTATAATCATCCCCTGCCCTCTTTTCAGTGGCTGTTTTGAAAGATGACAGTGCTAAGCTAGTCTGCCCCCAGGCCCCACCTCCTGGCACAGAGAGGGCCCCCTTCTGGGGCAGCTTCTTCCCACCACATTTCCCTTGTCTTCTGGGGATTTTGCCCGTGGCCTTCAACACATGTGGTGGTGAGATAAAATTTAGTCAAAATAGGGGAAGCTTATAAGATCCCTGTTTTTATTCAACGTATTTTTATCCCGAGCTTACAATGGTGCCAGGCAGTGTACTAAGTGCTGACATCTATCAGTGAACAAAATAGACAAAATTCCTATCCTCATGGAGCTTACGATGTAGAGAGGAGGGGCGGACAATGAATGAATGAATGAATGAGTGCCGTCCAAACAAGAACCGATACCCTGCTGAGGCAGTGTTCACTTTTTGCTAGAAGAAGTAGAAGAATCTTGGAGTCTTACAGAAAGACTCCAAGACTTGGTTATCCCACCGTACACTCCTGAAGCGCAGTGTTTGGGTTCCGGGAGGTGGGGGAACAGTGATCCGGAGCAGCTTTGATGCCACACCTTCCATGGCCCCTCAAGACTCAAACTCGGAGCTTTGGGAACATTGCCAGGCACCCTGGTCTAACGGCCCTTTGAAACAGCGGCTGGTGTCCTTTCCTCTCCTCCACCAAGCCTCATATCTTGCACTAAGGTAGCATACACAGGTGACCATGGAACAAAGAGGGGAGGGAGCCCCAGATAAAACCAGAAGCCCCAGGTTCAAGTCCTGGCCTTGCAAGGTACCACATGTAACATTTCAAGTAGCTTCCTTACCTTCCCTGAATCTATAGCCTCACCTGGAAAACAGCTACTAAATCCAACTTCAAGATCGTTGAGAAGCTTCCAATAGCTGATACAAGGGAAAGCATGTTGTAAACCTAACACGTCATTTAAATGCAATCTTTTACATATTATTTTGATCATGAGCTAAAACATATAGTGACCGATGTGAGTCAGTCTGGAAATTTGTCATTTCTTTCTCTCTCTTGCTATGTAAATGGCATTTCCAGTACAATAGTAGACACTGAAGCTATTTTCAAGTGGGAATTAAAAAAAAAATGTTTATTTTTGAGAGAGCACAAGTGGGGGAGGTGCAGAGGGGGGGGGAGAGAGGTTCCCAAGTGGGCTCCATACTGACAGCAGCGAGCCCCATGTGGGGCTCAAACTCACGAGCTGCAAGATTATGACCTGAGTTGAAGTCAGACACTCAATTGACTGAGCCACCCAAGTGCCCCTCAAGTGGGGATTTAAATCCAATATTAAGGAAGCATCTAAAGTAGCTGGCAGTGGTAGTGTGAGACTTCTGTGTGAGTGTGAACCTTGTCTGTTGTAGCAGAGGGTTCTTGGGATTTGACCTAATAGAAAGGTCACAGTGGGTACTTCCTTGGGCCTGGTGGCTGGAAGGAAATAAGGGGCTCCCAGGATGCTGTGGGGCTCAGGTGGAGGTGGAGTGGGTGGGTGACAGAATGTTCAGGTGCAGGAATGTTGGAGGAAAGACTGCCTTAGTCAATGTGGATCGTGGCCTTGTACAAGTCGGAACCTCCCTGCCGTCTCGCATCAAATTCTGTTGTATGGAATTCAGGGGGAACACCATTTCTTCTGGTTGTGAATTGTACATTCAAGATGCCCCTGGTTGTAACCAAATAACAAACTTAATTTGTTTGTCTGATGCCACAACGTTACCCTCATTTTATAGGCAACCTTCTTGGGTCACGCTCGGGATGTTTATTGATGCTCTAAAAACATCCAATTTATGTCAAGGCATTTGCATGAATGAAATGGGCAGTTTTAAAATTCGGTAATTAAGAAATCTTTACAGCTGGGGAGGCGGAGTGCAGAGGAGAGAGACAGCAATTAACAAAGCTTGGACCTAAAACATTGTTGGGAAACACCTATATTGTTTCCTACTATACCTTGAAAGTGTTATTGACACATTTGTGCTTAAAAATATATGTCGGGGGTAGCTGGCTGGCTCAGTCAGTGGAGCATCTGACTCATGATCCCAGGGTCATGAGTTCAAACTCCACTTTGGACATGAAGCTACTTAAAAATAAATAAATAAACAAATAAATAAATAAGCAAGCAAGCTAAATTCTTAGCTATTAAACTTCACTAAAGTTTGAGTCACTTTTTTTTCTCCTTGATGATTGTTTCACTACTGTCTGAGGGAGCTTTAAGTAGTTAATGAAATTCCTATCTTCTTAAATAGTTTTGGAAATAGATTATGGGTTGTAGTTATTTAAAAATGAGAAAACTGAAGCTCAGGAAGAGAATACTGTTTTCTTTCGAAACAAAATGACAAGCCAGACTTATTACAAGGAGTCTGCTTTTCTTTTCTTTTCTTTTCTTTTTTTAATGTTTATTTATTTTTGAGAGAGTGAGAGAAAGAACATGGGCCGGGGAGGGGCAGAGAGAGAGGGAGACACAGAATCCCAAGCAGGCTCCAGGCTCTGAGCTGTCAGCACAGAACCCAACACGGGGCTTGAACTCGTGGACTGCAAGGTCATGACCTGAGCCAAAGTCCGACGCTTAACCAACTGAGCCACCCAGGAGCCCCAGGAGTCTGCTTTTCTGATTAAACAGGTACGTTATGGTTTTCTAGAAAACATACACAGTTACTAGGCTATACTGTTTTCTGTCTTCTCTGGGAAGCCTGCTCCTTATCAGTCTGTCTTGAGACACTCTGGAGGGTCTGTCCGTTCTCCTTCTTATCGTCCTCCACCTCCTCTTTTCTCTCCCCCCTCCACACACCCATCAACGTCACCCCTGCTTCAATCTCTATTCTTTTCATCAAAAGAGGGAACTGTTTGATTAGATCACCAAAAGATAACCTTTCTATCAACACCAAAGGACTGATTTAATCTATTTCTCGGGCCAAAAGATGACTCACGAGGAAGTTTGTGAAAAGGAGCAGAGAAAAATGGAAGGCACTGCATTTTACGGTTCTAAGAATTGTTTACTTAGTAGCAGACTCCATGTAATCAAAACTATCAAAAAGCTCCCTGACGATTTCTGGGGAGAAGCAGCTGGGGGGGAGAAAACACACACAAAAAACAGCTCAGATGTGGCCTGTTGGTTGGCACGTAAATTTCCTTGGTGTTTCCTGGAAAGGGGTGCCACGCTGAGGGCAGAACAAGGAGATCCATCGTACCTCACATCCCCGGAGCTATTAAATTCTTGGACAACAATTTCATCGTTTCTCTTAATGCTAGCATAGCAGCCTCAACCTGAGTGTGCAGGGCATAGTGACCCAGACCCTGACAAGGAGCAAAGTATTTTCTGTGATGTACCATTTGTTTCGAAATGGGAAATCTCATTCCACAGAAGAAATTCCAAATTGGCTCCTCATTTTACATGCCGATAGCTTCAGGCAGCTATAACTAACTTTAAGTAGTGATTACAGCCACGTACAGAGCTTTCTGCATTTTTATTAAGTTTGTTAAATTCAGGCCTTGGAGTATATTATCGATGATGTTATTCTGAACTGGATTCAGTTAGGAAATGACTCAGCGTGCACTGTCACACACACCTCGTCCGTGATCTGGCACTGCTTGTGTTCTGACAGTGTCCTGTGAATCACCCAATAGCAATTGGGTTCAATGACAGTGACAGTTGAGCTCACTTAGCCAGCTCATTTGCACACCTTGTCCCTCCCCGGTGGTTTTAAATTGCTTAGTTAGTGAATCTGTCTTACTTTTAAGCAGTGGCCAAGCGGGTTGCTCACCTGCCACTTTTGTTTTGCCCATCAGGGGCTCGTCTTTCTGCCTGGTCAAGTCTGATTAGTTCTTGCACAACGTGCCTCCAGGAGCTGCTGCCCAGGGGCAACCTGTGTGTTCCCTGCAGCACATCTCATGCCGGCACTGGCCATTTAAGCACTAAGGGGAGGAGGCAAGAGTGCAGTGAACTTGGGTGTCACCGGGAGCACCCAAGGGACAGGAAGGGGCCAGTTGCATCCCTCCTGTGGGGTTATAATCTCACGTAAAACACAAGCTAATTAGAGGTGAAAGGACTTGATCAGACTGAGGAGAGTCTGAGTTCAGGGTATGAGACAGGGCAAAACATCAGTCTCTTTGTAGGGAGCTGTGTTGGTTACGTTGGGGATGGTGGGATGGAGATGAAATCTGACCCCCTCCCTCCCCCAGAAGTAGGTTTGCCTTTCCAAAGGTGTTGTTTAGAGGCAGAGATGTTTTGTCTCTGCAAATCTATCAGATCCTTATTATTTTACTGTGGTCCCTTTCACAGGAATGGTTTTGGTACACTTTATAAATAGCTGTTTGTTTTTTTTTTTTTTTTATCAACAGCTTTATTGACCTATAATTTACATTCCGTAAAGTTTACCTGTTTAAGTGTTCTCCAGTATATGGACAGAGTGTGTAACCATCATCATAATCTAATTTTAGAAAATTTCATCATTCCCCGAAAGGAGACTTGTACCTACTAGCAGCCACTCTCCATCCCCCTCCCCACCCACCCTCTCTCCCTTCCCCTTCCCCGCCTCCTCCTTCCCTGCCCTAGGCAACCACTGCAACCACTAATCTACTTAATGCCTCTAGAGATTTGACTATTCTAGTCATTCTTTGTAAATGGAAACATACAATATGTGGTCTTTTACAACTAAGTTCTTTCATTTAGCATAATTTTTTGTAATTCCCCTATGTTATAGCCAATTATGATATAGTTATCTATGTATGCTATTCCTTTTTATGGCTGATGAATATTCCATTATAGAGACCTATGATTTTTTGTTTATTCATTTATCAAGTGATAGACCTTTAAGTTGTTTCTACTTTTTTGACTATTATAAATCACGTTGATATAAACATTTGCGTGCAAGTTTTTTGTGTGGACATATGGTTTTGTTTCTCTGAGGCATATACCTAGGAGTAGGATTACTAGGTAATATGGTGACTCTATGTTTAACATTTTGAGGAATGGCCAAACTGTTCTGCAAAGTGACTGTGCCATTTTATATTTCCACCAGGAATGTGTGAGTGTTCCAATTTCTTAGCATCCTCAGCAACTTGTCTTTTTGAGTACAGCCATCCTAGTGAGTGTAAAGTAGTATCTTATTAATAATGTTGAAAGCACTTTATATGCTTATTTAGCCATTTGTAGGTTTTCTTTGGAGAAATGCCTATTCAAATTACTTGCATATTAAAAATTGGATTTTCTTCTTCCTGTTGAATTGTGCAAGTTCTTTGTATATTTTGGATACAAAATATCAGACAGGTGATTTCAAATATTTTCTCCCAGCTCATGGGTTGTCTCTCCTCGATGGTGTCCTTTGAAGCACAAACATTTTAAATTTTGAGAAAGTCCAACTTATTAATCTTGTCTTTCATTGCCTGTGTTTTTGGTATTGCATCGAAAATATCACTACCTAATACAAAATCACAAAGGTTTATTCCTATGCTTTCTTCCAAAAGTGTTATAGTTTTAGCTTTTACATTTGAATCTATGACCTACTTTGAGTTAAATTTCTGTATATGGTGTGAAGTAGGGATCCCAAATCATTTATTGCATGTGGATAGCCAGTTGTCCCAGCATCTGTTGAAACACCATTCTTCGCTCCATTGTCTTGGCTTCTTTGTCAAAACTCAATTGACCATAAATTTTAGGGTTCATTTCTGGGCCCATAATTCCATTCCATTGATCCATATGTCTATCCTAAACACTCTCTTCAGACAAATCTTTTTATTAACTACTATATACGTATACAAAAGAGCCCAAATTTAGGCATATAATTTTTGAAAAATTTTGCAAGGGAATGCAGCCGTGTAGCCAGCACTCAGACTTAGAAATATAACATTACTGTGGCGCCTGGGTGGCTCAGTTGGTTAAATGTCCAACTTTGGCTCAGGTCATGATCTCACAGTTCGTGGGTTCGAGCCCCACATCAGGCTCTTTGCTGGCAGCCCAGAGACTGGAGCCTGCATCAGATTCCATGTCTCCTTCTCTCTCTGCCCCTCCCCACCCCCCTAAATAGATAAACACTAAAAAGTAAATTAAAAAAGCAAATATAACATTACTGCTAACCCACTAACCCCCTTGAACTCCTCCTAGTCACTGCCCCCAAAGGTATCTACCCTCCTGACTTTATCACTATAGATTAGTGTTGTCTGTTTTTGTACTATATATAAATGGAACCATATAGCATGTACTATTTCCTGTTTGTTTTTTTCTTCAACATTATGTTTGTGAACTCTATCCATGTTGCTTCATGTAGCAATAGTTTATTAGTAACTACTGTGATTTTTTAATACTGTATTAAAAAATATGCCATTTAAGGATCTTCGTAATTCAACAAAGCAATATTTTCCAAATGACAAATGCATGGGAAAGATCCACTTAAAGTGCAATATACATGAATGGATTTTTATGTAACAGAGTTTGAAGAATTCAGTGCTATGATTTCAGTTTCTACACTGCAACTAACTTTCAAAAATGACCACTTGTAGAGTTTTGGTGTAGTATCAAAGAAGAATAGCCACAAAGCTGTTAAATTTCTCCTTCCTTTTCCTGCTAAATATCTATATGAGGACAGGTTTTCTTCATGCATTTTAACATAAAAACATACCACAAGAGATTAAATGCAGAGGCAGATATGAGAATGTAGCTATTTTACATTAAGCTGGGCATTAAACAGATTTACAGAAATGTAAAATAATGACACTCTTTTCACTATTTTTTTCTTTGGAAAATGTAGTTGTCATAACATACCGTCATAGATTAATATGTAATAAGTTTTAGCTTTGCTATTTTAAATGAATTAATAAATAGTTAAATAATTTTTTAGTTTTATTTCTAATAGGACAAATATTGATAGTTACAACTCAGATAAACAAAAGCTCTTTGGGGTCACTGATAAATTCTAAAAGCATAGAAGGGTGCTGAGACCAAAAAGCTTTGAGATCCCCTGGTCTAGTGGGTAGCTAGGCATTTAACACATAAGCTTTGAAATAAGTAGATCATTGGAAATCACGGCTAGTGATATAAAGAAGAACAAGGCGCTAAGAGAAATGGACCAGGGAGACCTCTTAGAAGGGGGAAGGCATCTAACCATCTCTAAAGAAGTGGTTTTCAGCAGAGAGCTGAAGAACAAGAGTGAAGAACATTGTGGGCAGAGGGAACAGTATATGCAAAGCCCCTGAAGTAGGGATGAGTTGGGCTTGGGTGGAGTATGGTGATGAGAAGGAGAGTGGCATGACATGAATCAGGAGCCAAATCCTACAGGCCCTTGTCGGTCATGTTAAGATTTTGGCATTTGGTCCTAAGTACATAAAAACGACTATAATATGAATTACTATAATATGATCAGATTCAAATTTAAAAAAGAAAACTGATTGCTGTGTTGGAAAAGAACTAGGGGAGCATGGGTGGCTCAGTCGGTTGAGCCTCTGATTCTTGATTTTGGCTCCGATCATGATTTCACAGTTTGTGGAATCGAGCCCTGCATCAGGCTCCGCACTGACAGCACAGGGCCTGCATGGGATTCTCTCTCTCCCTCTGCCCCTCCCCTACTCACGCACATCTGTGCATACTCTCTCTCTCTTTCACTCACTCTCTAATAAATAAAAAGAAAGAAAGAAAAAGGACTAGAAGGGGACAGGAGAGAGCTTGGATAGCTATTTTTTTAATGTTTATTTTTATTTATTTTTGAAAGAGAGAGAGAACCCAAATGAGCAGAGTAGGGGCAGCGGGAGAGAGAGAATGCCAAGCAGGCTCAATGCTCGGTGCAGAGTTAGATGTGAGCCTCAATCCCACAAGTGCCAGATCATAACCTGAACCAAGATCAAGAGGCCCACACTTATCCGACTGAGCCACCCAGGCACCCCACAGATGGCTATTTTACTAGTCCAAGGGACAGCAAGTGGTGTCTGCACGAGGAAGGGGGTGGTACGGATGGAGTTATTTTGAAGTTAACATTTCCTTTTTTTAAGTTCATTTATTTATTTTGAGAGAGAAAACACAAGTGGGGGTGGGCAGGCAGAGAGAGGGGAGAGAGAGAATCCCAAACAGGCTCTACATTCTCAGCATGGAGTGCCGTGCAGGGCTCGAACTCCCAAACCATGAGATCATGAGAACCATGAGATCATGACCTGGGCCAAAATCAAGAGTTGGACGCTCAACCAGCTGAGCCACCCAGGTGCCCCTGAAGTTAGCATTTATAGTTCTTGCTGCCCCTCTTGGAAAGAGGGGGAAGAGAGAGAAAGACTCCTAGGTTAGAGCACTTCTACCCACCATGCTTAGAGACACCAGTTCCAAGTATCCGTTAAAGATTAAATATCCTTTTATATCAATTTTATAATTATTTACTGTGTTTTTAGTTGTGTGACTGAATCGCCCACATTTACTTGATAATTAGAGTTGATAATGAGATTGAAAAAAGTCACTCTTATAGCACCACCTTGTGGACAGTAGTGAGAAGTTTTCTCATTGGGTTCAGTAGCCGAGAAAAGACACAACGTTCTGAGAGGCTTACCAGTTATCAGCCGCACCAAGTCCTTCTTGGAAGGAGATGGGATATAAGTACACGCCACAGAATTGCCACAGAATTGAAGTTAAACTGGCTATCAGGAAACTAACTGTCTGGATTTATTCAAACGTGATCCCCTCTGCTTGACTTCAACGTCAAGAGTCATTGACTGAAATACCTTTCATTTAGTTATCACCTGATGGCCACCTCTTTTACCTTATCTGCTCCTTCCCTGCCTCTTTCCTAGGCTCATCTTACCTTACTTGACCACTGACCCTGGAATTTGCTCAGTGTTAGGCCCAGCCATCTTCTTGGTTCATATTCTCCTTTAGGCACGTTTATTCCAAAACCTCATGCTACTTCCCATCAGTGACTCCCAGATGTGTTTCTCTTGTTCAACCTGCTGCTCCTAAGTTCCAGGTCCTTATTTCTAATCCACTGCCCTACCTCTCCAGGTGAATGTTCTATCCAAGACTGAACTTGGGATTTCTTCATCTCCAAATCTGCCATTCTTTTAGTGTTTCCCTGTTCTGTGGCGGCACAGTCTTCCACCAGTTTTCAAATCAGAAACTTGGAAGTCATTCTTGAGTCCTCCCTGTCCCTCCTCTGCCTACCCTTACAATTAATCTCTTAGTCTTGTCCATTTACTGGTAGTTATCTCCTGAGTGGCCCACTTTGGTCTACTTTTTTTTTAAAAAAAATTTGTTTTTAATGTTTTATTTATTTTTGAGACAGAGAGAGACAGAGCGTGAGCAGGGGAGGGGCAGAGAGAGAGAGCGAGACAGGGAATCCGAAGCAGGCTCCAGGCTCAGAGCCCGACGCAGGGCTCAAACTCACAAAGCGCGAGATCATGACCTGAGCCGAAGTCGGACGCTTAACTGACTGAGCCACCCAGGTGCCCCCTCTTTGGTCTACTTTTATCGCCACTGCTCTTCCTGGTCATCTCTTGCTGATACCACAGCTATAGCTTCCTAACTGGTCTCTGCATCCACTCCGGGCTCTCTCCAGCCCATTCTCCACACTGTGGCATTTTTTTCAAAATGCAAATATTACCAGGCCATTTAAAACCTGCCAAGGTTGCCCCTGCCTCATAGTCTGCGATGCCCTGTGGTGGGTCCTTCCCACCCCCACACAAGCTTCTTCACACTCACTCAACACCTTGCTCCTTACACCGCAGCCCCATTAGCTTCTCTGTTCCTCGAGTGCCTTCACCACAGGGATCTGCCCCTGCTCATCCCTCTACACCTCTCCTAGTTATTTCTCCTTAGCTTCCTACCTCAGCTTAACCATCTGTTCTCAGAGAAGCCTTTTCCTGAACTTCCAGGAACTTCTTTATTCTAAGATATTACACATCAGAAATCTCTTCCCACTGAACAGTCACCTCACTTTTCAAGATGACATTCATTAAAGGGGGGTTCTGATTAATGCCATCTCCTCAGAAGAGCCTAAGTGCCATGAGAGAAGAGGGCCCAAGGCTGATTGTGCCCACCATATTTCTCTAGCACCCAGCAGAGTGCCCGGCACATAGGAGATGAAGTTCCCTGGGTGTCTCTGAGGCCCCGAAAAGGCAATTACAACAGTCAACGGTATATATCTGTAGTTTGTGTTACTTACTTGTAAATAAAATCAGGTCCGGGTGTGACTGAAGGCTGCATCTGGCGAGCGTAATGCCAAACCCAGCCAGTGTGAGTGAAGGGAATCTCAGGCTGCCTGCCCTCTGGCCATTTCCCACCTGGCCCCGTGCTACTGGTGAACATGTACTTGAAAAAAATCGTACATACATCTTCTCTAAGAACAAACGCTAATTTTGAGGGTCATACCAGGCCAACACAATATTGAGGCGAAGAAAAGTATTTGTCGTCTTCCAGGGTCATGGTTCTACTATAGATACAGTCAGTTTAGGTAACTATTATTCTCTCTGTCTTCAAGCAAATAGCCTTTTCCTGTATGTCTAAGAAGCTGACAGGACAATTAAAGTCATTTATCTCAAGACACAGAAAGTTCAAAGGTGAACTGAAAGTTCAAAGGTGAACATTTGTAGCTACTTCTAAATAACATTTTCTCCACCTTAAAAAAAAAAAATTAGTGGGTGCCCTGTTTATAGGACAAAATAAAAACTCATTTTCCAACATTGACATGCAAAGTGATTAATACCTTTACATATCAAAATTATTATACCTTTATATACAAAACACAGGTTCTTAATCTTTCCTCTCTTATTTTACTTATTTATAGATTTGTTCCAGGAATAATTTAAGACAGATTACAACACATAAAATACAGCAAAATAACACAAATTTATAAATAAATTAAAAATGCAAAGGCAAAAGAGGATAGGGACCAAAAATAGACTCAGAAATGAGGCCAATTAAAAAATGCCTTGTGTAAGGACTGATACACTTCCAGGCAGTGCTGCTGTTGTCTATACAACAGTCCTCCTGCCCTTCTTCCTTCTACAGAGCCCTGACTCTGTTGTGGTAACAAGGGTCCTGTTCTCAGTCCTAGAAGATGAATTATGATTGACCTAAGAGAGTCATGGATCCCTTGCTGGACCGTTAGAAAAGAATGTCCTTATTGTCTGAGACGCCTTTAGTGAAATCTCTTACTTGTGGCTAGGAGCTTTCTCACGGAGGCACGTGCTATTGTGTTTCATTTGTCTCTAAGCTTTCTAGGAGTCCACTCTAAGAGGGACATTTGGTTAGAAATAACTCAGTATCCATAAAACAAACAAAAAGAAACCCAGGCCTGTACCTAAGGAAAGGCACAACATTGCTAAGACTAAGACAAAATAAAATAAGGGTCTAATAGGATCCACATATTCACCCAGTGTGTTTAAAATCCCACATGAAAACAACAATGTAATAAAGATACTGTAATCAGCAGTCCAAGCCAAATTGGCTTTCTCTTTTGACATAATTTATTATTCACCTTGAAGTTTCATTTTCTCCATGCTCCTTGAGTTAAAATATTATTCTTTGAGCCAAATGAAAGTGCATTTCACAAATTAATTTGGACAATGGGTGCAGAAAAGTTGTTCTTAGCAATCTAACCTTTGGCTTGTGAATACAGAGCCCTAAGTCTATGAGTTGGCAGGCAAGTGGGGTGGGTAGGAAAAAGGTCTAGATGTTTCCCATGTATTTTTTTTTTTCTTTAGAAAGAATACGTTGTATCTTACTCTGTGTAATTCTTCAGAAAACGTGCAGGCATTCAACAGGACAGGGAAAGATCATATCCTAAAAAGGATTGTTTTCCCCTTTTAACAATGACATAAGAAAAGATTCTATTTATATATATAATTACATTTTATCTAGGAATAAGTCTTCTTTCTAAGTTTATCTATTTGTCTGTCTATATATTTATGTTTAGCTTTTAAGGAAAAGAAGCATAGCACTAGTAGAAATAATGTCTTCTTCTGTGTGTTCGGCTTGACTGCTTGAACCCGTAAGTCAACTGTTATAGCTGCCAGACTACCAGGAATAGTCCCTGCTTCAAGCCGAAAAAATCCCATTTACTATTTTAATGACCAGAACTTGCTAATGTGGGCATGTGAAATGTAACCTTGGGAAGGAATGCTCTCCATACCAGGAAGTCTTTGAGAAGGCTTGAGTTCTTGCCATAACTAAAAACCTGATGATGCATTACTGATGACTTCATCCCCAAATGAAAGCTAGCTGCCTGCTTCCATAATCCTCGGGGAGAATCGCACCAACAAAAGGCTAATTTGAAAATAACATAGAGGAGAGACACTTCATTTGCTCTATTGAATAAAATGAAGGAGCCCGTCTATGCAAGTAAAGAGAAGACACCTTGCAGATCTTGTTGTTCTATAGCACTGAAAGCAACTGCAGAGGGCTTAACAGAGGCACAAAAAAAGAAAAAAAGAGAGAAAAAGTTGCTGATGGGGTTTTTCAGTGGGGTTCCCATGAATGAGGACCGTAGAAGGGAAACGGTCTTCCCCCATATTAGGCTTTTATGACAGCAGTTCTGACACCTCAGACATCATTGTGCATACTGGCTGTCTTTTTAGAAAAAGGGAATGGTTCCATTCCAGTTGATGGTGGCTTCTCTCCACTTGGTTCTGATTAGCATCTCCACTGGAGAAAACCGTCTTCCTGCTACATGTCCATCTCCAGGTTGGTTTCTTTCCCAGTGATGGGAGTGAGTATCTGGGTGAGGAACAGCCAGCATTTAGGCCCTCTATGCAGCATTCCAGAGGAAGCCAGGAAGGAAGGGAAACAGGATGGGTGGACAGGAGTTGGGCTCAGCAAGCTATGTTCCTAGACCCGGTTAAACCCAGGGGATTCCAGTAGATGGTCAGTAAAAATGCCCCATACAAAACATGTGTGGTAACATGGGTGGTTGTGTATTTTGGAACATGAATATTGGTAACTCATGAAATGTACATTCCAGCACCATGATGCGACACATAGAGCCAGGTGTAGATCACAGCATGTTGTCCGGAAAACCAGGAAGAGGAGAGCTCCTCACTTCCCAGTGCTTCTAAGAATACGTTTACATTTTTGGGTGAAGGGTGAGGTAGTCCAGTGGGGTAGTCAAGAACTGGGCTCAAGGGCAAGCTTTGTCATATATGACATTTGAGAAGGTACTTAACATCTCTCAGCTTCATTTATTCACTGAGTATTTCTTGGCTACCTCAGTTTCTTCTATGTGAAAATAGATATTCTAGTATCTACCTCATATGACATTTGGGAGAACATAATGGGATTACCTGTAAAGCTTCTAATACAGTGCCCAGAAGAGAATGCTTGCAATGCATGTGAGTTGATACAAAAATGATGCTTTCTTCAAGGAAGAGAGTAAAGTAGACCCAATCATATACAGCAAAACCTTGGATTGGGAGTAACTTGTTCTGCTTGTGTTGCATAAGATGAGCAAACATTTCTAATAAATTTTAACTTGATAAATGAGCGATGTCTTGCAAGATGAGTAGTATGTGATGGCAAACGTCATGTGGTCACCACAGAGCCAATGGTTTCTGAAATTCTGTTTAATATACAAGTGCTTTGGATTATAAGAATGTTTCCAAAATGAATTATGCTCACAAACCAAGGTTTTACTGTATATATTTTTAAATATATATATTTTTAAATGTAAATATATATTAAAAATGTTTTTAAATGTAAATATTATTTAAAAACATATTTTTAAATGTAAAAATATATTTAAAAACATATATTTTTAAATGTAAGTATATATTTAAAAATATGTTTTTAAATGTAAATATATATTTAAAAAAATAGTTTTTGCGGGGGTGTACCTGGGTGGCTCAGTCATTTAAACGTCTGACTCTTGATTTTGGCTTAGGTCATGATCTCATAGTTCATGAGTTTAAGTCCATGTCAGGCTTTGCACTAACAGTGTGGAGCCTGCTTGGGATTCTCTCTCCCTCTCTGCCTGCCCCTCCCCTCTCTCTGTCTCTCAAAAATAAATAAACATATATATTTTTTTAATAAATTTTTTTTTAGTAGGCTCCATACCAGTGTGGAGCCCAATGTGGGGCTTGAATTTACGTCCCTGAGATCAAGACCTGAGCTGAGATCACCTCAATTGTCATTGTCTCCCCAAATTAAGTGGGCTAGTATATATTTCTCAAAATTAAAGAATTAGGAGCTGCACAGATAAAACAGTCACTAAGATACTTTTCCAGATTTCATTATACTGAAAAGTTGCTTAACGCCAGATCTGGGATGCTAAATGCCGAGTCCAACATCAAACCAACAAGCCTCCACCAGTAAAACCAAGGTGCCCAGTACAGACTCCAAGTCTCATCATGTTTATTCCCTTGTCCAAAGGGCCAATGCTTAAAGACATCTTAGGTTTAGTCTTTTTCCTTAGGAGTTAAAAATTTTTTTTATGCTTATTTTTGAGGGAGAGAGAAAGAGTGCGAGTGGGGGAGGTGCAGAGAGAGAGAGAGAGAGAGAGAGAGAGAGAGGGAAACAGAATCCGAAACAGGCTCAAGAGAGAGAGAGAGAGAGAGAGAGAGAGAGAGAGAGAGAGAAACAGAATCTGAAACAGGCTCCAGGCTCTGAGCTGTCAGCACAGAGCCCAACTCGGGGCTCAAACTCACGAACCGTGAGATCATGACCTGAGCCAAAGTCGGATGCTCAACCAACTGAGCCACCCAGGCGCCCCCTCTTTTTGAGTTTAAAAGAATATGGTTGTAAATGAAATGAAATAACCTGTGCGGTTGTCTGCTTCTTCCATTCGGCGTGGAACCTCGAGTTTTGCCGGGACTGCGCCTTAGTGACTGTTGCTCTCCTAGTGTCTGTCCACACTGCCTGGCACTTAATAGAGCCTCAGAAATGCTTTCTGAACTAACCGCAACAGAAATGCACTCTCAGTTTGCTTACTTCTGTCAATGGATGATCATCCGATCAGTTGTAGGATAGAATCGACCAAATGGAACACACCTTCTGCCCCAATCCCTCTGGTTTTCCATTTCTTTCCTCAGGCATTAAATGCCTTATGCTCACAGATAAAAGTTCCTAGAGAGGGCCTTTTGGAAATTTGGTTTTTCCCCTTTTGTTTTTTCTCTTACCTAAAACTCATTTGTTCCTCTGTGCTATGTGTAAACCCCCTTGCTCCTATTTAAAGCAGCTTCAGAATTCCCAGGTTGCAAAGCTTGGGTTTAGGACTGTGGGACTCATGCATAGGTTTCATTTCAGAAATCAAGCCTAAACCTTTTCCTGCAAAGCCAGTGTGAATATCTGCACAGCTGGGAAACACCGGCTGCTGCATCTTTTTGAGCGCATTAAAGCACTCGGCACTTGGAGTCTGAAATGCTCACCTACTGTAAGCTGCACAGGCTTCTTCTGTGGGGGCTGGCCTCCGTAAAAGTACAGATCAAAGCGACGCTCCACTTTCCAGTCTGATAAGAGCTGCCTGTTTGTGCTAAAAAGGATGCTGGAATTTCCATTAATGTTGCATAGCCAAATAGGTAATTTGGGAGTCTTCAGCCTGCTGCCCACCTGGAAGGGAAGAGGGGAATGCAGATGAGGACAGAGATTTATGTTACATCGCGGCAGATACTGATGCATCATCATGATCAAAACACAGCTCCGAGGCGTCTTGTTGAGCTGGTCCGTGCAGGGCACTCTGCGTGCAATAAGGTTTGAAGTGAAGGCTTCCTTACGAACGAATGTGCCTGTGCCTGTATGAATGATGTGGTAGGGTGGTCATGCTGTTATTGGGTGGCCTCATGGGGAACATAGAACCGCCTCAGTTTGGTTTTGAAGTTAAGTAGAGAATAAATAAACTGAATTATAAGTGTACGGGTGGAATAAGAGGACTTCAATCTGTCTTTGTCATTGACTGGTGTATTTACTCCTATCCCCCAGATAGGACAGTATTTCATTCAGCAGGTGGTCAGACTTTTGGAAACCATTTAGAATATAGGAAAAAGAAAATATTTAGAATGCAAAAATATAGACTATTTTGAACATAGGAAATAGCTCCAGGGAAATGAAGGGAATACACACACACACACACACACACACACACACACACACACTCATGCATATATACACATATCTACATGTTAACATGGAGATCAAATGTGAAGATATACTTAGAGCTGAATATACTAGTTTAGCATCACAATAATATTAAATTTACTCTTTTAACTAGTTTATCTAGTTTTTCCAGGCAACTGTCAATTTAGCAACTCGTGAATTAGATGGACAAAAGTACTACTCTGACAGGCATAGCCTCTGAGTGATATTATAGTGCATTTCTATTTATGGTATCTGCCAGTTTGTTTAAAGAGGCAGGAAAGCACATATTTTTAAAGATTGCCATTAAAATTCATTAACGTTAAAAACTATTTTTTTTTCTACTTAGAGAAATAAGCCTGAGCTACATAGAAAAAAACCATCATTTTCATGTGATGCCAGGGAAAGCTATGGACCTTCAGCCTTGGTGTGGCTACCCATAATGGAAGGATCTGATTCTGCTTCTTTTCTTCTCAGTCCTTAGAGTTGTACTGTGTGTTCAGGAACAGATTCTGTTTTATGGAAAATCCAGCTTTGAAAAATTATCACGTTTCATAAACCCAAGTATTAAAGGCTAATAACTTGACATTTTGATTTCTCAATAGTTCTATTCAAATCTCTTCGTTTTGCTTTAGTTTAAATTCTTCAGTTGTGGGTGAGTGGGTGAATCAGAGATGCTTTTGTCTTTAAGGTTTTCACTTTTAGCTACCATAGAAAAATTATATTACTGTGTTTGAAAGACAAGAGTTCAGTTTTAGTGAATAATTTAAAAAAGGGTTGCAAGCCTAGCATCCCAATTTGGACATGATCATTGTAGGTGCAGGATTTGCTTATCTAGTCTCATTAGAATTAGCCCCTCTGGGCTGAGTGTAATATGAGAATCTCACATATCTAACGGGCAAGTCGCCCACTGGCTACATTGGAAATAAAACACAGAGGATATGCCCTTGAAGCAGCCGAATGCGTTTACGTTCCAAGATTCCACCCACAAGTTGCAAATAACATTGCAACCATTCATTAGTTATAAAATAAGCACTTTCTTTCTTAGACCTTTTTGCCATGGTACCTTAGGTCCTCAGTTTATATGGAATCAAAATATGATCTACAGGACATGGAAGTATGAAGGTTGGAAAACTTGGATAAACTAATTGGGAAATTGAGGGCTATTTGGAATAAAATGTCACTTATTTTGAAAGTCAAAAGAATGGTATTTTGGGTGATCTTACCCCAATGAAAGTTCCTGTAAATTGTGTCTAGGTGGAGGCAATAGAATATAGACATGTATGACATTGGAGTTTTTGTAACGTAGGCAAAAATCAACTGGCACTCAGGTGACACTCGGCAATGTGCTGACAGCACACTATTGTTACTTTATGCAACAATGCAACAGTTTTCTGAACTCACAGCTCCTCAAGATTTTATTAGAGGAGGAGGAAAATGAAGTAGTTATAAATACAACAGTCTCCAGCTCCCAAAGTAACCATACAGAGACTCCACACTGAGCAAGCAGAGCCTTCCTTACTTGCCTTGAGAGATGCCGGTGAAAAGGAAAATGTCATGCACGACTGTCAAGGCAGTGTAGGTATTAACTCTAAGAGGCAAGCCTTAAGATTACGGCTGAGAACACACCTGGTTTAAAGTGAATTCTGTAGGGGCGCGTTAGGTGGCTCAGTCAGAAGGGTCCAACTCTTGATCTCAGCTCAGGTCACGATCTCACAGTTTGTGGGTTTGAGCCCCACACTGGGCTCTGGGCTGACAGTGCAGAGCCTTCTTGGGATTCTCTCCCTCCCTCTCTCTCTCTGCCACCCCTCTCAAAATGAATAAATAAACTAAAAAAAAAAAAAAAAAAAAAAAAAAAAGTGATTCCTGCAAAAACAAAGCCAAGCACCTCCTGTTTGAATCCAGCCAAGTATATATCCCCTTCTTTTCTTTTTTTTAAAGCTTATTTATTTTTGAGAGAAAGAGAGACAGAACATGAGCTGAAGAGGGGAAGAGAGAGAGAGAGAGGGAGACACAGAATCCGAAGCGGGCTCCAGGCTCCGAGCTCTCAGCACAGAGCCCCACGCGAGGCTTGAACCCACCAGCCGTGAGATCATGACCTGAGCCGAAGTCAGAGGCTCAACCCATTGAGCCACCCAGATGCCCCATCCCCTTCTTTTCTTAGCTTACCACATTATGTGTTTGACTGGAACGTTCAATTAAGAATTTGTATTGCTTCTGGGTAGACGGTTTATCAGCTACCCCCAGCCCCAAAAGCAGCATTCTAAATATGTTTTATTGGTGAGATTCCCCAAATGCAGAATTTGTGCATGTTGCCTCATGTTGCTATGGTAAAAAGGAAATTAACTTGTGATACAGTAGTGCTATAAATAAAATACCTTTCTCCGTAAGTTCACTCATTGTATAATAAGCCCAAGAGGTTTAGCATTACATCCAGCAATGAAGCCTTTCCTAACATGTATCATTTAAGCCAGTGTAAAATTACAAGGACAGGACGAGGGATGGACAAATTCTAAACACTACAGGGCAAGGATTGAGTCCGTGTAATTCTTTTTTTTTTTTTTTTTAACGCCTTCTAGAACAATGGTGCTTACAATGTGCTTTTGCATAATGAGCTTGATATTGAGAGTCCCAAGGGTCCAGTCTGGTAATTGGAACGGGAGGAAGGTGTTGGAAATTTGTGCTTTCTGCCCTGATTCCTGGTGGAGATTCGCGTGCACGAGTGGTCTGGCTCTCGTCTCTGCACCTGGAACACAAAGTTGATGTAACTTCCTTCAGCGAGTGTGCAGGTAGGTCGTCGTGTTCGCAGGGTCAGCACCTTAGCGATAGAGCGCCGTGGGTGGAGCTTCACGTGGTGGGTGGAGCTTCACGTGGTACTTCTGTGGTTGGATTTCTTCCTACCGGTCCCTTTAAAGGGAATTTCGAGAGGACAGAGGCTACGGCGGGGATAGTGGTACCCTGTGCCACGGCTACCAGGGGAGTAATTCCAGCAAGACCTAAATGGCTTCAGTCCCTTCTAAAAATCAGAGTTGGTTTTTTCTTCTCCGAGGCAGGTGCGAAGATAATGCGAACCTCCTAAGGCTTTCCAGATGGTGTTAGACTCAAACTGCTTTATGTTCTCACTTAGGTATTGGAACCTCACACTCCAACCTGTACCTTCAAATAGAAAAGTGACGGGAGGCTTCGAAATAGTGCCTCATCTTGTAGGTAGCTGGCTGCGTTCCGTAAGAACTGTCAGTCTGGTGGGCTCTGGGGGGGGCTTGCCGTGTCATCTAATGAGAACTCCTTTTTTTTTTTTTTTTTTTTTTTTTTTTAAAATCGCACCCACTGGGTTGTGACATTGGGACTGAAAGACATGTGTTTTTGCAGCCTCTGCAATTTTATCCCAGAGTAAGGAGAGATTTACTTTAGGAAGACAGACACAGCATTTACAGGATGGGTTTCACCAGGACAGCAGAATCTGTTGGCATGCTGGTTTTCTTTTGAACTCGGAAACCTTTCTTACGGATTTTTATTATCAGTGGATACATATAATCCGCTGATATGAAGCACGTAGCCTAGGCAGGAGCCCCTAAATACCCATAAAGTGCTTATGTACCCAGTGGGCACATTCATGAATCCTCTGTGGAGGGGTTACCCTACTCAGAGAAGAAAGGAAGGCGAGTGGCTGTGGGGGTCTTCAATCCAGTGAGCCGGAGAGCACTGTTCTAGAACCACATCTAGTTCTTTCTTTTTTTAGTATACGCGCTGCCGAAGCGAGCACATATCTGGTTCTTTCTTGAGCAGACTTTTGTTCAGGTCTAGGGCAGAGGACTTTGAACTATCAGACTTCTGGATACACCACAGTCACGTGGGTCCTCTGGTTAGCATGACTCTGAGTCCCACCGAGCTTGTCCTTCCGGACACACATTTGACGGACGGGGCCTGCCAAACCGGCAGGTGAAGGGGAGCAGCTACTTTTCAGACTGTGCCCCAAGTACAGGTAGTCCACGATCAACCTAAGCAAGTGCTTTAACACAGAAGTCCACGTAAGAAGCTCTAGCTTGTTGAGTCCTGCCTTCTAAACCCTAGCTGTGCTTTTGCCACCATCTAAATGTTAGAGTCTAACATCTGTGTACCTACAATAGATGTTACAGGTGATGTCCTACAAATAAGTCTACATCTATATGTAAGTACATAGATACGATAGATTATAAAAGCACTTAGGATGGAATATAATTCTAACAACTGGCACTTTGTATTTATCACTCTATCAGAAGACGAGAAAAGATAACGACAGGCAGCATGGCACAGTGGGCAGAGTGCGGACACCAGCTCTGATGCCTAGCGGGTGGCCATGGGCAAGTTCCCACACCTTTCTCAGCCCAGATTTTCTCGTATTTAAAATGAACGGTCAAACAACAGACGCTTGACTAAACCTAACACTTACACCTTTGAGTAGGAGTGAGGATTAAATGAAATAAGGCGTCATTGCAGTGGCTCAGAAAGAGCCTAGCACATAGTGTGTGCTCTATACAAGAGGCTGTTAGCATTCCAATGAGTAAATGAGCTTCATATATATACTTTAGTTACCATCTTCAGGGATGTGAAAATATATGTAGAATTATATATATACATATGTATGTATATATAATTATTTTAATAGTATGATGAGTTATGGATTGCTTTTATCTCCAAATAATAATGAGCTGATATACACAATAAAACAGGCACCTTCTGATAAAAAAAAGTTTACATGTATATGTGTATATGCCTAACATAGTCATATATCTCAGTGGTTCAAGTAAGAAAACTAACCGCCAGCCAGGATTCGCTCTTTAATACATTTGTTCTGAAACCAAACTTCCAAGTGCATGACAGAGACAACATAATAAACATCCTCAGGGTTTCAAGCCATTAGGGTACAATTGCAGGCAATTTTCACTGAGGGCAGGATCATAGGAGTCTCCCCGGAGAGAGAACACTGAGTCCAAGAAGGAAGGATGAAAAGTCACATGAGTCACTTTTCGAAAAGATAGAAGCAATTGCAGATTTGATTTCTATGTAGATTTTAAGCTAACCTGTGCAGTTCCCATGCTTTGTCCTACTTCCGATTTGTGAGCAAGCATTTGGATGGTGGTCCCATGTCTGGCACATTTTGTCCTCTTCTCAGCAGGAAAACCCTTTTTTTTTTTTTTACCTTATGCCTTGGCCTTTTGACTTACTTTAAGGTCCTTGAGAACATCCACTTTATTATTGGAGGATATTTTAGGCTCTGCAGGTAATTTTCTTTAGAGCATGATTTAGCAGCTGAGCCGACTTGTATAGAGAGAAATGGGATCCAGAGAAAATGGTAGCACGGGATCTCTGTAAATTCTTGACCCTTTGAGGCACACACTCTCTTTCTCTTGGTCTCCCTCTGTCTTTTTGTGGCATACTCTTTGACATAGTCCCTTTTCTCAGAGCAACTGAGCAGCTATTTAGCAAACATCTATTTAATTTTAATTTAAGATGAGGTCTGAGACTTGTCCCCAAAGCCTTGCAGAGAAGGCGAAACCTGTCAACCTTTCTGATACCGATTGAAAGAAAAGACTCTTTCATGTAATTTTAGTTGCAATAACTAGTTTTCCAATTCTACACACATGGATTTAATCAGTTAAGTCTAACGAGATTATTTTTTTCCCCCTTCCTTTAAATATCAGCTCAACCAGGGCAATTTTTTCCCCCAGAGAATATTGGGCAATGTCTGGAGACCTTTTTGGTTGTCACATCGAAGGGCAGAGCTACTCGCATCTAGTGGGTAGAGGCCAGGGACACATCTAAACGGCCCATAATGCACAGGCCAGCCACCACCACAAAGAAATGATCCGTCTAAAATGTCCACGCTGAGGCTTCACAGCCCTGCTCTAGAACAGAGGCCTCTAAACCCGGCTGCACATCAGAATCACTTGTGGGCTTTAAAAATTCCAAAGCTCAGATGCTCTCTAGACCAAACAGAACAAGGTCATTGGCTAGGACTGGCTAGGCAATTGTGGCCCAGTGCAAAATGGAAACACAGGGACCCTTATTTAAAAAATTATTAAGAATTTTAGGGTGGTGACAGCAAAGCATTAAACCAAGGGCAAGGCCTTCTGAGTGCGGGGCCCTGTGTGTCTCCACAGCTCCAATACACAGGAAGCTGACACTGTTCTGGGGGACGACCTGGGCATTGGTAGTTTTAAAAGCTCTCCAAGTGGGCCAAAGAGTTTAACAGACACTCCATCAAACAAAATATGCAGATGGCCATGACGGGGAAATGAAAATGAAAACAGCAAAGAAATACGACTACACACCCATGAGAATGGCCAAAATCCAGAACACTGACAACACCAAAGGCTGGCGAGGATGTGGGGTAGCAGGAACCCATTCATTGCTAGTGGGAACATGAGAATGCCTAGTTGCTTTGGAAGACAGTTTGGCAGTTTCTTAAAAAAGCTAAACACTGTTTTTGTTTTTTAAGTTTATTTATTTTGCGAGAGAGAGCATGCGTGTGCATGCACACACAAGTGTGAGCAGGGGAGGGGCAGAGAGAGAGAGAGAGAGAGAGAGACAGAGAGAGAGAGAGGGAGAGAGAAAGAGAATTCCAAGCAGGCTCCACACTGTCAGCTCAGAGCTTGATACGGGGCCCGAACCCATGAACCATGGGACCTGAGCCAAAATCAAGAGTTGGGACGCTTAACTGACTGAGCTACCCTAACTAAACACTCTTATCATGTATCCAGCAATTATGCTCCATAATATCTATCTAAAGATGTTGAAAACTTAAGTCCACATAAAAACCTGCACATGGATGTTTATAGCAGCTTTACCCATAATTGCCAAAACTTGGAAGCAATCAACATGTCTTTTGTAGGTGAATGGATAAATAAACTGTGACACATCAATGGAATATTATTTAGTCAATTAAATATTATTTATAATATTCCAATGGAATACTATCCAGCACCATAAAGAAATGAGCAATTGACCTATGAAAAGACATGGAAGAACCTCAAATTTATATATTATTAAGTGAAAGAAGCCAATCTGAAAAGACTACATACTGTGTGATTCCAACCATATGACATTCTGAAAAAAAGGTAGAACTATAGACACAGTAAAAAGATCAGTTACTGTTAGGGGCTGGGGGAGGGAGGGATGACTAGCTGGAGCACAGAGGATTTTTAGGGCAATGAAACTGCTCTGTATCATGCTATAATGGTGGACACATGTCATTATAAGTTTGTCCTAATCCATATATTATACAACATCAGTATTGTAACGTAATATAAGCTATGGACTTTGGATAATTATGATGTGTCCGTGTAGACTCATCAGTTGTAACAAGTATGCCATTCTGGTGGGGGATGTTGATAATGGGGAAGGCTATGCATGTGTGAGGGCAGGGAGTATATGGGAAGTTTCTGTACCTTCTGCCTAATTTTGTTGAGAAAAAAAATTGCTCAAAAAAATGAAGTCAGTTAAAAAACCCAAACTCCCCAGGTGATTTCAATGTGCAACCAGTGTTGAGCTCGCTGTTCTCTAGCATGTATTGCCTATATATATATCCTTCCCAAAGTAATCAGTGTATATACAGGTACTGGCTCACGTAGGACTCATCACCATATCTGGACACAGAGCTTCACAGTTAGGAGATGGTGAGTGAATGTGGCCAAATAAAGCACTATAGTGTCATTCGTTATCACCTATTGTAGATTTATACGTGTATAGGTGATTTTGCCTTTCCAACAGGCTTTGGCATTCATGATTTTGTTCGCTGTTCACCTCAGTCCTGTGGTGGCAGAGCAGGTGTTGGGACACTACTGTAAGATAAGGAAACAGGCTTAGAGAGGGGTTAAGTGACTGGTCCAAGTGACACCCGTGTGATGGCAGGGCAAAGCCTCCAACCCTGTCTCCTGGGTTTCTGGTCAGAGCTGTTTCCCACGTGTTACAGAAACTCCTTCACTCTTATGCTAGGTTTGCAAAGTGTGGCAAAGTGCCGATTGGTGGCCTGTGGCAGGAAAGTTAGTGGCATAGGGATGAGCGTTAAAACAAAACATATAGGGGCCTGGGTGGCTCAGTTGGTTAAGCGTCCAACTGGCTTAGGTCATGATCTCACAGTTCATGGGTTCAAGCCCCGCATCAGCTCCCTGCTGTCAGCGCAGAGCCTGCTTGGGATCCTCTATCCTCCTCTCTCTCTGCCTCTCCCCCCTCATGCTCGCTCGCTCGCTCTCTCAAAAATAAATAAACATTAAAAATATTTTTTAAAATATTTATTTAAATATGTATTAGAAACAAAATGATACGTCAAGTCTGTGGCTTGTATTACCACTGCAGAAAAGGTTACATTTAAAATTTTAAAGTGAGTTGATTTAAAGAAAAATATTAATCAAGTAATAGAGTGTGGAGCAGGTGTGGATATATGGCAAAGCTGTGAATTACCTACTCAAATGACTGAAATGTGAGAAACACTGTTTTAACTCTTGTAGTTGATCATAAGAATATAGTGACATAGCAGAAAAAAGCTTTGTAATAATAAACAAAGCAGTAAAATTACTATTGTGGTGTTTGTGCCCCCATTCCTTGAAACTTGTCCTCCGTGTACCCCTCCATTTTTCTCCAAACTAAGTCTTGGCATATTATCGGGCTAGGATGGGTACAAAGTGCTCGACCACGGACATTAAGTGACCATGCGTGGTTGAAAAAGAAGAAAAATATGTAAAACGAAATCTGTAAGTCCCTTATTTGTAGCTTAGTTTTCCTATTTAGTATACATATCAAATTCTAAGGGGACTTTCTAGATTATCTGGGACCAAGTGATTAGGAATTTTGTAACAATAACAAATCCCGTCTCTGTCCAGGGTATATTCAAAGTACGGCCTTTCACATTCATACGGTGGAACTCTTTGCATCCATTAAATATAATGAAGGACATACATTCACTGACTGTATGTACAGATATTTGTGTTAAATGAGAAAGGCAGATTTCAGAAGAGTACAATAGAACATATTTATATAAGAAAGAAAAAGAGAAGGGAGCATTTCTGAAAGGATTGACCCCTGAGTGATGGGACTGGGTTCATTTCTTTTACTTTTAGCTTATCTGTCACTTCTCGTTTTTCTATGATAGGCTAGATTTCAAACTCAAGGGATGATAAGCAAACTTTTAAACACGCCTGTATGCAAAATGCACTTAATTCTGCTGTGGTCAAACTCTGCTTTTCTGATGACATCAGACTCATGACTTTGTAGGTGTAACGACATATGGATTTCAGGAATAAGGCATTGTGGCTGGAACCAACAGTAGTGGGAAAGACTAGCAAAGCTCTGGATATAAAAGGATCTTATAAAGCGTGGAGTCCTGTGCACACGAAAGGGATTTTGAGCTCAACTGGGAGAGTGAAGGACAGGCAGGTACTGAGCAGCAGGGCCCTCGTTCAGTGCTGGTGATTGGGAGAGGTTGGGGACGTTTTCACCATCATATTGGATTACATCCTAGCTAATTTCATGGCCACTCCAGAGAAGTGTCGCTTTTCACAGAACCTGCCTTGCCTTCCCTGGGTTTTAGGATGAAGATCTCTGTGAAAATATCACAGGAGCATCTTTGATTTGTGGTTTGGGGTGGTTATATTTGCTTTCTCACCCTCTCTCCTGTTTATTTTTGCAGAATCACATCTTACTTAATTCTCTGGTTATGTTTTCCAACAGCACATTCTACTTTCTCGTTGTCAGAGGTTGTCGATCCTTTGAGTTGGAAATCTTCTTGAGAAGAGTTTCCTGAGGAGGGGGCCCCCTTTTTTCCCCAGTGATTTTTTTTTTTTAATCTTTAAGCAATAGGTAGAAAATATGCATTCATTTGCATAAATGAAGGATTGGGAAGATACCCATCCGTGGCTGACAGTATTGATTTCTGAGAAGGAAGCCGGAAGCTGGGTGGGGATAAAGGGGACCCTCCCTTTATCTCGTTATATTTCAAGTGTTGTTTTTCAAAAAATTATTTGCATATTACTTGTATGACCTGTCCTCTATATGCATAAAAAAGTATAAAATAAAATATGACACAAGTACAGTAGACTTAGATATTTACATTTAGACTCTGAAAGTCTCTCGGTGTACATATGTGTGGGGGGTGGGAGATGTGCAGGAATATAGTAAAGGAAAAAGTTAGCTCAGATTTTCATTGCCTTAATAATGACCCTAAAAAACAGTCAAAATATTGACACTCTGGCTGTGTGGTTGAGAATCAAAACACACTCACCTGTGAAAGCCTGTCATCCTCTGAGGTGTCCTTACCCCACCACAAATATCCAACGTCACTGCGGGTCAGGACCCCGTGCAATATTTCTTGAGACTTTCCTTTCTGACAGCCATTGAAGACATTCGGACTTGCTCTTCCAGTTAAAATCATGTTCAAAACTGCCTAGTTGGCACATTTTACAAATATTTATATTTTAGGTAGCAATGACAAAAGGCCTTAATTTCTTTCTTTTTTTTTTTTTTTAATAATCACTGCAAGGTCATCAGTTTTACTTAAAAGAATGGAAATCACCTAATACATAATTCAGGAAAAACATGTCGTAAACATTTGGTAGGATTAAAACAGAAGTTTGTTGACTTTGTTTCTGGAGCCATACACAATAACTCCCCACGGGCCCCACTTAGATCTGACTGCCCTTCCTCCCTTTACATTTCTTATAAACTCTGGTTTCCATACTTGTGATTTAAGAAGCAATAAGCAAAGATGTTTTTATAGTACTTTTCTTTCCATGATTAGGGATTCCTGGTAGGTCCTGTCAAGATATTTCCTAACAGGTCTGTAAAACGTCAGGAATGTGGGGCTCTCAGAGGTAAAATAGAAATTGGAACATAGACTCTGAGAGCAAACTCACATTAGCATCTTCTTAGTCTTTCAAAGATAATCCAATCACTCTTCACTTGGGGAGCGAATATGCTTAATTGAAGAAAAAAAAAAGCCTAATTCAGATTCTATAATAGAAAGACAAAGCCTCTCAACCTACCTGCCTGCACAGGAAGCCCCCAGCGTGTGGTTGTAACAGATGAGTGCTGGAAGCATCTAGGTCCTTCTGAAGCCTGTAGGATGCAAGATGCCATCAGCCTTCAGTCAGAGACAGTGACCGCACCAGGAACCCACGGCCTCTCCTTCTTCCACCTCCCAACATTAGGTTTGCTTAGTCACTGTCCCTCCCATGTGCCTTGCACCTTTGCGTCTCTCACTGGAAAAGCTTCTAATACCCAGGCTGCAGAGGTGATGGGAAAAGCTATGGGTGAAGTTGGGGGATGCTGACAGGTGGTGAGGCAGAAGGGTGAAGTGACAGATCTCACACGTTAGGATCCCTGTGTGGGTGCTGGGCTCATTGGAGAAACTGTTTGCTCTGAGTGACAAGGGACCCTTGGCTTAGGGTAGTGGCACAGAGAGTCCTGGCTCAAGACAGAGTTGAACAGACTGTTCAAGTGGAAAATACTAGTTTGGGGGGTAAGGCCATTTGTTGACTGCAGAAGGGCTGCCTCTACTATTTCACCAGGGACCGGGGCTTGGGGTCCCACCCCAGGTGATAGAAAGTCCAGGCAGGATGTGGCTCCTGCTCTCGCTTAGGGAGAGGTGCTGAGTTCTGGTATATGAGTTGTAAAGTGTTCTTGAAGGAACCTGTTCACAGGACTGAAGTCATGCCTTTCCTTTATTTAAAAAAATTTTTTTTTTTAAATTTTAAGTTTGTTTGTTTATTTTGAGAGAAAAAGAGAAAGAGAGCCTGCAGGAGGGGCAGAGAGAGAGGGAGAAAGAGAGAATCCCAAGCAGAATTCACGCTGTCAGCGCAGGGCCTGAGGCAGGGCTCAGGCTCATGAACCGTCGTCAGATTATGACCTGAGCTGAAATCAGGAGTCAGACACGAGCCACCCAGGCGCCTCTGGAGTCACGCCCTTCCTGAGTAAGAACTAAAAGCTTGGGTCCAGCATGGTGAGTGCCTTGGTGGCATCAGATGTAATTCAGGGCAGTGTTGCCTTAAGTGTGGCGTGATTTTAGGTGGTGTAGATATGAGCATTTAAAAAACCATATGGTGGGGGCATCTGGGTGGCTCGGTCGGTTAAGCATTGACTTGGGCCTAGGTATGGTCTCGCAACTCGTGAGTTCGAGCCCCGCGTGGGGATTGCTGCTGACAGCTCAGAGCCTGGAGCCTGCTTCCAGATTCTGTGTCTCCCTCTCTCTCTGCCCCTCCCCTGCTCATGCTTTGTCTCTCTCAGTCTCTCAAAAATAAATAAATGTTATAAAAAATTAAAAAAAAAAACGGTGTGGTGGATGTGCTTAATACATTCTTCTTTAGCACAACAAATACACGATTTAAAAGATATTAATGTTTAGGAATAAGTTAATATTTAAATTTGTGTTGATTTAAAGAAAACTGTTAAGCAGCTAATAATACAGACCACAAAAATGTGATGATGCTATGCAAAAGACAAGTGTTAAGAGATTTTTGCTTCAGGGCTTGTAACTCTTCCTTTCTAGAGACTCTGTATCTCTCTGTGATTCTCTGAAAAGTTATTTTCCTTTCAGAGCCCAAAAGAAAGTCTACTTCTTCTAAGAAGCCTTCCTTGATTAGTCTATCCACTGGTGACCCTTCCTCCTCTGGAATCTTCCAGACTCCTCGTCTTTACACCTCATTTGGTACATTAAGTACCCCCTGTGACATACCCAGTATCTCTACGTATAACTCCTATCTTTCCCAGATTGGACCCTGAAGGAGGTCAGGCCATCTCTTCTTTTATTTGTATTTCCCATTGTGCCAAGAAAGGGGCTTTGCATATCATAGACACAAAATAAATACCTGTGGGTATATTTTATTGTGCATATAAATAATAAAATACTTTTATTATGAAAGTTATACAAATAAATTTTGGTATTATCCGTCAATATTTATAACCACAAGTAGAAGGAAGCCACCACTGTGTGAGAAAAGCAGATTCAAACCTTTCTGACGACATCCACCCACCCATTAATATGGCCAAACCGACTACAGAAAAGGATGAATCAACAGAAGAGCAGCCACTGGGAAAAACTACTCAGGTTTCCAACAGGGCATGAAAATATTTTGCGATGTAAGAGTACGCTGCGTATGTGATCACAGAGCTATAGGAAATACCTGTGCAAATGTTTGTTGAATTTACCTTTCAAATGTTCTGGAGAAGATCAGGCTGTAAAGAAACAAGATGACACCATGGCCTCCTTCCTCTTTGAACTGTTTGGGGGGGACAAAACAAAAGCATGTTTGCCTAAAAGCAATGCAGCTATGTATATCTCCAGGCATGAATTCAAGGATTTATAGCCCAAGATTTTTTTCTTTTTTTTTTTTTTCCGGTTGATAGGACAGCTTCCCTAGGCCATCTTCACTCTCGAATGCATTTGTCTTCCTTGTTCAAGATCTGCCCTTGGTGCTGTCATTCTCTTGCTTTTCGACCTATTTTTCTTTCCTCCACTTCTATCACATGATTGTCTTCAAATCATGGCTAAGGTGTAGTGTATCTTTCCTCTCCATTTTTCCAGCATCCATCCCAGCCCAGACCCTTGGTGTGCTCTTGGCTGGCCCCCTTCCCAGCCTCTCCTTGGTTGGGACATCTCTCCCTCCTCATTGATTTCTAGAAATACCTTTGGACTTACACAGATCTAGGTTCAAAACCAGTTCTACCATTACTCCTAGTTTACTAACTTGTTTGAGTTTCAATCACCTAATCTGCAATTGCGGATAAATTACAGCTTTGTTGCAAAAGTTAAATGACAATAATGCACAGTACCTACCTTAGTTCTTGGAACATGCTAGAACCACAACAAAATTATTATCTGTCCTTCTTTAAGGCACTTCTCCCCTCTCTCTTTTCGTGGGAAGGCTATTTTTCTGCTCAAAAGTTTCCAAAGGTGCCCTGTGATTTCCAGGATCAAATCCAAATTGCCCAACTAACATTCAGGTAGCAGGTCTTAGCTTTGTGTGAATATTCTGCCTGCTGAAAAGAAGCTCCTTGGCTGGCTTTCAAGGTTCCCAGGGTTAAAGCATCTCCTTTAAAGGCCTTGTATTGGGAAGGCTTCTGCTAAAATGCAGGTGCTTTCCCTTTTATGGATTAACCTGTCCCCATCACTCTCTGTGACCTGGCAGGGGCAGGACCCTCAGGCAGGAACAAATTCCAGTGCCACAGGCATCAGACAGGAACCCAAATGGGTGTGCTACAGAGTGTCAGAGAAATGAGGAGAGTGGGTCCAGAGGCACATTGGGGACCCTGGTGTATTCGTTTCCTGTTGCTGCCATAACAAATTACCACAAACTTGGTGGCATAAGACAACATGAATTCTTTGTCTTCCACTTTTGGAGGTTTGAGGTCCCAACACGGATGCCACTTCATGAGTCTGATTCAAACTGCTGGCAGGCTTATGTTTCTTCTGCAGGCTTTGTGGGGAAGACTTTTCACTTCCTCTTCCAGCTTTTAGAAGCCATCCTTATCCTTGGCTCATGACCCCAAATTGTGACCCTACATGTGATCCTTCTTCTCTCTCTGCTTCCCTCGTCACACCACTTTCTCTCTCCCATCATCCCACTTTTCCTGACAAGACTCTTATTATTAATTGCCCGCCCCCCCCCCCCCCGCAGGAAAATTCAAGATAATCTCCCTATTTCAAGGTCTTTGACTTAATCACATCTTCAAAGTCCTTTTACCAGGTAGGAAGCATCATTCAGCCTATCACAACTTGTCCAATAGAAATCACTGCCCCCACGTCAGCTAACTGAGAACATGCCAGCATATAGGCCCAGTGCGGCCAGGTTTTCTGATTCTTTTGGGAAAAAGCTAAAAATCCAGGTTTTTATGTGGAATCTTCGGGTTGTTTTTGAAGAGTGGCTGGGTCAAATGTTTAAAAATACAACACTGGGTGGACTAATGCTGCAGATCACATATGATAGGTGTATCAGGGCTGCTGTAACAAGTTACCAGAAACTTGAATTGCTTGAAACAATAGAAATGTATTCTGTCACGGTTCTGGAGGCCAGATGTCTGAAATCAAGGTGTGGGAGCATGGCCGTGCTTTCCCTGAAGGCGGAAGGGAAGGAGTCTTTCTTGCATCTTCTAGCTTCTAGTGGCTGCTGGCAATCCTTGGAGTGCTTTGACTTATAGGACACATCCCATCATGGAAGCTCTGCCTCCATGATCACATGGTGTTTTCCCCACATGACTGTGTCTGCGTCCAAGTGTCCTTCTTCTTGTAAAGGTACCAGTCACTGGATTGGGCCGGCCCTAATCCAGCGTGACTTTTCCTTGACTTGATTACCTTTGCAAAGACCTCTTTTCCAAATAACATTATATGCACAGGCATGGGGACATATCTTTTGGGGGGATGAAATTCAACCCATAAACTTAGGTCTACTGTCCACGTGTAGCCCTCAGACCTCTGTCTTGAGATTTCTGTCTTAAGATGGGACACAGGAATGGGACCTCAAAATGGGTGCATTTTGAGAGTGAGTGGGGTTTGGTAAAGGTTCGGTGAAGCACATCATAATGTGCGGGCCCCGGTCAGGGGTGCCCTTGAGAGGAGTATCAAGTGCCCTTGATGGAACCTGCCATCAAGTGCCTCCGTCACTGAGGAAACGGTGCCAGCGCTTCCTCAGAGTGGCTATGGCAATAGTCACCATGGGTCTGTTTGACCCGGGCAGCTCTCGCGTCAGGCTCACCCACACCGTACAGTCGATCTCTGCATAAGGCCTTTGTTACTTATTCCAGCTTGACTCTTAGCCTTTGATAGAACAAGCCTGTGTAGAGTTTCAGCTCTGATCCTCTGATTCTCAACTCCGGCGACACTAAGGAATCCCTTGCACATGTGGGGACCTTCCTTTTGAATCAGACTGCCCCAGGTCTGAGTTGAGGAGATGGAAGACAGAAAGGAAAGGGTTTGCCTCTTTGTGCTGGAAGGCTCATTACTTACATGGTCCTCTCTATCTGTGTGACTCCGTTCAATATCTGCCCACAACAGAGTCCCTAAGCAGGCTTCTAACTTAATATTTCATGCTAGGTCTTTAAAATCCATTATACAGGTTTATTGTAAATTTATATTATATATAATTTATATTAATTATACATTTATATTAAATATATAAATATATATTATAAAATAACCATAAATTTAGTACCGTAAATAATAGAAATTTTGAAACGAATGTAACACGGCATGTTAACTATACTGGAATTAAAACTTCATAAAAGTTTTAAAAAAAGCACAAAAAAGAATGCAAATTTATTATCTTACAGTTCTGGAGATCACAAGTCCAAAATGGCTCCTACTGAGCCCAAATGGAGCAGTCAGCAGGCCTACTAGAGGCTCTGTTTCCTTGCCTGTTATAGCTTCTAGTGGCCATGTCCCCCCTGTTTCCATCTTCAAAGCCAGCAGCAGCAGGCAACACTGTCCTCACATTGTACACTCTGACTTCCTCTTCTGTCTTCCTCTTAAGGACCCTTGTGACTACATTGGGCCCATCTGAGTAACCTGGAATACTCGCCCTATTTTAAAGTATTTTGTAATGCACCCAGAGTTGTTGAATCACTCTGTTGTGCACCTGAAATTAATATAACATTGTAGGCCACCTATACTTAAATCTCACAAATTTTGAAAATTAAAAAAAAAAAAAGTCAACTGAGTTAGCAACCTTAATTCCCCTTTGCTATAAAGCATAAAATTCACAGGTTCCACAAGGTAGGGTATGGACATCCTTGTGGGGCAGTTGGGGGTGGGGGCCTTTCCTCTGCCTACCACACAGACATATGAGATGGTGGGGGAGGTAGTCCTGGGGTGACTAGTTTAACCAAGAATGTATGGCCAATGTGTGGCTGAGAACTCATGCCCAAGTTTTCTACCTCTATAGCCTTTGGAAGGAATGGAGCAGTGAGGTTCATGGACCCCATTTCCTCCTTCTATATAATCCACCGTTGTATGGCTTCATGGTTACCCTGCTAACTGTCTTCTTCTTTTACCCTGTAGGGTTCTAATTCTTTAGAAATCAGCTTTCATTCCTTTCTCTGCAAAGGCATCTTAAAAAAGCACCTTAGATATTCCACCGACACTGTCCCCACATGGGAGGTTGGGAAGAATTATTGCCAGGACGACATTGTGTGGAAGGTGCTGATAGAAGAGGTAAAACAGGGCCACCTTTTTCAGACTAGAAGTCATTTCCTTGGAGCCAATGTGAGTGGTCATTTTGGCAATTTAGACTAGGGCCTCAGTTGTCTAGCATTTTTGTGTTTTATCCATTAGATGAGGCAAGACTGCTTTGACGTATTCTCTTCCCACAAAAGAAATCTTGGCATATGCCCTCTATAGTATTATTCTCTGGGTTTGATTAGCCAAGGACAAAGAGGCAATTGTGAATGGCCTGTGTGTGATCTGGCCTCTTTTTAGGCTGTGGGGAGGGAGAGGCGGGCTTTTCTTTCTCTCATTCGGCCCTTTCTTAGCTCTCAAAATGACCTGGTTTTCTTAATAAGCATCATTAGAAGTACACTTTGTAAAAGAAAGAAGATTTCCTGTAAGATCGGTTCAACATAAAGGGATTATCTCAACACTTAAACACTTACACATTGTAAATGATCATAGATGAATTTCTCAGTGGCTTCTTTCTCTAAAAGTTCAAACAGCTGGAGCTATAAATCAAGAATAGAAGATAAAAATGAAAAGGAAGATGAAAGCTACATCTATAAGATGTCAACTTACTGTTATTTCCTCAAGGGAGCTTTTTGTTTCATTGCAAAATCACTTTGCTGAAACCTGACAGATTATCTTACACAAGGCCATGTGAAACATACATGGTGAAAGTGGATGGCTACCGGCCTCCCTTTTACAGTCCTCAGTTTTAAACCAATGTGATATCTTGAGCAGTAAAGCCATAAACATATTTTTTCTTAATAGGTAAAATTCAGCAATGTTGAAGACAGTGGATATGGAAATGCATTTTGTGATGATTTCAGGTCTGGGATATTCTTGATCCTGGTGCGTTCTGGAAGGAAAAATTCACAGCAGGCACTTCCAACCCTGGGTTCTTACCTCTTTGGAAGATGCCTTTGGCCACATCTGACCCTTCTAGGAGCATCCATGGGGCTCCGCCTTCATTTCCATGTTGAGTCTAGAATACTCTCAGGTTTCATTGGCCCTTTATCTGGCAGGACGGGCAGGGGTGCACTCACCCGCTCGGTGAAATCATCGCCCGAGTAGTCAGGATTGGAGGTGACATAAGTGTGCTCAGTGACAAGACAGACGGTGGCCTTCTCAGCTGCTCCTGCCGCCCACAGGATGCCAGCCAGTGCCGCAGCCAGGGCCTGCTCTTGCTCCTGTTTGCTGACTGCACACAAACTGTAATATGGGAGGTTGGGTATGAAAACACTGTCATGGACAGTCACCGAGCTGAATGTGAGGTGCCTCCACTTTTAAGTCCCCTGCTGCATACCAGATGGGTCTCTTTGCTTCCTTCCTCAACCCACCCCGTGAGACGGTCGCAGGGGGCCTTGTCTACACTCTGTCACTGGCAGTGGCATCCTCACAGCAGCGTACTATTTCTCTTGGTGATCTTAGCCAGTCCCACCCTGTGAGTTACCCCCTCCCCCCCGGAGTCCCCACCGCTGTCTTCTCGCCGAACTCCAGCAGAGACTGATCCAAACGTTTTAACCCAGGAACACAGACCCTTTGCAAGTGCAGCCCCGTCCAGTGTTATCTCCCAGGTTTCCATTCTGCAAACCTGCTGCCCCTCATGGACCAGTCCCCTGAACGTATTTTCTGTATCACTCCTCCATGCCTTTTCTCATGCCCTTGTCTGCCTTTAAAATTTTTTTTTTTCAACGTTTTTTATTTATTTTTGGGACAGAGAGAGACAGAGCATGAACGGGGGAGGAGCAGAGAGAGAGGGAGACACAGAATCAGAAACAGGCTCCAGGCTCTGAGCCATCAGCCCAGAGCCTGATGCGGGGCTCGAACTCACGGACCGCGAGATCGTGACCTGGCTGAAGTCGGACACTTAACCGACTGCGCCACCCAGGCGCCCCTGTCTGCCTTTAATGTGCTCGCCGTGTCTGTGCTCCCCCATCATGTCTGTCCCACGCGGCACTGGAGGCCGGCTTCATGTTGCCCATCCTGACTTGTATAGCAGGCACACTCACTGTCCCCAGCATTGCTCTAAGCACTTCATACCCATCCCCTCATCTAATCCTCACAACAACCCTGTGAAGTAGATACTACTATTACTGCTGATTCAGAGGTGAAGAAAGAAAGAGGGGTTGAGGAATTGGTCCCCAGTTGTTCACCTTGAAAGTGGTAGAGTGGTGATTTTACACCAGGCAGGCTGGTTCCTGACTCCCTGCTCTCAAGCATTATACTCTCTGGAGCGATCCTGGGCTGTCAGGATTTCCCAGGGAATGGGAGCCAATCTTTATGCGGTAGACCTTTGCTCTGCTTGTTTTCTAAATATTTAACACTGACAACTGTTGTCCCGATGGAGAAACACGTGATGGGGTTTATTAACGGACTCAGCGATGATTTCTACAATCCCGCTACCTCCGTGGCAACACAGAAATGAGAAACAAGGAGTGCTCCATAGTCTAAAAGCCTAATTTGAGGAGGTGGATGGGAATAAAACAAAATGTTCTGAGAGTGAAGAAGAAGGAGACAGAACTTGGGACCGAGAAGGTTCTGGAAGGTTTCATGGAGCAGGTCAAAGCCAGTGCCCGGCTGAGGTGGGAAGTACAAAGGCCCCCACTTTGTTCTTTGAAAATGGGGCCACTGAGGCTTTAGAGCTCTCATGGGATCAGACTGAGGCTGGGCGTCACTGGAGACCACATTCTTCCTCAGCTTTTCCTTCCCTCTCCTTTTCCTTCACTCTTCCAGGTTTCTCCTGAGGCCCGAAGGGGAGCAAATCTTGCCAGCCCAAGATGCCACTTTGGCATGTGGACTATTTTAAACTGGTTGTTTTTAAAAAATTACAGACTCAAGAGAAGGTCCGAAAACTCAATAGAAGTTGCCCTTTTGTAAAAGACGTTATAGGAGAAATCTCCGTTTGTAAGGGGATGTCCTCATGGGAAGAGGGGGATGGCTCTAAATCTCTAGAAACTCCTATCAGTGGAGAAGGCACAGACTTAATGTGCAAAACAACCCTATGCTTGTTCACTGCGCTTTCCTCTGTAATCTCCCATAACTGACTTCCCACCCCCAATATCTTCTTTTGTCTTTAGCTAAAGTTGGTATTTAACGTGATGCCTTTGGCTATTTGGGGGAATTAAAGAGATTTCCTAGGTCTCTCCCATGTATACAAAAGGTATACATGTTATTTTTTTTTTTAATTTTTTAATGTTTATTTTTGAGAGAGAGAGAGAGAGAGAGAGAGAGAGAGAGAGAGAGAGAGAGACAGAGCGTGAGTGGGGCAGGAGCAGAGTGAGAGGGAGACACAGAACCCAAAGGAGGGTCCAGGCTTTGAGCTGTCAGCACAGAGCCCAACGCGGGGCTCTAAGCCACGAACTGTGAGATCATGACCTGAGATGAAGTCGGACACTTAACCAACTGAGCCACCTGGGCGCCCCGAGGTATACATGTTATTAAGCTCGTGTTTGTTTTCCTCCTATTAATCTGTCTTCTGTAAAGTTAATTATTAGACTAGCCAAAGAAGCTAGAGGGGTAAAAAAAAAATTTATTTTTTTTTTTTTCTCTCCAACAGGGCCTTCCCTTCATAAATCACTTGCATAAAGAATTCTCATCTCTGGCTCTGCTTTTCAGGAAACTGGCAATTCATGACCTTACAATAAATTATACATTTAGTTCCTGTTTTGAGTGATAACTTACCCTGCTGAGGGCAGATATATACCTTAACTTATTTATATTTTTTCTAATATCAAGCATAGAGCTTTGCCCATGATAGGGACTTGACTTCTAAGTAAAGTAATCTGAACCGATTTTCTTGAATAGGCAACTACCAAACACAGTACTTTGTTAGCCTAGTTAAATAAGAGAATTATCAGGGCTTTATCGGGGCTTTTAAAAATCACCCCTTTTGTTCCTCCTTGAAATTGTCAGTTTGGGGCTTCCCATCAAATATTTTCAAGTAAGCCCACCTGAGACCAGGGGCATCATTTTAGCTGACAGGAAGGTCTGCAGTGGAGCACTAAAACTGTCAACGTTATTCCTGCAACCAAACATTGAGAGTGATTCCAGGAAAGTCCTCCCCAATCACAAAATCCTATCCATCTGGGAGAACCAGAGCCGTTTTCGTCTCGTGAGGCAAGTCTACTTCCTGAGGTCACCCAGGGGATTTTCCATAATGACCGTTTGGCACATAACAGTTCTTGTGACATGAGGAATGTGTCTAAGAAGTGCTTCTAGGCCTCTTACCTGTGAAAGTTACAGTCCTTTCCCTTCCTGGTAAACAACAAGTCTTTGATGATGAATCCTTGAACTGCCATCTGAATGCTTCGGGCACCTCCCTGAAACGGGGAAGATAAATAGTGAGGTGTGTGAGGCTGGGGGCAGGCTGTACAACCGTAATGGAACCTCTTGGGGCCAATATGACAAAGAAGAACTCTGGGAAATGGATGTGACCTATTCTCTGCTGACCTGTCCCTCCTGGTATATACAGCATCCCCTTAGCTTAGTGAAGGGACACTGTACTCCATACGTGGGTTGTGGTCAGATGCCATGGCTGGGCCGGAATCTTCATTGACCAGCTTCAGTAGACCAGCACCTGGGGACATCTGTCCTCTTCCACCCTAGCGAAGGTAGTTTGCTTCATAGCAAACTTTTGGATTTGTAGGATGTACAGAACTTGTTGGCTGGTCTTTGAAATCTCTGTGTGACTAGTAATTGATGACCTGAATTACTGAGATTTTAAACAAGCCAGAAAGAAGCTCCTGGATCTCCTCCTGCCTTCTAAATCCTCAGGGATACTTAGAACTTGGAGAGAAGAGCCAGGAAACCTCGAATTTGGGAGGGCAGGGTGTGCGACAGCAGGGAAGGAGTGTGAGACTTTGCTATAACCCTGACAGTAAATTGTAATTTTAAATAGTCTCATATCATTTAAGGCTAAATGTTAAATTATATTAAATATGCTTTGACAAATGACTGTAATGAAAACATACATTCATATGGATAAAGATGGAAGGAAACATGACTAGGGAATATGGGATTAGGATTTTAAAAAAAAATTTTTTATTTACTATTACCTTTCCCACTTCCAAAGTGAAAGCCAGGTCAGAAAAAGGATCATGGAACCTGAAATAGGCCTTTTTCCAGTCATAGCTGAAGACATGGATAGTATTTCCAAAGAGGCTCTGCCGTAAATTCTGAGAAGAGGGGAAAGAAATGATTCAAAGAAAGATGATTCTTCTTAGACACATTCTTCATCTAACAGCCTTAAGTATGGTGGTGGGATTGTGGAGGTGGGCCTGTCCCCTCCCTACATCCTGGTTTACATTTTACCCTATTCCTCTATTTGTAATTGTAAAGTCTTGTGTGAAAGGTTCACACCAGGTTCCCTTAGACTATTGTATCCCGAAGGCTCAGTGTGTTAACCTTGTGCCCTGTTGTCTCCACCTGATTTTTTCCCTTGTGTCTGTCTCCCCTTCCATCGCCAGCCATCTCTCCTTTATGCTTTGCAGTCCGGCCTGGGCCACTGCTCTGCCCCTCTGCCTCCTGTCACTGACGATCCATGTCATGGGCATCCGGGATACCCATCTGCAGCCATGACTCTGCAGTGCTCGCCTCCCCCAGCTTTGAGTCCTTCTCTCTTGCTCGAAGAAAGAGAAACACACAGGACTCTGTTTCTAGCTTGAGTACAATATTGATTTAAATGATACTAAACAGGGGCACCTGGGTGGCTCAGTCAGTTAACTGTCCGACTTCGGCCCACGTCATGATCTCACAGTTCATGGGTTCAAGCCCTGCATCGGGCTCTGTGCTGATGGCTCAGAGCCTGCAGCCTGCTTCGGATTGTGTGTCTCCCTCTCTCTCTGCCCCTCCCCTGCTCACGCTCTGTCTCTCTCTCTCCTTAAAAAATAAACGTTAGGGGCGCCTGGGTGGCGCAGTCGGTTGGGCGTCCGACTTCGGCCAGGTCACGATCTCGCGGTCCGTGGGTTCGAGCCCCGCATCGGGCTCTGGGCTGATGGCTCAGAGCCTGGAGCCTGTTTCTGATTCTGTGTCTCCCTCTCTCTCTGCCCCTCCCCCGTTCATGCTCTGTCTCTCTCTGTCCCAAAAATAAATAAAAACGTTGAAAAAAAAAATTTAAAAAAAAAAATAAATAAACGTTAAAGGGGCGCCTGGGTGGCTCAGTCGGTTAAGCGTCCGACTTCGGCTCAGGTCACGATCTCACGGTCTGTGAGTTCGAGCCCCGCGTCGGGCTCTGGGCTGATGGCCCAGAGCCTGGAGCCTGCTTCCGATTCTGTGTCTCCCTCTCTCTCTGCTCCTCCCCCGTTCGTACTCTGTCTCTCTCTGTCTCAAAAATAAATAAACGTTAAAAAAAAAAAAAATTTAAAAAATAAATAAATAAATAAACGTTAAAAAGATTTTTTTTAAATGATACTAAACAATCATTCTCTGTCCTCTTGCCCCCCCATTTTTAAGGTTTTGCTGGGTATCCTATAGCACGTTGAGATTGGAGAGGGTCTTTTAAGGCTTCCCAGAAAAAAACAAGCCTTTATAAATCAAATACGTGAAGAAAGGGGAATCCATCCACAATCAGGGGCATAGTAATTGCTTAGCATGTGCTTGGTCCTACCTATGTGGGGTATAGATATGTAAAAAGTCTAATACCCCACAACTGTGTACGAGATAGAATGTGTGAAGTTCCAAAGGAAAAAGTACCTTGAGAGAACAGAGGGAGGAGAATTTCTGACTGAAGAGCTCAGGAATGCTTCATGGAAGAGATACACTTGAACTAGGCTGGCCAATGGCATCTAGCATTTATTGAGTGTTTTCTATGTACCACACACTGGTCTAAGTGCTTTACATTCATTATGTTAATTTAATTATTTGAGGTCGGTACTCTTATTATCCTCCTTCCACAGGGAAGTACCCAGTGGTAGAAACTGCTGGGATTTGCATCCAAATTCCAACACTACTTCTCTGCCTCCCCAGCTTTAAGTATGCGGCATCCTTGGGGTGTCTGGGTGGCTCAGTTGGTTAAGTGTCTGAATTCTGCTCAGGTCATGATCTCACAGGCTCAAATCATGATTTCACAGTTTGTGAGTTCAAGCCCCACGTCAGGCTCTCAGATCCTCTTTCTCCCCTCTCCCCCTCCCCTGCTCCCTCTCTCTCTCTCTCTCTCTCTCTCTCTCTCAAAAATACATAAACATTTAAAAACAAGTGTGTGTCATCCTGTAATTGCTGTCCTTTTTGTGGGCCAATCATTATTTAATTAATATTTTTCATTAGCTTGAGCTACTTACTCTTTTATAAATTAAAAAAATGCTTATGGGGCGCCTGGGTGGCGCAGTCGGTTAAGCGTCCGACTTCAGCCAGGTCACGATCTCGCGGTCCGTGAGTTCGAGCCCCGCGTCGGGCTCTGGGCTGATGGCTCGGAGCCTGTTTCCAATTCTGTGTCTCCCTCTCTCTCTGCCCCTCCCCCGTTCATGCTCTGTCTCTCTCTGTCCCAAAAATAAATAAACGTTGAAAAAAAAATTTTTTTAAAAATGCTTATTTAATAGGGACACTTCTTGTCACATCTTTAAGTGGGAATCAAAATCACTTACTTAAAAAAAATAAATCACCATATTTAAAAAAAATAATGGAAATAAAACAATGTTATTGACTTATGCTAGAAACTATCGCCTATGAAAGCTTTGCCTGAGCTCACATTCTATTTAATTAAGAAAGGAAGTAGGAAGTGTTAAAGAGGTGTGAACGTGTGCACCACTTACAGAGTCTTTCTTCAGGGCCTACCAGCATGAAGAAGGGCTCAGTGAAGAAGGTGACTCAGTCTATTTAATGGCACTTAATAACGTATCCCTAAAAGCAGCCATGCTCTAGCAGAGGCACACATCCCACACTCTGGGACAGACCACATAATGACCTATTTCCTATAATGGAGGGGAGGCTGGACAGAGAAGACCTGCAAACACACAGACACACACACACACACACACACACACACACACACACACACAC